>NC_140212.1:15835630-16387745 GCF_951802725.1 Rutilus rutilus | reverse complement strand
ATAAAATGCAAGGCATATGGTGCCATATACGGACATTCTTTTCAGATTTGCTGGTGCTCAGAACATACTTTCCAGGAATTTCTTCAGTTTATTGCTGTTGTTGTGGCAACAGCACAGCTTAACCCTCATTTTAACTATTAGTAATGTTCAAAAAGTTTCTGTTTTATTAATTCAATTGGGTTTTTTGACTCCGTTTTAACAATGGGTTCCTATGGAGAACGGAACAGGACAGCATACAAACGGCAGTTAGCTCATCGTTTGCTCAGGAAAAAGGTGGATAGATGACCTCAAAACTAACAGACATGGACTAAAAGCTACAAAACTTTGATTTCTTCCTTTTTTATGAGGGTTTACAGCTCGTTTATGTGATTGTGTGAGAATTGAGATTGTTGTTTCACTGGTCATTTTATCTGCTTCATATCAAGTTGCAGCTCAGTTTAGCTGTTTCAGCCGTACTGTAAATATTGCGCATGTTCTCTCTATTCTGTGTTTGTGTGTGTGTGGAAGGGTAGCATAATTTAAAATCTTAAATTATGTGAGCGAGAGGTTTTCCAGGCCTTGGTTTTAATCTTTCTGTGACATGATGAATTTCTGTAGATTTCAGTATTTTAGCATTCCCCATTGAAAGCCCACTTCTTAAGTATGTGTGTATCTAACTACTTTAAGGGGAAATTTCCCCCAGAATTGTGCTAAATCGGACAAAACCTATTTTGGGCACATCTGGGAAGGTCCTCATTACTAAAATTTATCTATATTGTATATTAACCTTTTTTTTTTCTTTTTTTTTTGTGCGGAAGACCATGAAAACCATCTTTTTTTATTATTTTTTTAAGGAAACGAATTAAAGAAATATTATGTCAGCTAACTTAACTTTTGATTTTGTCTTTTTATATCATTTTAAGTCAGTCCGTACATCCTGGTTGAGAAGCAATAACCTATAGTGTTTATAATAATCTTTATTTAAAAAATAGATGTCCCCATTTTTAGATAGCTATGTATGTGTGTGCATGCACACGTGTCTTTGTTTTTTTTATTAGTTCTGTGATCCCATATTTTGTTGCTTTTTGTACTGTTTACTTCAGTTTGCGTTTTTCCGCGTTTATTTTTGTCTGATGTCTGTCATCTCCTCTATCTCTTTCTCTGTCTGTATTTCTCCCTCTCGTAGAACCTTCCTCAGGTAAAGCAGGTGCAGTCTCTGCGCCAGTATAACGAGCGTTTGCAGGCAGAGAACAGGGCGCTGTCCCGCGTGCTCTCCAAACTCTCGCAGGGCTGCAGCCTCCTGCCCGCCGCAGACCTGTAGACCCGCCCCCACCTCCTCTTACACCCCTCCTCATGCTCCATTCAGCTCCGCCCACGCCCATATTAAGGCAGGTGCCAGCCTGTGTCTGAGCTGATGCTCCGCCTCCCTCAGTGCTCTCTGCTTTTCTTAAAAGGGAGGTTTTTGGGGCTTTTTTTTTTATTTATTCTTTTTTTTTTTTTTTTTTTTTTTTACCATACAGTTATTGCTAATAAATTGCTAGAAAGTACTGTTTTGGTATGTGCTTTAGAAATGAGGGAAAAAAAATATATTTTATATATTAAAATGTGTCATTCATTACAAAATTACATAAACTAGTTCTGCCAAATTATTATTATTTTATTTTTATTTTTTTTTGTACAAATGGCATGTTTAAATTTGTTATAAAAATATGAAATAAAAATTACTAAGTTATTTTTTTATATATTATTATTATTATTATTATTATTATTATTATTATTATTATTATATATATTTTTTTTTTATATATATATATTTTTTAGTTTATGAATGCCATTTAACAAATGACGTTTTGCTTTAATCTGATATTATTTTTATTTTTATTTTTTTATAACATATCTTCATGAATGACATGACATATATTGTATGTTGATATTAAAATAAATAATTTCATTAAATGCAGCTCATATCCATCGCACAGTTCCGGCTATTTATTAACAGTTTTTAGTGATAAATTGTCCTGTTTTGTTTTTTATTTAGTTTTTTATTTCTTTTTCTTCTTTTTTTTTTTTTGCCACTACCCTCGAATGTGTTGCTGTGAAGTGCAGTTCCTTTGGATAACTCTGGCATCTTGCATGAGGTGGTTGACTGGTTTTGTGAAACTGTTTCTCTGCTTTTTTCTTTTTCTTGTCTTTTTTTATACTTTGGAGACCATTCCTTTTCCCTCAATCCCAGATATTTTGATCCTGGAGCTGAACTGCCATATGCTCTGCCTGAGGCTAATCTAGATTGCATGGCTTCTGGAAACTCATGCATTTTAATCCACAGATTGTCCTTGGTAAATACTTAAATTATATTTGGAGCTTCTCTTTCATAATCTATGCAGTGTTTTACAGAATGAGAAACTTACTTGGTTTTTGTAGAAGTCCTGTTTCTTTTGTTCAGTTCTGTTTTGTGACTTATTTCAGCACTCAGCTTTTATGGACTGTTTTAATGCATTTTCCAGTCTATAACTACAGTACTCAGACTGTAAATCTCTCTCTCGGGAGGTGTCATTACACTGTTAAAATGTAATTGTAAATGGCAATTTTTTCACAAGGAAGTTGTTTCTTTGTGTTCCTGGAAAACAGATCAATTTCTGTCCCTGCATTCCTTTCTTGTTTACAGAACATCCTTTTTTTGTGAAATATTACAGTTACAGACCTGTGACTTTCTTGTGTGGACTTTCAGTGTCCAGTTAGTAGAGTAGTTTTGTCTGACTTTTCATTCTGCGGTCAAGAAAGTCCACCTGTCCATCTATGCGGTTTATGGTCAATAAAGGACAGTGAGAGTGAAATCTCAGTTAAAGATCTCCATTTCAGCACTGCAACCTGAAGACTGAAGCGGGCTGGGTATCAAGTAGCACTCAGTGTTGTGGTTTATACAGACACTTTGAGCCGCTCTTGTGTTCCAGCTCCTTTATTTATCCCGTCCAGTTGAGAACACACAAAGGAACTCTGTGTGTGTAGAGGGAGATAGAGAGAGAGAGGACCGCCTAGCCTGAGCACTGTCCTCATCTTTACCATCTATCTGAGAGTGCATGGCTACAGTTTCCCATTGAACTGCAGTGTGCTTGTTGGTTTGTGTGCGTAAGTCTACGGTCCCTTTTCAACCCAAATGGTGCTGGTTCTGGTGCAGATGAATCTGCAGACTTCTCTAGCGTGTATATATGTAATGCTTTTGAAAAAAAAAAATTTTTATTGCAATAATTTCTCAAATAGAAAGTGTTTTTTATTTGGCAGTTACATTTACATTTAAACTCTTTACAGTCGGCAAGTTTGATCTTTGTGGATCGATTCAAACGGTCCTATTCAGTGAATTAATTCAAAGCTCTCTGATTCAGCTATTCATTTACATCACTGCATGGGATTGTTGTGTGTGTATGTATGTATGTATATATATATATATATATATATATATATATATAGTGAGGAAAATAAGTATTTGAACACCCTGCTATTTTGCAAGTTCTCCCACTTGGAAATCATGGAGGGGTCTGAAATTGTCATCGTAGGTGCATGTCCACTGTGAGAGACATAAAAAAAAAAAAAAAAAACAGAAATCACAATATAGGATTTTTTAAACTATTTATTTGTATGATACAGCTGCAAATAAGTTTTTGAACACCTGTCTATCAGCTAGAATTCTGACCCTCAAAGACCTGTTAGTCTGCCTTTAAAATGTCCACCTCCACTCCATTTATTATCCTAAATTAGATGCACCTGTTTGTGGTCGTTAGCTGCATAAAGACACCTGTCCACCCCATACAATCAGTAAGAATCCAACTACTAACATGGCCAAGACCAAAGAGCTGTCCAAAGACACTAGAGACAAAATTGTACACCTCCACAAGGCTGGAAAGGGCTACGGGGAAATTGCCAAGCAGCTTGGTGAAAAAAGGTCCACTGTTGGAGGAATCATTAGAAAATGGAAGAAGCTAAACATGACTGTCAATCTCCCTCGGACTGGGGCTCCATGCAAGATCTCACCTCGTGGGGTCTCAATGATCCTAAGAAAGGTGAGAAATCAGCCCAGAACTACATGGGAGGAGCTGGTCAATGACCTGAAAAGAGCTGGGACCACCGTTTCTAAGGTTACTGTTGGTAATACACTAAGACGCCATGGTTTGAAATCATGCATGGCACGGAAGGTTCCCCTGCTTAAACCAGCACATGTCAAGGCCCGTCTTAAGTTTGCCAATGACCATTTGGATGATCCAGAGGAGTCATGGGAGAAAGTCATGTGGTCAGATGAGACCAAAATAGAAAGTTTTGGTCATAATTCCACTAAACGTGTTTGGAGGAAGAAGAATGATGAGTACCATCCCAAGAACACCATCCCTACTGTGAAGCATGGGGGTGGTAGCATCATGCTTTGGGGGTGTTTTTCTGCACATGGGACAGGGCGACTGCACTGTATTAAGGAGAGGATGACCGGGGCCATGTATTGCGAGATTTTGGGGAACAACCTCCTTCCCTCAGTTAGAGCATTGAAGATGGGTCGAGGCTGGGTCTTCCAACATGACAATGACCCGAAGCACACAGCCAGGATAACCAAGGAGTGGCTCTGTAAGAAGCATATCAAGGTTCTGGCGTGGCCTAGCCAGTCTCCAGACCTAAACCCAATAGAGAATCTTTGGAAGGAGCTCAAACTCCGTGTTTCTCAGCGACAGCCCAGAAACATGACTGATTTAGAGAAGATCTGTGTGGAGGAGTGGGCCAAAATCCCTCCTGCAGTGTGTGCAAACCTGGTGAAAAACTATAGGAAACGTTTGACCTCTGTAATTGCAAACAAAGGCTACTGTACCGAATATTAACATTGATTTTCTCAGGTGTTCAAATGCTTATTTGCAGCTGTATCATACAAATAAATAGTTAAAAAAATCATACATTGTGATTTCTGGATTTTTTCGATTATGTCTCTCACAGTGGACATGCACCTACGATGACAATTTCAGACCCCTCCATGATTTCTAAGTGGGTGAACTTGCAAAATAGCAGGGTGTTCAAATACTTATTTTCCTCACTGTATATATATATATGTATGTGTGTGTGTTTATAGCTATGCGTACTATGTATGTTTTATTAGTGCATTAAAATAAACACATACATACATACGCATATATATATATATATATATATATATATATATATATATACACACACACACAAGTAAAATAGTACATTTCATTACAAACATAAATTATCCTTATTCATCGTAATTTAGCCTATATGATTACTGTATTATAGTTTATGCATCAATCATTTTGAGTGCACTTGGCTACAGTGGCTGTTTGGTTACTTTTTTCTCACCATTTAACCTATAACATATTAAGATACGTTTCGCATATCGTCAAAAAAAAAAATATATATATATATATACTGAGAGAATTATCACCTTTCCTGCAATTGACATTATAGAGTCATTATTGGTTCTAGACCAGCAGGTTTGGAAGCCATTCCTGAGCCTTTTTTTTGTTTTTATTCCAGATCAGGCACCATCACCATATCGGTGGAAAGGGGGGGGGTTGTGTTGTATAGTAATTGCTGTTTGAAGGAAGGAAGAAAAAAAAAAAACTGTCAGCGTCTAGAGACACGCGTCATCTACAAAACACTGGTTCTTGTCTGTGAATCTAACCCTCCCCTCTCCTGTTTTCTCTTCCAGACGCTACCAGACTTGAAAGCAGACAACCAGAGACTAAAGGACGAGAACGGAGCACTGATCCGAGTCATAAGCAAGCTTTCCAAATAGAAAAGACCCTTCCCCACATCCTCCGGCAGTAACGGTATTGCACATCTAGATATTAATACGAGACAACGGCGACAAGAAGGCTCCGTCTCCCCTTCCGTTTCTCAGTCCCCAGCTTTCCCTCGCTTCTCCGCTCCACCGAACGCCCACCTCACCACTCACACAGAACCACTGCGTTTACAGAACTAAGGAAAAGCGTTAGACGAGAGAACGGCATCGAACACTTTGCGGGCGGGGAAAGCCTCGAAAAACTATTTAACCAATAAGCCTTAGTTGTACATACGTCACTTGCATCAAATTTCTCTTGGCTGTCACAGAACACCTGATTTTATTTGTGCCACACTTTTTTTTTGTGATCTATCTTTCTTTTTTTTTTGTTGTTTTAATTTTTTTTTTTTTGCTCCGCTCTTTAATCTTTCTTCCTGTATAGATGCGTCATGCAATGTGCAGCTCTCTCTCCTTCCATTTCCTCTTCCTGTCCTCATCCCCCTCCACATTGCGCTAGAAGTCCCGCCTCGTCCTCAGAGGCACTGTCTCTCAGCAGAAGACTTCCCAGCATTCCACGATGCTGGCGCACGCTCCGCACACTTCCTCCTCTCTCTCTCTCTCTCTCTAGAGAGAGACGACGGACCCCTGGCTTTACCGATTAGGTGGACCTTGTGAAATCGAAGCTTTCACTTATGTGCAATATATGCATTTCTTTCCTATACAAATGCTTTAAGAATGAGTCTGTCACTAGTAAATGTTCACTTCCTCCCCACTTTCGTGGCTCACCCCGGTTTCCTTCCTCTCCCCCCCCGACTTCTTTCTCTCGTTTCTTTGAGTTTGTAGTGTAGTCGTTGGTTTATATCCTGTACTCCTCACGTTGTTTTAGCAGGTACTGAGTGAAGTTGTATATACCTGTATGTATTGTTTGAGACCAGCACATGGCATGCGTTTATGGTTCCCTGTCTGTTACTATTGAAATATACCAACTCCAGAGGACAAAGTGTGTTTTAACTATTTCCTTCTTCTTTTATAGTCGAAAAAAAGTCATTGAATAACAATAGAGCCGCCCCCTTCAAGGGGAAGGTGTTTTTCTTCTCAGTTTTAAGTGTTCACGTAAAATTGTGAGATAATAATATAATTGCTTCACTACATTTCACACATTTTATTCAGTATCTTTGGAAGAGTGCTGTTCATTTTTTTTTTTTTTCTATTTTACTTTTTTCCCCCCCATTCCCTTTTTTTTTTTTTTTTTTTTAAGCTGTAGTATTAGCCAAGGTGTTGTCACTAAAAAGATCCTAGATTTCGCTAACCCAGTCCTTTTTACAATGTCTACATGCACTGTCAATGCCATGTCAGGAGTCTTGCTGTCTGGTTTAGCGAACTTTTGCCACCGCATCAGATGAAGTCCATGCATCGGAAACACGTTTTATGCATTTCAGTGGCCTTGTACTTAAAATACTGTAGTCGGGAAAAAAAATGTCGCTGTAGTTGGACTTGTCAGCTGTCTCCTCTTTGGTTTAGGTTTTAAATTTTTTGTTTTTGTTTTCTTTCCTTTTTAAATTTCCCATCATCTTGTAAAATAGATGTGTGGCTTCATCCGTGCAAGCTGTGCTGTGACTACCAACCACTGAGAGTTAATTAAAATAAACTTGTACATTGTAAAAAATCTCTTTGCCGTTGTTGTCCTGGTTTTTTTCCCCCTTAATGTTAGTTCCACATCTCACATTGTTGCTTTGACCAAAAAAAAATGATTTTTCTACGTATGATTTTTGGAATAATCTTTTAGCGTAGTTAAATTTTTACAAATATTGTAATAATACAAATATTTAGTTGGATTATTGTTGTTGAATATTGATATTTCCCCTATTAATACCCAAACTACTTGAAATGTAATTGATCAGGGATCTCTTACCATTATTTTTTTATTCAATAATAATCGGATGACATAAAAAAAAAAAAAGGACCATACACGGATATATTAGCTATTAATAGGTAGCTATTAATTCAAAGACACAAGACACAGAATGTAGGGTCCATGAACAAGTCAATTATTCACTTGCATAATCTGTAAACCAAGATGTGTGTTTGATCATTTATAATATAATTATTCAATCAAACTTTTATGGATCTTAATGCTAAACCTTTAAGTTTCTTTGAATTATCAACTTTTTTCACCTGTTGAATATTAGCTCATGTAATCAAAGTCCATTTGAAGGAGAAATTCAATTTATTGCAACTGGAATGAACAGCGGTTTGAGACACTAGATGGCGCCTGACTGAGCTCGGAATTATCAGGAAATGCAGGAAAAGTGTTGCTTCATTATTTGATCTTACATAAGGCTTACATTTATCTGTGAACCCTTCTAGTGTGTTTTGTTTGCTGCTTCCTCTGGGGCTTGAAGTGATCCAACATTCAAAGGCATTTTGTCCAAAGAAAAAGCCTGATTAAAATGAAACATCTCAAATTAAAGGGTAGTTTATCTTTTTTTTTTTTTTTTTAAGTATAATATTCTTCCATGCAAGTGCAACCATGTGTCACTTCAATTACATTTAGCATTTCTCTCAATACCGCAATATCAAAGTCAGTTCCAGACTTCAAGACTGCATTGATAAATGTGCTTGGCTCTGATTGTGGCATGAAGAGCTCAAATAATGCCATAATGCTTTGAGGAGAAGAGGCTGAACGGGCAGTAATTGCACATAGTCATGCAATGGAACTTTTTCCCTTTTCTGTATTTTTTCCATTCGAGTCCGCTTCATTCTTCTGTTTCTACCTCAAAGCTCTGGTCTAATGGCATTCTTGACCAAAACTAATGTGGAAAATATCAGTTGGAGTGTTTCCCGGTTTGAAAGCAGGATAAAAATAAAACAAAAAACTCAACCTAGGCAATTATAGAAACAAATACATTCAGTGCTTTCGGTTTTGGTGATTTGTACCAGCAAGGGTAAGATCAGTTGCAACATATTTCACACTTCACATGAGTTATGTGATTTAACGAATCATATACAAGTAGGCTACACAAGGCTGCGGAAAAAGTAAATGTGAGCTTGTTATTGCTTGATTGAATTCAGAAGGGGGGGGGAAATTAAGTTAAGCAGTAGTTAAGCAGGTATTGGCAAGTGAAATAAAGTAGGCCTAGGCCTATAACCATGAATATATTAATCAATCACCCATGCTCTAATAATACGGGAAAATATTGCTGTTTGGAACAAATCACTGTCATACTATTCCTGCATATTTTATTTCTGTATTTATGACGGAATCATTTCTTAATTCATTATTTATTTACTCACTCATACTGCGTTAACGTTCTTATTTGCATATTTGCGTTATCAGTGTCATTGATTGGACGAAAGCAGCACGTGACCTATTTACTTTAAAATCTCTAGCATTGCGCTGCCTGCTGAATGTATTAATTTTCTCCTGAATGGACTTCTCTGACTATAACGGCAAGAATAAAACTCTTATTAACTCCAGCTGACGCGTTTTCTGTCACCATTTGACATTGTCCTCCTCAAACTCTGAAACTGTTGTTTATACAACGCAGCGTTTGTGTGACTGTACAAAGCACGTGAATATGAGGCACGCGATTGGTTGTCGGTAACATTCTAACGCCGCTTCGTTTTTCACACTGTACATGTTTGGCTCCGCAATTCAGGGTTAACACTGCAAAAGCACCGTTTCTTTCCCCGGGGTTATACTTTTATTTCTGACTTACATCTATATAGCTATACATCAACATGCTTTACATGTATTCATTTAGCAGATGTTTTTATCCTAATGACTACAAATGAGAAACATCACAAATCTTGCCTCTCTGCTGCTGCCATTTGGTCACTTGCTCTTTTCTTCTTGGCCATTATCAGTTTTTGCAGAAAAATAAAATACAAATCCTACTGTGAACTGTAGCTGTCATGTGAGTGTCTGTGGAAAGATGATGTCATTCCTGTAGGTCTTGTGAATCCCTGACAACTAGCCTACTACTTTCTATAGTTTTCGTATCTTTTATTAATATCAGGAGATGTGGAACTGATGTCTAAACAGAACTGCTCTTCATATGTGAATTAAAACCAGACAGTTTCTTAAATTCTCGAGAATACATTGTTCTTTGTAGTGTTCAAATGTTAAAAAGAGATATCCTATCAGTGTTGTTTATCAGGATATCATACTTAGGTCTATAGTTTTTATTCATATTTTGAATTTGTTTGTATTTTCATTTTGAATTTTGTAATAAGGTGCAGTCATTTTTTGGTGTGTATTTTTCTTTATTTACTTTTTTTATGTCTATGTTTGTACTCTTTTATTTATTTTATACTTAAACTAAAGGAAAATTAGAAACTTAAAATAATTTTCAAGTAACACTTTTTTTTTTTAATGGTTTTAGTTTAGGTTTAGTTTTAGTCAATAACCCTGGTTCTAAATATGATGGGATTATGGGATTGTCAGGATTTTACCGTAAACAAGAGGAAAATTAGTGTAATTGAACTGAATTGTAGATCACATAAAAGGCGGGCCACCATATTTCCACTGGTCTTTATTTTATGTATGTATGTGTGTATGTATTTATTTATTTAATGGTTTTTTTAATTAATTTTTTTTCATTTTGGGGTTGTGTTTTTAAACGCAACAACAAAATGCTCAACAATGTACATAAAATAAAATCTATCCAATAAAATATGGGAATACGAGCACAATCACTTCAACGGCATGTAACCATAATGTTTAGTTAGTGCTGTGTGTGTGTGTGTGTGTTTCCTCTTACAGTAAATGGTTGTGTTTGTAGTCAGTGCCTAATGTGTAATATATTTGTGATTTTTGGAATTTACATGATCATTATAAATTTCCATGAGATTATTTGACTATAGCTAAACTTATTCAGGGGCTTTCATGTGACTTTCATGTCCCGGAATGTGGATAGTCAGGCGGTGTGTTCAGTCACTCGAATCCGCATTCCCCAGAGCTGTACGGGTATATTTCCCTGTAATGAGACCAAAACTGAAGATCTTGAGGATTTATTCCCCAGATGACCTCCCTGCCTGCTTTACGTTCCACACATCTAGCCTGCTAAAAAACTGAATTCTCTGCAGTGGCCTGAAAGACGTGAGGAACCTCCAGTTCCAGGCTATGAATATCTGGCGCAGACCCAGAGAAAGGCCTCCGGAGTCAGTCAAGGCTCATCTCTTGTTCTCCTGGATCCGTGGCACGCTGTCAATTACCTCAGAAAATGATTTTCTCTCATCCCTTAGTTTGTAAATACAAGCAGAACTGTGTTTACATGAATGCACTTTCAGTGGAGGTCTATGAGGCAAGACACTGCACAGGATAAACATTAAAGGGCTCATGAACTGCATTTTTTTTTGGGATTGTATAATGTTCTCTGAGGTCTACTTATAATGTTAGCAAGATTTGAACATATAAAACATCCTAGTTTAGAAGTAATAGGCTATAGACTTTTACGACATTCAAGACTTGGAGGTAAACGCCCACTGCTATGATTGGGTAACAGTTTCATATATTAAAATAGTTTTCAATGTCCTCACTACACGTGTGGAATTGTTTTGAAAAATTCGATGTTTGAGTGGGAGTCTGATCCCAACTAACCTTCACCTCAAATAACAAGGGTTCTTCAGTCTGGACAGCTTGGTAGTTAATAATCTTTATTTATATTTATTCCTTATGTGTTTGTGAGGTAGTATTGTATTTTATCACATTGATGTTGAAACGAAGATGCTACCGAAAGGTGTTTATCTTGTTACATAGTTGAAAAATTTGCCAACTGTGAAACATTTATGTGTATACATATGCTTTAAGTCTTCCCTCAAAAAATTAATTTTTGCCACTTGTTAAATTTAATGAATTAAAATAAGCTAAAGTAATACAATTGTTTAATATTTTGTCGCAACTTAATTTAATTGTGTTCAATCAACCTAATATATTTAAAACTGAAGTTTACTTAATTAAGTTGTGTGAAAACTACATGAATCATTTTTGTTGACAACTAAATGGGCAGTGGATCTGTAGTTCCCAGCATGCTTTGCAAGGGACTGCATTAGGAGGGTAAATTTAGGGATTAAAGTGTTTTTCTGTAAATGGAAAGATGTTGTTAGTTAATGTTAGTGTTTAATATTCAGCTATGTTAGAAACTTAGAGGACTTTCTGTAATGTTTTTGAATTTTGTGGTTACCATTATGCAGAAGAGTGGCGACTGTGTTTAGTTCAGGGCTGTGGGCACTCTGTATACTCCATACATGCATTAAACCTCTTTTGCAGACCTGCATAAATAATATTCAATATTACTAAAAAGTGGTTTTAATTGAATTGAACACTAGTAGCTTCTATCATTGGAAATAACTGTAGAGTCAAATTAGTTAAAATTATAATGTTGGCGATTTTAGGCAGGGCAAAAATTAAATGTAGTCAACCTGACAAAACTTTATCTAGCAGGGATGAATAAATGAATTTAAGTTCATATAACAAGATTACAATGAATAATTTCAAACAAATTAGATTTTGGAGAAATGTAATTCATTTTCGTGGAAAAGTTTTCCTTAATTTAATCAAGTTCGTTCAACAGCTTAATTTTTGGAGTGTTGGTTGTGGCAAATAAAGTTTAAGAATTTGAATTTACCGCAGTTATAGTTGACAGGATAACTTACGGTGTTTCGTGTTAACGAATTATGTTCCACTGTTGTTCTTATATTAAAGGGTTAGTTCACCCAAAATTGAAAATTATGTCATTAATGACTCATCCTCATGACGTTCCAAGCCTGTAAGACCTCCGTTCATCTTCGGAACACAGTTTAAGATATTTTAGATTTAGTCCGAAAGCTTTTTGTCCCTCCATTGAAAATGTATGTACGGTATACTGTCCATGTCCAGAAAGGTAATACAGACATCATCAAAGTAGCCTAATCCAAGTGACTACAGTGGCTTAATCTTAAGTTTATAAAGCGACGAGAATACTTTTTGTGCGCAAAACAAAACCTCGAGTTTTTTCACGTAGTATAACTGCGTAGCGCATCTGTGTTGTACGTCACACGTAGGCTGACTATTGGGCGACGCTGGTCATGTGTGTGATGCGTCTGACGTACAACCGAGAAGCGCTACACAGTTATACTACGTGAAAAGACTCGAGGCCCAGAAAGAAGGAAATGAATAGTGGAATAAAGTCGTTATTTTTGTTGTTTTTTGCGCACAAAAAGTATTCTCGTCGCTTTATAAACTTAAGATTGAGCCACTGTAGTCACTTGGACTACTTTGATGATGTCTGTATTACCTTTTCTGGACATGGACAGTATACCGTACATACATTTTCAATGGAGGGACAGAAAGCTCTCAGACTAAATCTAAAATATCTTAAACTGTGTTCCGAAGATGAACGGAGGTCTTACGGGCTTGGAACGACATGAGGGTGAGTCATTAATGACATAATTTTCATTTTTGGGTGAACTAACCCTTTAATCGCTCATCATTTTTAGTAAAGTGAGTACATATCAAATGATCCATAACAGACAAAGTAATAGTGACACATGGTAAAAACATTGTTACTCACACATGTGTTGCGGCATTACTGTCAGATCCAATGTAGTTGGCACTGCATTGTCTTTTATTTTCAGTCTCTGTGTCGAACGGTGTCTTGTTTAAAAATGAATCCACAGTAAAATGAAGCGAACAAATGAAGTGTCTTACTGACACTGGAACTTCCTTTAATATAGGGTAGAGTGGGGGAAAACGCCCCCCACCTGTTTTTCCCAAAATAACCACTAAAAGTAGTCAAGATACATTTTTACTGTTGCTATGCACTACGTTGATAACGGGGATATACAAATCTCTATGGAGAAGCTGACACCAGCGACACATTTGAAGAGAAGAGGATTACAGGGTAAATGCTATAATTTTCAGATATTAGTAAATAAGTGTTTTAAGAGAATATTGTTCTGCAGGATATCGCAGTGATGTATGATAGATGAATAGTGAAGTCTGTAGTTTGAGATCATATATTATTTATAAGGAATATAATTATATTTAAAAAATTAAACATTTTTTTAAAAACTCATAGCTTGTGGGGTAAAACGCCCCCTACGCTGAGGGGTAAAACGCCCCCCCCTGGGGGCATAGTTTCTCTATCATAATTACTATAATAAAATATTTCTGTCTATCAAATCCTTTGTTTTACACTTAATGCAGTATAACTAGGTGGTAAAATCAAATTATTTGAACAAAACATGAAAAAATTACCTCAAGTGAGCATTAACTAGCTAGCTTGCTAGCACAGTTAGCTCACTGATGGAAGGTAGTTAATTTTGCCTATTTTGAACATTGCTGAAATAAATATTAATATATATACATGTTGATACATTACTTGCCTTTTACCTTTAGAGATTAAAAACTATTGTCTGTTAATTTTGCTGTTGATCTATGAAGCAAACTGGTTGGTAAGAAAGGGGGCATTTTACCCCACCTTGGGGGGCGTTTTACCCCACCGCTGGGGCAAAACGCCCCCTTTGTACAAAAATATTTTCAGTGAAAATACTAATTAATTATGAAGGCTGAGCAATTTTAATATTTGGTGAATAACTCCTGCCATAGTCACTCAAAACCGGGATGGCAATTCTAGTCACATTTATGTTTTGTTTCACTGTAATGTCACATTTTCCTTAAGGGGGGCGTTTTCCCCCACTCTACCCTAAAGTTCATTCACACTTCCTAATGTTATAATCACTGAGGCAATGGAAAGACTGTTTTGGCTCTAAAAAACGTCTTGTAATCCTCAGAGGAATCTTTATGATTTTTTCCTGTGTTCATCTCTCTCGTACTTACTACTACATCATACGCACGAATCTGTGGGCGGGGCTAAAGAAGCAATGATGAGAAGTAGACATTGAGCTTCTGTAGACGTGGTCTTTTGTCGCATCATAATGTGACAAAATCCGAAACGAGACGTTTTGGGAGCTCGGTTTCAATTAAAGCTGTTTTTGGACTACGAGGAAGCTTTGAGTTCTGAAACTTACAAGATATTTATTAATACAATGCCCTCATATGTCAATAATAGACCAAGGAAAAATTGATTTCTCAGTTCATGACACCTTTACAATACACAGTGTTTTGAAAGTATCGCCACTTATCTTAAACATAATATGTGTAAACTAGGCTAGTGTGAATCCCTCACTTACTTTGTCTGGGCCATCGTTAAACTCCTCTGTCATGACCATGTAACATTTAACCTTGTAACTTCGGAGGGATAGCCAAAAGGAACTGTTAACAGAGAAAATCCATTCACAACCAGATGATAGACAAAGTTCATGTGCCTTAAAGAACCATTTATGCGTGTATTCGCATACACGGTGCGAGTTCGGACACTCGGGAGGTCGTGAGATATTGCACACGTTGCGAGTCAGTTTAACTGATAATCGCGTCAAAGCAGCTGGTAGGCTACACGGCACGACTGTCCTGCACGAATTTTATCCGGGAGCAATCACGTGAGCTTCCGCGCTAAACACAGACACTGTCAATGTATTGCATGCAGGCAAAGTTTCAGATAGAAAAATGACAGAAATGTGTGTGCAAGTGATTTGTTGAAAAGCAGAGAACAGTATTCCTTTCAACATAAAAACTTGTGAAAATCGGGCCGACTCCCCGAATTTTTTAAACATGTTTAAAAATTATCGGGAGGTCGGGAGGTGCTCGTAACGGGCTCGGCTCGGCTCGTATAATTCCTCTCCACACGCTGCGAGCCGCGACCATGCGAGCATCACCGATTCCACTCGATTTCTCCCGAGTGAAAAAAATCATCTGCGAGCTCGTAAAAACAGCAAAAATCGCACCGTGTACGCCCGCTACAGCTCAAAATAAAACTATTTTGTACAGAATTAACATCAGTGCTTTAAACCGTTCAGAATGTCTTTCTCTTGCAGCCATACTATCGAAACGGAGTATTTTAATGTCATCCCTGTGCAATGTGTTGCCTCATAGACTTAAATTGTAAAAGTGCAAAATTACATTGCAAAATTATTTTCTGCGGGAAATACAGCATGAACATTCCTGTAAAGGAACATTAGAGGCGTAATGTTGATTACTGCTAAAATAATGAGACCTGTCCCTCCTTTAAAAAAGGGAGGCACTTACAATGGAAATAAACGGGGCAAGTCTTATCATTTTAGTAGTGATGTCTATGAGTCTATGAGAAGTCTATGAGGCAACACAGAATAATGTTGATTACTAGCTACTAAAATAACAAGACTTGTCCCTCCTTTAAAAAAGGGAGGCACTTACAATGGAAGTAAACGGGGCAAGTCTGTAAATGTTAAAATACTTGCTACTTCAATACACAAAAACAAATGCATGACAATATGATTTGACTATTACTTTTAGTGTATACATTTTCTGTGTTGCCATGACAGTACAACCTAAAATCCTAAAAGATGGTAAAAATGACAGGAACAAATTCATAACTAAACTAATACATACTTTTTTTTACAGAATTAATAAGTGCTTTTAACAAACTTTACAATTTCACAGATTTATTTTTTATTTGTGTGTGTGTGTGGTAATCAACATTATGCCACAAATACTGAAACTGAATTCTTCATTTGCACTGCCAAGTTCTGATTGTGACATTAAATGTCTTTCTTCAGAAACACAAGCAGGTGAAGATGACTTACATGTCACTAGTTGGTGGAGTTTCGTATTGTGCAAGATGACGGTTATTGTTTTGCCTGAAGCGTTTAATCATTTCAGTTCATAAGTAAATAAACTACAGCTGGTGAAATCATTCCCATGCCTCCATTCAACCATGCTGACAATAGTTTAACATACCAATTAAGGGACATCTAAGATGTTTGGGGACATAAAGTTACTCCTAGTGCTGCTAACTCAACTGAACTCATAGAAATGAACCTGGGGTGCGTTTCCCAAAAGCAGCATTAGGTCGCAAGTTCGGTTCAACTGGTAATGACGGAACTTGTGACCATCGTTGGCTTCGGGAAACGCACCCCTGACCGGTTAAATATGGGTGGCACACGGAACAATTGTAATGACCCATTTTGTCATCCCTCACCCATCTCAGCAGATGGCAGCGCACAGATGGCATGGTTATGGTCCACTTTTATAGGACCGACAGGGGAAGTTATGGCCATTGGCCTGGCCTGTGCTTTGTAATGATTTCAAGGTTGTTGGGACTCACAATGACCAGAAGTTGCAATGATCATTAAGACAATGAACTATAAAAAAGCTACACTGTATAAAATGATATGATCAATAAATTATGACATGTTTTTACATTGCTTTAACTTATCAAAATAAGTTAAGCAATTTGATTTTTTTAAAAATAAGTTATACAAGATTCAACTCGTTTTTTTAAGTCAGTTTAAAGTAATTTAAGTTGAAAGGACATTCCTTTCATGTACAAGTTGATTGTACTTAAAAATTTAAGGCAGCAACTTATTTTTACACTGTAACATTTACATTAAGCAATTAAGTTGAAACTGAGTAGTTAAACTCGGAGGGTTTTCACCTTTTTTAATAGTGCGATGTGACAAATTATTATTTAAAGGTACAGATATTACCTCAAAATCTATTTTTATTATTATAAAAAACTGTAAAAGAATCATAAAAATGCTGTTTCGAATTAACTGTATCATGCGACTCTGCAGTACAAGCAACATTTATTGTGTGATTGGTCAATGTCCAACAATATACACTGATGCAAATAATCTCATGCTTTGTTCGTTTTTTCATATTAAAAAACGACATACAGTGGCCTCAACATGAATTCGGACACTATTAGAAGTATATAACAAAATATCAAACCAAGAATCATTTATTTTTTAACTTAAATCTTTTTTTTCTATTAGTATTAACTGTAATGCAACAGAGCTCAACTATATGAAGTCTTGTTTCCATAATTGACCTCAATAATTCCATTAATGGCAGTTGTGGTTCCATTTACAACAAGGCAGAAATACAAGAAATGTGAAAAAATCACCCTGAAGTAACAGCAGATTTCTGTAAGCGTATAACTTTTCACTGTTATATTAATCCTGTGTGATTTTCAGTTGAAATTGAAATGAACTCATGTCAGGGCACAGAAAAATGTCTGTCATTCTGATGTTTCACAGACAGCAAAGTCATTATTTCTAGTCTAAAATAATGGAATAAATGGGTTAAAAGTATCACAAATATGGTACAATTGACAATGAACCAGTTCTCATTTCTAATTTTTTCTTTTCACTGCGGGATCCATTTAGGGATGAGTCAGTTGAAAGATCGTCACTGAAGGTGTGACTTCAGTATCTCCTAAAAGGGCTCTTTCAGATAGACGGCACATTCTCGCCCGCAGTGAAGCAAACATATCAGACAGCTTTTTAAAAAAGA
The DNA here is from genome assembly GCF_951802725.1 of Rutilus rutilus. Classification (NCBI taxonomy): domain Eukaryota; kingdom Metazoa; phylum Chordata; class Actinopteri; order Cypriniformes; family Leuciscidae; genus Rutilus; species Rutilus rutilus. The sequence goes on along the minus strand of NC_140212.1, from coordinate 16,369,620 downwards.
CCTTGACTGATAAGAAAGCAAACTAAATTTAATTCTCAAAGTGGGAGTAACTCTCCACTTATCTGCTCCTTTACAAAATGCATTTTAGGTATGCCAAGTGGAACTTTCTTAAAAGGAGAGTGAGTGACAGATGAGTGTTTGTGCTGCGAGTGATTTGAGTTTCCCCAAAGCACACAGAAACATTCTAAAAATGCATTAGCGGGACCTGTACATCACAGGCTATTTATAGACCAGGCGCCTTATTGTTTCCCCTACAGATTTCTCCCAATTATCTCTGTCAGTGTGCACAGAAAAGAAAGATCTTAAATGAAAAGCTATTTTCTATGGCTCTGTTGGCTTTAGGAGTAATTCAGCCATAAAATCTCTACGTAAACCTTCAGAGAACTAAAACATTCACCAGCTGTTTTAAAAGAATTCTTTGCAAATTCAAGGACAAAATTCCTTGGTTTTTACTCAGTGACGTTTTAGTATATAAGATGTAAGTGTATAGTGACTCAGCACAGCTTACTCATCAAGTCATTTTCTGCAAAAATAAACAACGACTGACTTTAGTCTTGAGTTCTCGTAAATATGGCCCGTGGAGAGTATACCTAAACCCTGATGGAATGCATTACTTAAGGACTCAAAAGAATGTCTTAGGGACTTTCCACAGTTGGGTCACAAAATAGAGTTGTTTTTTTTATGTCTCTTACTATCAAATAAAGTAAAACAGTAATATTGTGAAATATTGTTACAATTTAAAATGTTTTCTATTTTAATATATTTTAAAATGTAATTTATTCCTGTGATGGCAAAGCTGAATTTTCAGCATCATTAGTCTTCAGTGTCACATGATCATTCAGAAATAATGCTGATTTGCTACTCAAGAAACAATATATACACTCACCTAAAGGATTATTAGGAACACCATACTAATACTGTGTTTGACCCCCTTTCGCCTTCAGAACTGCCTTAATTCTACGTGGCATTGATTCAACAAGGTGCTGAAAGTATTCTTTAGAAATGTTGGCCCATATTGATAGGATAGCATCTTGCAGTTGATGGAAATTTGTGGGATGCACATCCAGGGCACGAAGCTCCCGTTCCACCACATCCCAAAGATGCTCTATTGGGTTGAGATCTGGTGACTGTGGGGGCCATTTTAGTACAGTGAACTCATTGTCATGTTCAAGAAACCAATTTGAAATGATTCGAGCTTTGTGACATGGTGCATTATCCTGCTGGAAGTAGCCATCAGAGGATGGGTACATGGTGGTCATAAAGGGATGGACATGGTCAGAAACAATGCTCAGGTAGGCCGTGGCATTTAAACGATGCCCAATTGGCACTAAGGGGCCTAAAGTGTGCCAAGAAAACATCCCCCACACCATTACACCACCACCACCAGCCTGCACAGTGGTAACAAGGCATGATGGATCCATGTTCTCATTCTGTTTACGCCAAATTCTGACTCTACCATCTGAATGTCTCAACAGAAATCGAGACTCATCAGACCAGGCAACATTTTTCCAGTCTTCAACTGTCCAATTTTGGTGAGCTCGTGCAAATTGTAGCCTCTTTTTCCTATTTGTAGTGGAGATGAGTGGTACCCGGTGGGGTCTTCTGCTGTTGTAGCCCATCCGCCTCAAGGTTGTGCGTGTTGTGGCTTCACAAATGCTTTGCTGCATACCTCGGTTGTAACGAGTGGTTATTTCAGTCAAAGTTGCTCTTCTATCAGCTTGAATCAGTCGGCCCATTCTCCTCTGACCTCTAGCATCAACAAGGCATTTTCGCCCACAGGACTGCCGCATACTGGATGTTTTTCCCTTTTCACACCATTCTTTGTAAACCCTAGAAATGGTTGTGCGTGAAATCCCAGATTGTGAAATACTCAGACCGGCCCGTCTGGCACCAACAACCATGCCACGCTCAAAATTGCTTAAATCACTTTCCCATTCTGACATTCAGTTTGGAGTTCAGGAGATTGTCTTGACCAGGACCACACCCCTAAATGCATTGAAGCAACTGCCATGTGATTGGTGGATTAGATAATTGCATTAATGAGAAATTGAACAGGTGTTCCTAATAATCCTTTAGGTGAGTGTATATATACTGTATATATATAAATATATATATATATTCTAGAATGATAATTTTTTTCAGGATTCTTTGATGAATAGAAAGTTCAACAGCATTTGTAACCATATAAATGTCTTTACTGTCACTTTTGACCTGACCTCAAACTTTTTAACGCCATTGTATGGATGATGCAAATTTTTCCCTTTATGAACAGAGAATACAATAAGCTTCTCATACTTCCATGTTTCATGCAAATAAAGATGACAGGAACTAACTAGGGACATGATAGAGTCCCTAAAAAATAAACAAGACAATAGCTTAAAAATGTTACACAACATGCCCCCCCCTCACAACATTACACAAGAACAAGGAATGGTTTTTGTTTTTATTTCTTTACTATCATAATGCATTCATTTTGAACAGCAGTATCCACTTAGTGGCAATGTTAGACTGATGTATAAGTATGTGTCGAAAATTATGATATGCCAGTTTAATGAACAATTTGATGATAGACAGGCTGTATGCAGAGATGACTATGTGCACCTCTGTTATCTAAGACATTGAGTTCCTTCATCTCTGAGAGTCTTCAGGTCACAAACACTCGAGCTCTGTAGAACAGTGACTCATGCTCTCTCGGGACCTGTGTGGAGAGAACAGGCCATTCTCATCACCAACCAGTGTTTCTCATCATTACACGCAGAACAACATCTGTCTTTCTGTCTTTAATAGGAAATAGGGGGGAAAAAAGATGCCCCCCCAATAACAATGTGCATTCAATGTGATATTAAAGGGAATAAAAACTTTTGCCAAATTACTTGTCATAGCACTACTATGGTATGTTGGCCCCCTATAGGGCAAGAAGCCCTGCAGGTAAAATTGTACAAAATGTATAAATTACTTTTGATATCATTCTTATTAATATATATTTTAAATGTCATTCATGTAAAAGACTAAATCAACTATTCTATTCAAAATTGTGTTGTGTCAATTTAGTGTTTTGCAGAATACCAGTAAAAGAGATTCATCTGAAAGGGAATTTTATTCTTTGACTTTGACTATTTGCATATTTAATTGTCCATAATTTAAATTACGATATGTCATAACAACAACGATTTGAAATCAAATTGAATTATTTTACTCAGTTCATTTTAATGTAAACCAAATGCGTGCCTGAAATGCATCTAATTCTGAATTATTGAACAATAAACCCATGAATATCAAAAAGTATTAAATAAAAAATTCTGAGGGGGCCATCTTACCCCAAAGGTCTGATTCTATCTTTTTTACTCCATGCACAAATCAAAAAACAATAATGTCTCTACACATCCCTCATTAACAAATATTCAACATAATATAATCACTATTTTCCAGAGACACACAATTAGATCATTTAAACTGACTAAATTAAACAAATGCTGATATTCAGATTAAGAGAGAAAAGTAAAAATAGCATAGCCATTCATCCAAAAGAAAAAAATTCATCTTACCCTACTAGTTGAATATTTGTATTGAAGTAAATTAAAAATATGAAAACGAATGCTAAATGTGCCAATAGTAATGTCAAGTCCCTTTCATTTCCCTTCGGCTATTTCCGGTCATTTTCGTGACTGCTCGGAAACTCTTCGGGAGAGGGGCAGGACTCAGCGCTGGAGTGCGCGTGCTGTAACTAATCCAGTTCGTTCCAACGATCAGTCCACCTGAACTTCTGACGAATGTGCATGCGCGCGCAGGTGAGCTTTACCGGGTACTTTCTTAAGAGACAGCACTTACTTGACAGTTTTTGAATGTTTTAAAGTGAGTTCATCACAGTTTGGGTCAACTTTAAAAGTACACTTATTTTAAAACAATCTCTAAACACTTCTGAGGAATGTGGCGGATCTGAACAGCAATATTTGTATAGTGTGTTTACAAAGTGATTTGGGTCGCACGAGACATTCTCAAAAGGAAATCATGGCAACGGGAGGATTTAAATCTACCAGCGCAACGGACTTTCTGGAGGAATGGAAAGCAAAGCGCGAGAAGATGAGAGCAAAGATGCTTGGAGATATCGCCGCCGCCACCGGGAGAACTAACGTTACTGAGTTAAACAACAACGGCAGCTCGGTCAACTGCGTCTCCCCTCCGTCCTATCCGGTGGCCCGGTCCTCCTCTTTATCCGCTTTGAAGCGGCCGGAGGACGAGGCAAAGTCACCCGAGCCCCCCGGGGGCAGCTTGAAGAAGACGCCGGAGAAAGTGAGCGCAGTCCCGCAGGCGGAGAGCTCGAGCCCCGCTGGTGTGGATGACAGCGATAAGGAGAGTCCCACACACAGCAAGAGCAAAGAGAAGAAGAGTTCTGGACCCAGCGCCAGAAAGGGCAAAGGACAGATCGAGAAAAGGAAGTTAAGAGAGAAGAGGAGATCAACAGGTGTTGTCAGCATACCGTCCACTGAGGTGAGTTCACTTTTAAAGTTAATCATTTCTTCCAGGTAGCAGCAGCAATATGGTATCAGAGGGTAGGCCTACTACAAGTATACTTCACATGATAATGCCATGGTACTTCTACTGAGTTGGCTTTATTTCAACCACATTTATGTATGTAGACAGCATGCAAATTTAGTATTAAAAACATGATATTACCATGGCACCAATGTTATAAAACCATATTGGAGTTGCAACCATAGACAGTATCCTATTTGTTTTGCAACTAAACTAGACAAGCATGTTTTTTTTTTTTTTTTTTTTTTACCATGGTAAGTTACCAGAAAGGCAGCAATACCATGGTTCCTTTTTGCAAGTGATCTTTTGGTTGGCATTGTTGCAAGTTGCAACCACATTTATTCATGTAGCCAGCTTTTTAGCTGATTAAGTTTAAATACATGGTATTACCATGGTATAATTTCCATAAAACCAGGGTAATGGTTACTTGGCCATGATACTTTGATGTATACCATGATACTGAAGGATTGCCATATTAATATGCCATGTGTACTTTAAAGAATACTATGGTGTTACACTAGTACCCTGCTAGTTTTAAAGAAACCCCATGAAATTATCAATGGCACTGTCAAAAAAACATATTAAGTGGTAAAAGTGCCACCATACCATGGTATTTTTGTGTAAGTGATCTTTTGGCCCATATACTGAGTTGCAACCATATTTATAAATAGTATCCTAAATATGTTTTGTAACTAAATTAGAAAAGCATAATTTTTTTTTTACCATTGTGCGAAAAAGGTGGCAATACCATCATACTTTTTTGTAAGTGATCTGTTGGTTTATTTTTATTAAGTTGGCATTTATTTATGTAGACATCATGTTAGACAGGTTTTGCAAATTAAGTAAAAAAAATAAAAATATATTATTATCATGGACCCATGCCCATAAAACCACTGTAATGGTTACTTGTCCACGATACTGAAAGATTTACATCAATATGCTGTGTATTTACATGTACTTCAAAGAAAACCCTAGTATTACCGTCATGCTAGTTTCCAAAAAACATGGTGTTGCCTTTGGCACCATTTAAAAAAAAAAAAAAACCCAGTAATACAGCATACATTTCTGACTGTAAGTGAACTGTCACCCATATTTACTAGGACAGTATCCTAAATATGTTAAAGGAGACAAGTACAGTGTTTACCATGGTACCACTGTACAAAAATCCCTTGTTACTATGTGTTGCTATGTAGAACTTATCCTAGCCATACCATGTGACTAGAAAACTTTGAGTGAACTACTTTACTTTTATCATCCTCCAAAAACATGTGTAATGATTTTTGTAAGTGATCTGTTGGTCCATCTGTCCAAAACTGGCATTTTTGCAACCACATTTCCTTATATAGACACAGCTCTAGCCAAGTTAACTTAGCTGTAATCTAAAATCCATCGTTAAATGTCGCTCCATCGCTTAGCTTGTCCGTCTGCCTTGTGTAATGTATGTGAAATATCAACTCAATACATGTTCTCCTCTAAGCAACACTCGCATAAATCAAGACTAGAAGCCAACGAGTCTGATTACTAACAGATTGAGATCATATTATACATAATTTCCTCCATTTCATGATTCTGTGGGTTGCGGAGTAACATTCTACATCATGCAATGTAGGGAGAACATGGTACGGCTGTTCCTCTAGTTTAAGACACTTCGTCATCTGATCAGTTCACCATAACAATTCCTCCAAAACATGCCAACTGTCTCATAAGTTTCTCCCCTTTCAATCCATCACATTCCCACACATAAGCAAAGGGCTTGTTAGCCGCATTGTGCCATTGGTGTACATATACTAGAGCTGCGAATGTCTGCATACCACCCAGCTCCACTGCCCCGCGGATAGTTACTGTTGGAGGCTGACCAGTATGTCTGCTTTGGCTGAAGACATCCTGTCATTAGCCTCTTGCACTGTGCCAAGGTAAAGTAGTTTGGGAAGTGGGCACAGGCCAAGACTTAATGTTAGGGTGTATTTGAGAGATGAGTGTTTAAAGTATACACACTCATGCACCATGGTCTTGCTGGGGTTGTTACTGCAAGAATGTGTGTGAGGCTGGGTAAATTATTGATCATTTTTACACTTTCTTTTTATTCTCTGGGGTTGAAGTGAGCATAAGCGAGGGAGCATGTCATGCAGTTTGAGCGCTTTATCTAGTGTGTAAGTGTGAAGGCAGTTAATGGCCATGACAAGCTGTCTAAACCCATTCGACCGGAGTCCCATCACCTGAAACTATTATTTATGCTTGGTATGGTGTCCAACCATATGTCTCACACCTCTTGGACGTATCAAGCATGTCCAGTGTCTGCTTAGTTTCGTGAAAATGCACTTGCGATTCTTCCCTGAACAGCTTTTCAGAGAAAAGATATGCAGGATTTTCTGGAGGTTGTTTCCCTGTACTTCCTGCCGTGGCTTCAAATTGATAGGGCTCATTGTTCGACCGTGTGCATTTAGCAGCTTGCTGTGAGTTATCAGACACTTGTGGAGCCTCCCAGCTCTCTCCCTGAAACCTAAACTTTGTTTCCCACTGTCATTGTTATGGGGGGCCGTTAACCCGTATAAAGGCTGCCTGGAACTCCGGCTCCAAGTAATTCATGAGCAATCCTTCGCAGACACCTTGAAGCGGATTCAGCCGTGTATATCCGACTGTAACTTTAATCCATAACATGTTTGTGTAGTATTACAGATCTGAAAGTTCATATCATCAGCCAGAACATTTGATAAATGTTCTTTTGCTACGTGTGTTTTGCTGGGGTAACTGAGAAGTTTGTTTTAATTTCGGTGTGTTTGGGGCCAGCGCAGCTCTAATAAACGCGAATGCTATTGTTTGACATCTGGCCGAGTCTCAAACTCCTCACGACCTGTTTGTAGATAAAAGCCTCCGTGTCCGGTCTTCTTCTTGGCGGTTTTCCATTTCAAATTCCAAATCCAGCATAAACAATGACAATCTCTTCTTTATGGGCTATGGAAACTCTTTATGCTGGATTTTGTGCAGGAGAACTGGAAATGAACCTGGATTATATTGACCATCAGTCGGGGGATCATTTAATATTGTGTCCCAATTGAATGGAATTCACCCCTGAGAAATACATATTTATGATCGTTACTTGCTGAAGGAGTTGCTAGTGGCAATGAGTCATTTTTCACCTCTGAACACCTTAAGCTGGACTAGATATGGCAACGTTGAAAGAGATCATACCAAGTGTTTACATTGTGAGGCCTTTGGGGAACTTGCTGTATATCTGCCATTTGAACAGGAAACCTGGACTAACTGGCAAATGTTTGGCTCTGGCAGCAGTCAAGTGGATGAAAAACAGTCCTTAACGTTCCTTATCTTCTGCTTCTAGTGATCCGTAGGGTCTGGTTAACCAAGCGAGGTTCTCGTACAAGCAAATCAAGGCTAGATGAAATTGAAATACTTCTGTTAGAGCACAATTTTCTTTCACAACTTGTGGTTCTCTTGAGTTTTAAACCTGCGGTTGTTGATCTACTTATTTGTTAGTGGTCGATGACCTGTTGTTAAATGTCAAAAGATAGGCACCTTGGTTAACTGTCGTTGTATAATGTCAAACATAACAATTTGGTTTAACAGCTTATATTTGCCTTTGTTGGCAATGGTCCACTGCCTGGAATGAGACATTGCCGCCTAAACAAGCATGGGGCGGCATGTTTTACTGTCACTCATTTTTCCAAACAAGGTCACATCAACACTACAAATACTTCTGAGATTCAGTCATGGGTAAGCAAGGTAAGGAACTAGTTTTTAGCTTGGTCCTTCACTCTTTCTGCTTTTGTTTTTAGAACATTCCAGGATATATACCAAGCATAGTGGAGTATTTCTGCTAATCCTTTCAACAAAGGAAATTCCTGCTTTTTTTTGTTACTGCTGATATTTGTGGTAGAGACTACACTGCATTCCTGAGTCCTCCTCCAAGGGTGTAATGTACAGTGGCCCAGTAGTGCACAACACAACAAAATTTAAAAAGCAAACATAAGTTCACAACACAAAGAAAAGAATTCACAACGAAATGAATCCACAACACAACGGACAATGTACAACACAACGAAATAAAGCCACAACACGTCGAAATAAAGCCGCAACACAGCGGAAATGCTCCCGACCACTAGAGGGCTCTCGAAGCGCGATAAAGTTAGTTTTCCATGCCACTGTTCTATAGAGTCAGCAGTCTAAAAAATATATCAACACCACAATTAGTTTTAACACTATGTAACCATTGTATATCGACATAAAATATTACTTCAAAATCACCTACATGAATTACAGCTGCGTATATTTATACTTGAGAATGCTTTGACCCGCTTCCAAAGCGCATGATCCCTAAGGGAACTTCTGGCAATTCCACCAAGTGGTTAAAACGTATAATTTATTATAATATAATTTGATAAATTATATTTGAAAAAGCATTTGGTGAATTGCAGAATTACATGAAGGTATTGGCACAATTTCACCTGTAATAAGTCAGTCTGGTCACTAGGAACCTGCCACAAGCTTTGGGACAGGAAAAAAAAAAATTCTAAGGTGAATTAGAGTAGGCCTTATGGGTTTTTTTATTTTAAATTTTTTTTATAAAAAACAAATTGTGTACTGTGCATACAAGGAGCTACAATTTCACCTGTAGTAAGCTAGTCTTGTTACTAGGAACTACAGCCTTTGAAACATGATAAAAAAAAATTATTAAAAAAACTTATATTATATTACAGAAATTTCCTAGAATTGTTTACTGTAAATACATGAAGGGAGGTATTGAAAAAAAGTCACCTGTAGTAAGTGAGTCTTAGCAATACAATCAAGCTTTTTTTTTTTTACATGTCTGTTTTTTGAATGTTAAAAGTAATTTTAATTAGTTTGAACAACTTTGAGGAATTGGCAGACGCTCCCTTATGGATGCGCTGTGGTAGTAGCGCGTCAAAGCATTCTAGAGTATAAATATGTAGCTATAATGCACGTAGGTGATTTTGAATTAAGAAATGTTGATATGGTTAGCTACATACTGTTAAAACTAATCATGGTGTTGATATATTTTTTTTAGACTGCTGACTCTATAGAACAGTGGCATGGAAAACTAACTTTATCGCGCTCCGAGAGCCCTCTAGTGGTCGGAAGCATTTCCGATGTGTTGCAGATTTATTTCATAGTGTTGTGGCTTAATTTCGTTGTGTTGTGATCTTGTTTGCTTTTTAAATTTTGTTGTGTTGTGCACATACTGAGCCACCGTAGTAATGTCTTTAAGTGGGAATTATGAGAACTGGAAGGGAAAATTTGAAAACTTGAAAGTTTTGATAAAACAAAGTAGGGTAGGGTCTCACTTTACACTCAGGGTCCTGCTACGAGCCATAGGCTCTGGGAAGATCCCTTAGATGTCAGCCCATTAATGTACTGCTTAACAGTCAAAGGATTATGTACTATGTCCATTTAACTGTCGGACCAAATCAGCACACATAATCGAAGAGCTGGAATCCGTTGAGACCAAGACTCCCTGTACTGGCCCTCTGAACGGTCACCAATCTCCTCAGATTACATTCTGCTCTGTCTTATTTGGCTGTCCGGTCTTTTCAAGCGTGACGCAGAGTCAGACGGACTCACTTTCAGTTCAGAATTTTTGCTCTTCCTTGTTTATGATGCATGACTGGCATTGTCATTTTCCACAGTTACGAGCCACAATCAATTCAGTCGCATGTGGTAATGGTGCCAATAAGAGGACAGCGCCACCTTTTGCGTTTGGATTCATCTCTTAGAAACAGAACGGTCACGGTGTGTGCACATGAATTAGGTAGCCGGTTGATTGTGACAGTCGTGCGTTCATCACTCTTCCTCATTGGTGTAGATAGTGTGCATGTATGAACTATAAATAGCCCCTTCCACGTTGTGTGTTTAGATTTTGTCTTTTTGTTTGCTTGAGAAATATCTCAGAGATTTGTCAGCGTCACAGTGACGCATTGCTCCAGACTGAGTCGTCACTTATTAACGTGCACCAGCCAACACATAGATAATGGACTAAATGACCCTAGTCCCTCTGTGTGGCCCCACTCTTATCTAATATGTCTGTGTTCAAGATCGGTTGCTTCTTGGTTCAATATTTGAAGCCTTTGGTATCAGTGGACAGAGTTCAAAAGAGGAAATAGTTAGTTGTATAACCTCTACTGAGATAAGCCCCCCCCCCTCCCCCCTCCCCCCTCCCATCAGGGACATTTTGTTGGTTGGTTGGTTGGTTTCTTCTTCTTCAGTGTTGCACTAGGAAGTCCTGTCCACACTGAAGTGTGATTGGACTGAAGTACTGCTCTTCAAGTTTACTAATTATCTAATATGGATGAGAAGACACTAATTAATTAACTTAAATTATGTTGAAAATGTTCATGTTCAAATCTTGTCATGTCAGGTCGTGCATAATTGGGTTTTATATAGCAGTTAGCTATGCTTCAAGCTTCTAACAAAAAGTAGCCAAATACATTAAAGGGGGCAAAACTTTCAGTTGATCGAAGAATCCTAAAAAAAAAGTGTCATGGTTTCTTTCCACACAAATGTCAAGCAGCTGTTTTCAACATTGATAATAAGGTTTTTATGAGCAGCAAATCAGCATATTAGAATGATTTCAGAAGGATCTTGTGACACTGAAGACTTAATGATGCTGAAAATTCAAAATTTTAAAAGATATTCAAATAGAAAACAATTATTTTTAAGTTGTAATATTATGCCATAATGTCAGTGTTGTTGTTTTACTGTATTTTATGGGCTTAAGTGACATCTTTGAAAAACATAAAATATTTTGGATGGTAGTGTACTGTGCTTTATATTTATTGTTAGATAATATAAATAATGACAAAAATGTTAAATATAAATATATTGGATAGTGCTGTCAAATTGATTAATCACCATTAATCACATTACAGTATATAGGCTAATATATATATATGTATACACACACACAAGTATTTGTATCTATATATAGTATACGTAAACTCAGACATATGTGTGTGTATATATATATATATATATATATATATATATATATATATATATATATACGCATATTATACAAACATTGTACAAACATATACACAATCATGATTAATCAATTTGACAGCTCTAGTATAGGGATCTCAGGTTGACAGAACTAATCTTTTTTTACAAAGATCAATTTACACTAAATACAACTAAATATAACCATAATTGTTTAGTCATTTTTTTTAATCGAATGAAGCAATTCAAATCAATGAATTGAATTTGGCAATGTTACATAGTACATGGAGAGTGTGTTTGATTACAATGCACATTTGACATGTCACACTACACTGCAATGCTTTGGAAAAAGATGCTTGTTTCTGGAAATAGCTGGACTATTTTGAAAACAGCTGAGCTAGGCTATACTGTCAGGCTACTGAAAAACTAGTTAGGTTAGTAGCTACTTATACAGTGCTGGGGAGTAGGCTAACTGTAACACTTTAATTTTGTCATTCATATTCAGCAGGGATCGCAAACACATTGGCCAGTAAGCAATGTGGAAAGTTTTATTTGTGTATTTTACAAAAAAGTGCAGAACCCTTGGAGAGAGATGCCAGCGTGTTTTTAATGATATCGGCTCACATTTTGTCACACAATGATTATTTACACGACTGGCTGTTAGCTTTGATTGTGTGTGAGCAGAAACAATGATTATAAAACAGAGTGGATTTGGCCATTAGTTGTTTGTGAACATTCCTTTCAGCAGGGCGCTCGGTATGAGTCAATTGTAAAACCAGGCCACTCTGCGTGATTAGGCATTAGCCTGTCTACTTACATTCACCATTGCACAACAAGACAAACCTGCTCGCTTTTTGCTTTCTTTCTTTTTTACTTTCATCCTATGATCCTTTCCCTCTATTTCTCAGCTCTCACTGTGTCTGTTTTCTCTTTATGTCATGTGGTGTAAAGCATGCTGATAGGTTGGTATTTCAAGATCTCAAATCAGTTTCACGATGCAAGATACTTGTTTATTATAGAAGCAAAAGGCACAAACAAAGAAAACAATGTAAAGTGGAGTCATTATTAGAGTATATTTCCTATCTTTTGATAAGTGCTTTTAGTATTCATGCAGTGTCCTCAAAGGCAAAACCGAACTATTATTGGTAAACTTTGGTATGCAACACGTCCCACACTGCTATGGAGAAATATGATATTTCAAATGAGGATTGTTGAGGAATTATGTGCTGTTTAGAGCGATGTGTGTGTGTGTGTGTGTGTGTGTGTTATTACGACCAATATGTTTAAGCATCCTTTAATGATATGCAAAAACATATTTTTAATTATTGTTTTATTTCTTGCACAATGATAGTGTTGCACCCTAGAAACCACCCAAAACACTCAAGCAACTGCATAGCAACACACTAAAATCTGCTTAAAACACCCTAGCAATTGCATATCAATTCATTGGGTTCCCAAAACACAGTGCACAGAGTTTTGCAAAGACATGCACCATTCCAAGTTTCTTTCATATTTTTGTCAGTACCCAAGGCTCTCCAGTATGCTGTTTCATGCCACATCTCTATGGTTACACCTCAGACTTTGATCTCAAATAAATGTTTGCATTGTTGCCAAGCTATGACACCTGAATGCTAGTGGGGCATTAAAATTAAACTTAACGTTTATCCGTGTTCTTGTTTTGAGTCACATTACTGAGTAACAGCCTTGAATAATGTAGAAATGTGCAGAGCAATCAAGAAACATGACCTTTCATCAGTTTATGCATTCCTGAACTTGATTAAGGATTTAAGTTGATTTTCCTTCATTAAAGTCGCATTTGTGTCTTGACTCTGCTTGTTAACTGTTATGATTTGTTTGAGCAAAAGTCCACAACTTCTCTCGTACCTCAATGTACCTCAAAGTCAAATAGAATCCCCAGGGATCTGCTCAGAGGAGGAGTATCCATGGACACATCAAAAAACGAATAGCAGAGATGCTTTGGAATGTAACCGGCAAAACTCTGAACATCAAATAAAAACGTGCCACTGAAAGCCCATGGATTTATCTCTGACCAAAATTTGTCTAGAAAAAAAAAAAACCCAACAGTTTAGTTTCCACAGGGATATCCTTTGGAGGATGAACCTGTACTTTTCTTGGAATGAATTTTGCATGACCATCAAAGTAGTCCTGGAGTACCCCATCCTCATGCTGCCTTCATTCTTGCATATTTTCTTGGGGGGGGAATGTTATTAAAGCCAAAATGTCCAGTGGATTTTGAATAAAATGTAGCATCCTATTTATTGGTAACCACACAAACGTTACCCACGCCATTGTAAACATTCACCTCACTATCTATAGGGTCTGTCAGCTTGCTGATGATTCCGGAATTTCGATCAAATAAATGCAATTTTTTTTCACTGTGGAAAATACACACAATATTGCATCAAGTTGTTATATATATTCATAAATATACATAACTGTAATGGCAAGAGAGCAATGAAGATGTTATGGGATAAACAAATAAAACTTCACAGTCACTACAGCAATGGTTCTCTCCTCCAGAATGTTTATGGCCCGCCCAACTCGAAAAATCGGGTATCAAAATGATCTCAAAGTTTTCTTAGTTATAAATACCAATGTCCAATTTCTGACTAAGGAATTATCATACAAACTAATTTACCATAAGACATGAAGGCAGCATCAATGTTCTCTTAATGTCCTGCTCTTGGCCTTGGTTCTGCTTGCTTGGCTATTTCTCAACTCACTCATGTGAATTGTTCTTCAGCTGGTGTGGGTATTTTTCTGTGCTTGTGGCATTCACCTTTATCAGACCTCACTGTGTGATTGGGCAACTGCTTGAATATGCCTTTCACCTTGACGCCCACAAGGTCTTGTTTTGTGGCCTTGTATGGGCCTTGCCTTTTAACCTCTAGACCATAGTTGACGTGAGAGGTTAGGGGGTCAGATCCCTAGTCAACACCTGCTAATCTTCAGGCCTTCCAGAAGCGCGAGTCAGAGAAGGTTCCAAAGATAACAAACAGGAGCAGAGCAAATACCAACCATTCGTTTTCCTTTGCAGCAGGGGATGCGTTTAGGGTAATGTGGCAGCTTTACGTCATTGGCTGGAATATCAGTGATTACATTTATATTGCAGATTAAAAATGATGTTTTAGAAACGGCATGTTGTCAACCAAACAGCTGTGGCATCAGGTGCAGGAATGTTTATGATGTTCACACGCCCGGGGCTGAGCACTGACTGTTTATGGTCGTAAGTGACAGGTAACTTCTTGCCTGCAGGATTGTGTTGACAGTGTGATGAAGTCCTTACCTAGGCAATGCATTATCAAAACTAAAATTTATTTGACGTTTGTGGTAGGCCTACTTATGAAGTCCTCATGAAATCAGAAAGACCCCATTTCGATTTTTTTGTACGTGTTTCTGTTCTCTTGTGCAATTCCATGGTTCTTGTTATTTCAAGGAAAAAGTTTGTCTTTATACATTTTGAGGCACATTTTTTTTGTTTAAATCTCCAATTTAGTACTCCATTGGTGTACATCACCAGTGCCTTTTAAATTTCAACCACTTGGTGCAGTCCTGCTATATAACGTCTCTTTTTCATGATCCAATTCATTTCCAATTCCCTACATCTTTATCTCTCTAAAATGTCATATTAAAGGTACACTGTGTAGGAATTTCTCCCATCTAGCGGTGAAATTATATTTTGCATTCAAAAAAATAGTGCCCTCTAGTGCCTCGCTTTTTCAAATGCGTGTTGCAACTACGGTAGCCGTTATGTACCAATAAGCTATGACAACATGTCTTCCAATAGCACTTCATCGAGTTTAACTATACATGTTCTACTGTTATGCTGCCTATATAATGAATTACACAACCAAGCAATGAAAAGAAAGCTTGTCATTTAGACCATAACATTGACTTACCTGTCGAGAAGAAAGCAGGCAACTTCAAAGTCTTTCTCCTTCATTAGCTCTTTCCACCTGGGAAAAGCTATCCCGATATTTACCCTCGGTTTTTGAATTCGCCGGTCACGTTTCCTTTTAAAGTATTATTTTTTGCTTTTTTGGCGACGAGGATTCCTTCTCCTGTGGCTTGGCATATAAGTATGATCCTGCATTGTGAAGTACCGTGCAGTGCAGCCTTTCAAATTTGCCGGGGCAGTGACAAGCGCCTCTCACTCTCCTTGTCCGTTTCAGCTGGTTTCAGTCACGTGACGCTGGCTCTGAACGAAAACGTTTTTCAAAATGGCGGAATGACATGGAAGCCTCTTTGGACTTACCCGTCCAATGTAAATAAAGATAAGAAATTCTTCGCTTACGAGGATAAGTCAGATCATTGGCAGAGGTAATTTTACACCAATGAGGACATATTTATGAATAAAGACATTGATTTTAGCTAATAAAATACTTAAAAAAACTACACAGTGTACCTTTACCTTTAAGTTGTTTCTTTCTAGACCCTCTTAAAAAATGCATACTCAACTGTCTTGGGGCCTGGACAACATCTCAGTTGAACTTGCTTCATTCCATGGTAGTATTCACCATCAGTATGAATTCTACATGTTGATGATGGTACCTGAAAAATCATGCCAACAAAATGACAACTGTTATTGTTCAGCAATCTGTTCAAAGTCAAATCATTGCAGGCTCTGGGTTTGGTCTGTTTCAAACTGAGTAGGCAACTGTAGGCAAGGCTAATTTGTGGGTTATTGTGTTATAATTTTGAGTGTCCTTTTATTTGAATGAACTATCATTAATTGGGATCACTGAGTCAGATATGCAGTGAGTGATCTACATTTGATTGTCATGTTGCTCTGATGATTGACAGGTTTGATATTCCAGATTGTTGTTGTTACCCAGAGAGAGAGAGTTTTGTATCCTGCTTGATAATTAGGCCTAACAATTAGATTAAATTTTGGAAATTCCCCTTTTCCTCCCTTTTCATTTTCTTTTCTACTGTAACTCCAACCTCCCTTTAAACTTTAAGTCTATTGATCTTTGCCTGATATTTCCATCTTGGACAATAGGCCTTCAGTGGTTTTGAATTTCCAGCTTTTATTCACAGTTGATTTTTTTTAATAAGTAGCTTATTTTTATTTTTTTGTCAAGTACTCTGTCCTTCCTGTAGTGAAAGTCAGGATCTAACTGATCCATAACCATCACACAACCCTGGATATTCATCTTGAATTTTCATTATGTCCGTATTGATCCTGAAGGCTTTCTTTTGCATTCTTCTTTCAGCTTTTCATTTTTCTCCCCATCCTCCTCTCCTTAACCTCTCTTTGTTGACTCTGCTGTTGGAGTTTGGACTTGTTTAACATTCAGACAAACTGTTTATTCTTGTCTGCTTATCCTAATTGTTGTAGTCTTTCAAATTCTCTGTCACCGTTCTTGTTTCACCCCCAATGAGAACCAAACATGCCTACATATGGTTATCTGTAGACCAGTTAGTTTGTCGTTGCTGCTTAAAGTCGGCTTGAAATGGAAACCTGCCTCTGTTCAGTCAACAACGACTGGATTGAACCGAGTCTCCGCCACGCTACATTATTTTTTTTATTTTTTGATAATCTGTTTCACTTGGATGTGCTTCCATTGCATTGTGCCTTTAAAAATGTAACACCTTTTCCAAAACCTAGTGATCATCCTACGAAGAATGCATGTTTCACTGTGACAAGCTCAGTGAAAAAATAAATGTAAGTTCAATACTGAAAGTGTCATTGAACAAAACTGTAGTAATTGAAAGTAAATTTTACCGTTTTGTTCATTGTAATATTTGTGTATGTGCTAAATACTTTCTATTTATCTTAGCAACATGCTAAAGTCAGACTCTATTGAAATCAATTTTGAGCCACTTCTGTGTTACTCTTATGTAGTGTTGCAAAATGGTCAATTACAAGTTTCATGATAGTTAGGTTAGTACCTTTGAAGGCATCTGCCTATGTAAGCAGTAGGCAATTCACTATGTTTTGGAACAGTGAAACTGTCTAGTAAACACAGACTGGCTATGTGGTTTATGTCCAAATGAGAGAGGAGAACAGAGAATGAGAGACCCAGACATTTATCCCCTCAACTGGGAAAGAGCCAATGACAACTAAAGCAACAGACTTCAGGGTATGCGACAGACAACAGCAATATTACATTCACTCTCACTATTTACTTTTGTGTCAGATGCTAGCCAGATGACCTTATATACTTCCTCTAATGAAGTTACTGTCTTTAGTTTATCTGCTAATGGAAAAATTAGATGTTTTATTACTGGAGAGATGACTTGGGCCTATTTACATTACCAGTCTCTGTTTATTATGATAGCAATGGCTAATGTTATAACAGAGATTTGCTAATACCTTTGTTTTAACTTTCTTCTAGCTATTGCCAACAATCTGACTGGAAAATAATTATGCGCCTTGCGTGTGATTCATTCATAATTATGTTTTGACTGTTTTCTGTCATCTTTTTTAAGGTTTGGTAAGCACAAAGAAGTTGTTGGCCAATGATAGCCTGGGAGTGTGCTTAACTAGGATACAAATGTGAGCACGTTAATGTAACCAGTGGGCGTTAATTACCCACTGCAACCAAAGGAAGACCAGCTGCATTTTTGCTAGACGCGCATTAAGAGACACGCAGAATCCCGTCCATGAGACCGCAGTTAGGCTTCACCTCAGGTATGCCCCTCTGAGCGTTACCATGCCGACGAGGAGTTGCATTGCGCACATTGCCGTGGAGGTGCTCGGTCTTCACCTCTCCCAGCGTTCTGATTGGATGGGGTTGCTAATACCCAGACACGATTTGAAGGTGACTCATGCTTCTGTGTCTGTTAATGTTGGAACACAATGGGCTCCATACACAGAGGCCCTCGGTGGGGAGGGCCAAGCATGCTCCAACGGTCCCAGCCCAAACCGCTGATTAACACTGGCCTAAATCTGAGAAAGCACGTGGAATGCTCTTTGGCTTGCCTGGTATGCAGGTGTATTGTCCGACTTTTTTTCTCTGTACGTTGATGCTAACTCTACTGACAGACGTGGAGAGGTTCTACATTATCCTCGTTTTGAATCTCTAAAATGAGAACATTGAGTGTAGCACAACCTGTTTGCCACATGCTAGATTTTTTCGAGGAAAAACACTTTTACAGAGTCCTCTATTCACGCATGGCGCA
The DNA here is from genome assembly GCF_951802725.1 of Rutilus rutilus. Lineage (NCBI taxonomy): Eukaryota > Metazoa > Chordata > Actinopteri > Cypriniformes > Leuciscidae > Rutilus > Rutilus rutilus. The sequence continues at coordinate 16,350,969 of NC_140212.1, read as the reverse complement.
TCATCCTACAGCAGGTTTTACTAGTTGACCAGAGGACTTTAACCCCCTGTCTGCTATAATACTTAGTAGAAACCTGAAGAGTACAAGTGTGCTTTTCTAAATTGCTTCTGATGTGAGGACAGAATAGACAGAATACTGTTTATACATGCAATTTAAAAGTCTTATTTCAACTGTACCAAACCATATAATCAGACTGAAATTGCCCATTTCTTGGACTACCATATGTAGATAGTATGGCTGTAGCTCAGTTTCAGCCTGCAATAAACACTAGAGGTCTGCACGGTATGGATGATTAAAGGCCCTGATGTACTTCAAGCCAAACCGAAGGACGAACTGATATGTCATTTCGAACAAAATCATGTCAAACAAAGTTCTTTTGTGTTCTTTTCAGAAGTTCAAAACGGCTTGCCAAAGCGAACTTTCCGGAAAAGTTTGCTCCGGCTGGTAAACACCTTTGAACTGCCATTGGTCCGTGGCGATTACGAAATAGGTGTTCGCTGAGGCTTCGCCGCCTTTCACGTGGAACTGTTCTCTGGTAATTTCTTCTGTTGAGTCCGTCGAGGTCAGACGTCCGCGGGCAAAAATACGAACGCACTAGACTAGAGAGTCGCTTTATAGTAGAAAATGAAGTTGTGCTTCTGATAAAATGAGACACTGACATTGTTTTTCTTCTTTAATACGGTACAGCTGCTTGAGTGACGTGATGTGACTTTACTAGAGTGCTGAATTGCAGAGCTTGCGCAAGCATATCCACTTTGCTTTGATCAGATTCTAATAAGAAAAAATATTTGCTGTTTTCTCAATTTTGTGGTGTTTATTTTGTTATTGAGAGAAGAAAGCGCGCAGCACATATTTACATATTCATCTAACTGTCGCTTTCAGGAGTGTGGGCGGTGTTGAATGTTTGCTAACAGTATATGGCTGCTAAAATATTTAGAACAACTTTTTACCCCAAAGAAAAAAACGAAAACGAACTTTGTTGTGAGTACATCGGCGCCTTTAGTCCCATCCTCTCTTGCTACCGTCTGCTCCTGTAAAAACGTTTATATATTTTTTTGTCCTGCTCTCACCTGAAAATTTCACATTTTGTCTCGCTTCCATCTATAAAAGCATGCACAGATTTATGCCTATTTTCAGTCTCTCTCCCATAAGTATATGCCCCCCCCCCACACATGATGCTTCAAACCTCACCTTGTTGCATTTGTCGCAGCAGGCAAAAGGAAGGTTGTTGTTTCCACCTACAATTGAAAAACATTGAGAATATCCAATCCAACTTTGCGCCTTAAACCCTTTATTTTTGATCGTTCCATAGATGATTAACACTGTCTACACTGGACGTGAGCAGTGTGACACGACGGAAACGAATAGAGCCCATTGTAATCAGTGTGATACTGTCTACACTAGAAGTGGTGCAGTGCAACTCTGACAGTAAACTAATGCACTGTTCTATTTCTGACGTACTTCACATGCTTGTGCTACTTCTGACAACAGACATTTTGGCAGTTTTGGTTTGACACATTTAGTGTAGACCGCCCCAAGCTGTTGTAGCATGATGTGACATGATTAATACAAATATAAATTACCTAAAAATATATTTTTTAGTAACTTTTATGTTGAGATATTTATATTTTACAGAATAGAATTTCTTTCTCCCAATCCCCATGCACACATCAGTATTTTTCCTCCGCTACCACACTTCGTACTCTGTGTCAGGAGTGACTTCTGACATAAATCAGATGACAGTTGGCCTCTGCATTGTTCACTAGGGGTGTAACAATATATTGTTATATCGATATACCTGAATATAAAAACGTGACGATATTAATTAATTGCGAATATAGTTACTTTTATCCAAGACTCAGCTTACTGTGTTTAGAAGGTATAGTTCACCCAAATTTTTTATTTTTGTCATTTTCTCACTGTCATTTCCAGCCTATAAGATTTCCATTCATCCTCTCTATTTAAATATATGATGATTCAATATTCAATAATTTTTTTTTATTTAAATAGCCTATATGTAGTCAGTGATAGAGTGTAAGCATGTGTGTCTAACATAATTCTGTATCTTCAGTTTAAGAATCATGAATATTTCTATTCTGGTGTCACCATTGCCCTGTGTTTCCCCCTTAGCTTTTAATCAACAGTACATTTTGTAAACCTTTTACCATATAAGTAATAATAATAATAATAAAAAACATATATCTTGCCTTTAAAAGTATAGTAGTATCGTATAGAGTTTAGTATTGTGTATTGTAGCAAATTGTGACATGAGTGTATCGTTAGTGTTACACTACTATTGTTCAGCTGAAGAAGTTGTGTAATGTGCATTTGATGTTCAAATATCCCATTGCTCATTGTCATGTATACTAGCATGGTTACATACACACAATTAGTTGTCAACAAATTATAAAATACTTGGTACTGTTGTTTTCCTGTTTGACAGAACATTAAAAAGTTGTCTCACTTTTGTGTTCCTAGGTGGCTTGTTTATTTGACAAAATGTTTATAGTGCATTGCTCTGTTGCACCCTGTTGATTAATACATTTGTACTGTTGTGTACCTGGGTGTCAATCATTCATTTGAAATACATTAATGGTACAAAGTAGGGCTGTGAAACGATTAATTGCAATTAATTGCATCCAAAATAAAAGTTTGTGTTTACATAATATACAGTATGTGTGTGTACTGTGTATAATTATTTTGTATACAGTGCTATGCATAAGTTTAGACACCCATGCTAAAGTTGACTAAAAAGAGGAATAAAAAATCATATTTTGGAAATTGAACTCAATGCCTTAATTAAAAAAATTAGGAAAAATCCAACCTTTAAGGACACCAATTTTCTTTGTGAATGAATAATGTATCGTAAATAAATAAATGTTCTTCCTTAAAATACAGGGTGCATAAGTTTGGACACCCCTATGTTAAATTCCCATAGAGGCAGGCAGATTTTTATTTTTAAGTATTTAAAAAAAAAAATGGTTTAGGATACTATGCATCCTGATAAAGTTCCCTTGGCCTTTGGAATTAAAATAGCCCCACATCATCACATAGCCTTCACCATACCTAGAGATTGGCATGGGGTACTTTCCATAAGATCATCTCTCAATGCAAATCAAACTAGCTATTAGGCTAACTGGAATAAAACCATGCCAATCTCTAGGTATGGTGAAGGCTATGTGATGATGTGGGGCTATTTTAATTCCAAAGGCCAAGGGAACTTTATCAGGATGCATAGTATCCTGGATCCATGAAGTAACTGGCCTTTAAAAATAAAAATCTGCCTGCCTCTATGGGAATTTAACATAGGGGTGTCCAAACTTATGCACCCTGTATTTTAAGGAAGGACATTTATTTATTTACGATACATTATTCATTCACAAAGAAAATTGGTGTCCTTAAAGGTTGGATTTTTCCTAATTTTTTTAATTAAGGCATTAAGTTCAGTTTCCAAAAGATGATTTTTTTATTCCTCTTTTTAGTCTACTTTAGTATGGGTGTCTAAACTTATGCATAGCACTGTATATAAATACACATACATTTAAGAAATATTTGCATGTAGGCCTACTGTATGTATATTTATATATAAATAACAATTTTTTCTTAAATATACATGCATGTATGTGTATTTATACAAAATAATTATACACAGTATACACACATATATTATGTAAACACAAACGTTTATTTTGGATGTGATTAATCGTTTCACAACCCTAGTACACAGTATTTTTGAAAAACACATTTGACATGCTATTGTGTGGCAGACTTGGTGAAAATGTGAAAATGTCAATAATGGGTGTAGATTCTTTATTTTGGGAAAAGTTAAAATATGTATTTTTAAAAATTTCCAGTAACAGGACTTTTAGATATGATATGCATGAGTCATGACATTTTCAACTTCTGTCCTTCACAGACTTGTTTTTGACTAATTGAGAATTTTGTGCGTCACCTAACAAAACGCATCCTCTTATCACTGTGAAGAATCTGAACCCAGCCTTAGTAGCGCTAAGGAAAGTTCGAAAAATTCTTCAGATAATAATGAGTTTGCTTTATGCCTGGAGCAAAGTTCAGTTCCCATCACACCCCACACACCCAGTGTCTGTCACGCTCTCTCTGTCTTTCTCCTCTGATGTCTCTCCATCTATGTTGACGCCCCTCTCTCCTATCTACTTTCTCTCTCTCTCTCTCTCTCTCTCTCTCTCTCTCTCTCTCTCTCTCTCTCTCTCTCTCTCTCTCTCTCTCTCTCTCTCTCTCTCTCTCTCTCTCTCTCTCTCTCTCTCTCGTAATTACTGTTTAAGCATTGACCTGCATGTTGGAAGTTGCCCTTAATTTTCTTTTTCCATAGCATGTCTGTGCATGTGCTCTGCATGAGTTGGCAAAGCGGAAACAAGAATGTCTCAAAGCGAGCTAACATTACTCTGGAGTCACATTTAATTTTGCAGTCCTGGTAAAGACGACACCACTCCCTCTGGAGAGCTTAAAGAAATGCTTTCCAAATGTGGTATACGCATTGTGTTTTCTTAATTATTGGTGTTTGCTAAGGCAAGTATGGCTATTATTATTGCTCATTCTTAATGTTAGGGATTTGGGTAAACCTCTAACCCTAAGTATTAAAGTCTCATGTGTTGTTTGTACTGCTCATGTGGTGCAATGGACCTGAGACCGGAAATCATGTGACTTGTTGAGGTGAGGTGTATTATTACTTTTCTAAGCAATTAGATTTACTGATTTTGGCAGGCAGATGATAAAATGGGTGAAAAATATCCCACAAATTTATATACTGACAGAGGGAAGCCATATCTAGAGACTAGAATTAGGTCTGAACGATTAACTGGAATATTCTATGTATATTTGTTGATGATGATGACCTCTTTTGACCAAATCATTTCACAGGCTTTATCACAGGCGCAATGCTCTTTTTCATTTTAATCTAGACTTGATGTATGTAATTAGACTTAAGAGTGATGTTTGATATGTGGGTGGCCACATAGACAAGGTCATGTTTGTATAAATATTGATGCTTTTTATCTCAGGAGCGTGCAGATATATTTGTTAACCCTTAGCACTCTAGCCTTATCTGTTAATTAAATCGGCTCTCTGCGTACATTGCCTTAGTTATAATAATCTGACGAACATGTTTCCAGGCGGTTGATATCTTGATGAGCGGCCCCTCTCACTAAAACTTTAACTTGATCTGCTTGCCTACTTTCTCCCTGCTCGCATTCCCTCAAGTGCAGCTTTGACAAAAATACCCAGATTGCTTTCCCATTAAATGTTAATGCTGTTATCGTTTAACTGTAACTTGTGGTGGTGTAACCTGATAAGATGTGCTTTTGTTGAACAGTGTTCATATGCTCAAGTGCTCAACTAATGCTTGTTTCGGAAGTAAACCTGTGACACTAAATAGTTTTATGCTATTAAAGAGAGTGCTCACCCAAAAATGAATCTTCTGTCATCATTTACTCAACGTCATACCACTCCAAACCTGTGTGACTCTCTTCTGTGGAATATAAAAGAAGTTATTTTGATGAAGAATGTCTCAGTATTATAATTTTTTTGTCCATACAATGGGTAGTCAGTGGTTACCAATATTCCCAACATTCTTCAAAATATCTTCTGTGTTCTGCAAAGGAAAGAAAGTCATACAGGATTCGGAATGACACGAGGATAAGTAAATGATGAGAGAATTTTCATTTTTGGGTGAACTATCCTTTTAAAAACAGTCATTCTTTAATAAAGACTGAATGGTTGTAATGGGTCATGGAAGTACGGTGGCCTAGTTTTTAGTTACCCCAAAACCCTGGTCTTCAACTGGTTTTCTTCATTCAGTGCTAAACTCCTTTTATTAGTAGCAGAAGCAGCAGCAGCTCTGCCAAACCCACCAGAATCCATGATTTATATAGCTATCATCCATGTCCTGTGGAGCAGAACATCTCCTTCAGAACTGTCAGAATATTTACCTTAACTTCTAAATGGAGGTCTTACTCCCCAAGGTGTAACCTATCAATCCATTATGCTGGATGAGCTGTATCTGGGTGGCAGGCTGCGGACGTGGGAATGCCAACAGCCATCCTGCAGTAGCTCAACCAGGGTTATTGTTTCAGAAAGCTGGGTTCCCGTGGCCTAAGGGAGAACTGGCCAGTCACAGCGATGGGTTTCTCATGAAAAACAAACATATTACTTGGCCTAAAGACATTCTGTCTATTTTTCTCTCTTTTTCTTTTGGTCTCTATTTTTTTTTCCTTTTTTTTTTTTTTTCCTCTGGCATTTTTAATGCACATTAAAGGGATAGTTCACCCAAAAATGAAAATTCTGTCATCATTTACTCACCCTCATGTCGTTCCAAACATGTAAGACTTTTGTTCATCTTCGAAACATATATTAAGATCTTTTTAATGAGATTTTGAGTGATTCAGTCCAGATTTTCTAAAGAGACACTAATGCTTTACATGATGAATAGATTGAATTTAGGCTTTTATTCACAAATAAACATTCATCAACGCACACATCAGTTGTTGTAAACGGAAGTTCTCAAACATGCTTGGTCAAGTGCGAGAACCAATGAGGTTCATTCTCGTGTGTTAAGCAGCACGTTTGAGCTTCCACAAGAACCAATCAGGTTCATTCTCGTGTGTTAAGCAGCACGTTTGAGCTTCCACAAGAACCAATCAGGTTCATTCTCGTGTGTTACACAGCACGTTTGAGCTTCCGCAAGAACCAATCAGGTTCATTCTCGTGTGTTACACAGCACGTTTGAGCTTCCGCAAGAACCAATCAGGTTCATTCTCATGTGTTACACAGCACGTTTGAGCTTCCACAAGAACCAATCAGGTTCATTCTCGTGTGTTACACCGCACGTTTGAGCTTCCGCAAGAACCAATCAGGTTCATTCTCGTGTGTTACACCGCACGTTTGAGCTTCCGCAAGAACCAATCAGGTTCATTCTCGTGTGTTACACCGCATGTTTGAGCTTCCACAAGAACCAATCAGGTTCATTCTCGTGTGTTACACCGCATGTTTGAGCTTCCACAAGAACCAATCAGGTTCATTCTCGTGTGTTACACCGCATGTTTGAGCTTCTGCAAGAACCAATCAGGTTCATTCTCGTGTGTTACACAGCACGTTTGAGCTTCCGCAAGAACCAATGATGTTCATTCTCATGTGTTACACAGCACGTTTGAGCTTCCACAAGAACCAATCAGGTTCATTCTCGTGTGTTACACCGCATGTTTGAGCTTCCGCAAGAACCAATCAGGTTCATTCTCGTGTGTTACACCGCATGTTTGAGCTTCCACAAGAACCAATCAGGTTCATTCTCGTGTGTTACACCACATGTTTGAGCTTCCGCAAGAACCAGTCAGGTTCATTCTCGTGTGTTACACAGCACGTTTGAGCTTCCGCAAGAACCAATGATGTTCATTCTCATGTGTTACACAGCACGTTTGAGCTTCCGCAAGAACCAATCAGGTTCATTCTCGTGTGTTACACAGCACGTTTGAGCTTCCTCAAGAACCAATGATGTTCATTCTCGTGTGTTACACAGCACGTTTGAGCTTCCACAAGAACCAATGAGGTTCATTCTCGTGTTACGCAGCATATTTGACCCTTGCATAAACAAAATTAATTTAATTAATAAGTAAAATAAATAAAATAACGTGCATTAATTAAAAAATGATAAATTATAAAATAATGAAATAAATCAAAGAAAACTGAAACCTTTGACAAGTAGTAGAAAGTAGATAAAATCTCAGTAGGATTACGAAAACATTGTTTCAGGAATGTCACATTTTCCTACTTAATATTCATAAGCGAAGACCATGTAATAACATGACAAACAGTCCATCGAAGCTAAACCCTGCTGCTTTAAAACTTGTTCTGGTGCCAAAGAGAGGTTAAGGGTCTCAGTAATGCTGATCAGCTAGCACAGCTATTTTACTAATTTACCGAGCAAGCCCTCACTGTGTGTGTGTGTGTGTGTGTGTGTGTGTGTGTGTCAGCAGGTCTGATGCGTTTGAGGAAATCTCTCCAGTCCACTTTAATAGGCCACTGCTAGGCTGTAGATAGAGATCAGCATTCCATTCCCTCATTTATATGCAAATGAAGAGTGACATCATCAGCCGACTGCCTTTGTGAATGTTCTTGTGGGATTTTAAGGATTGAAAATGTGTAAGAGTAGTTGTATTAGAAGGTGAAGTTATGATTAAACGCATCAGTGTTTACATCTATAGGTTGTGTGGACATGTTTGAGTTTTTATTGTGAGTTTGTAGGCCTTCTTGCTGTCTAACATTATTTTATGCTGCAGGAGAGCAGAGCTGTGGAATGCATTAATCACTGACGTCTAATTCTCTCTCTCTGTCTCTCTCTCTCTCTGTGTCTAAAACAATGGGCTCCAACCTGACCCCGACTGTTTAGGCTGTTTGCGTTTTCAATGCCGTATCACGGAGGGTTTTTGTGGAAAGTGTGGCATGGTCTGGAGCTGGTAAAATACACACTCACACGAAGAGAGGAATATTTAATCTTGGTACATCTTTAATTCTGTCATCCAAGCCAAACAATTGGTGGTCTGAATTACACCAAATTCAAAATGAGTGGTCCTCTGTTTAACACACAGGCGCATGCGTAAATCATACCTTTTTTGCACATTTTAAATAGGGACGAATGTTTAATTGTTGTTAATAATTTAAATGCTTAAGCTTTTCAATTGTCTAGTCAATTTAAGAAAAATCAGCACAACCAACCATTCATATTATACAATCACACAAGCCATGGCATCACAAGCACATCCTTAATTTAGTTTTTGGCTTTGTTTATACATGTTAATGCATTTTTCGATAATTAACAGTTGCATTCACTGCAGGCACAATGCTACTGTGGTAAAGTAAATGGCAAGCACAGCGACATTCCATCAATCTCCCTGTATAATCACAACTGACAATCATGTCGGTGCTCACCGGGATAGCATGCAGGTGCACTGACCTCTCTCTGTGACTGTGTATACAGTAAATGCACATTAAACTGTTCAAAAGAGCCAGTAGAGATTCATTTGTAATGTTACAAACATTTATTTAAATAATTGCTGTTCTTTTGAACATTCATCAATGAACTCTGATGAAAAGAAAGCATTACATGGTTTCCACAAAAATATTAGGCAGACCAACATGGTTTTAGCATTAACAACAATAATAAATGGGCATTAAATCAGTATATTATAATTTTAGAAGGATCATGTGACACTGAAGACTGGAGTAATGATGCTGAAAATGTAGGTTTGCCACCAGAGGAATAAATAACATTTTAAAGTGTAATACAATAGAAAACAATTGTTTTAAATCATAATAACAATATGAAACAATATATGAAACAATACAGTTTCACTGTATTGTTGACCAAATAAATGCAGCCTTGGCAAACATAAGTCGTGTTGTGAAAAAGCATAAAACAAATAAATATCTTACTGTCCCCAAACTTTTGAACAGTAGTGTATATATACACTACATGCTGTTGTTGTTGGTAGCCTATTTTATTTAAATTCAAAGTAGAAATACATTTTTATGTAGACTTGATAATGCAAAAAAATGCCTTTAGGATATGTTTAGTATATTTACCATTTAATACATTAAATACAGTAGACTGAATTTATTAAAAGGTAAACATAAATACTTGCTCTTCAGATCTATATTTATATAAATTGGAGATTGGAGTCTTACAAATGCACGTTTTGCTGTATATTTGTTATTAATCAATTTATAGATTATTGATTTTAAAATCAAGCATCCCTTGTTTCAAAATAATGTATTATTTAAAAATAGCTCTTATATGTCAAATAAGTCTGTCTGTAACAGATTATGCACAGTCTGTATCCAAAAGAGGAGAGATTTGCACTATTAATGTATTTATGGACATCATAATTATAATACAGACTACAAAGAAAATACTCTCCTTTTTTGTTCATTTGTCACTTATCTTTCAAACACACATTTTTCTTCTTTAGTTCGACACAACCCTCATGCTCAAGTACTTTTTAAAGTAATTGTTTTCTGTGCTGTCTGTTTATGAACAAAATGAAGACACTTCCCTTTCTCGTTTTTTTGTTTGTCTTTTATATAGACTGTTCTCAGTCTTTGTCTTCTGCTGAAAGAGTTTAATGAATATTGATGATAGTTAATATGTTTATATGATTGGCACTTGGAATTGCAAGCTCTGAATGTTGTCAGTGATTTCTAGTGAAGCAGTTTCAAATATTTATGTCCTTGTATAAGGAGATATTTGCTGTTTGAACCGTATTGTTTTGCGGCTGGTTTGACATACTTGTTCTGAAGAGTGAACCCCCCCCCCAATGTATATTACATACAGTAGATGTTCTGAAAAGTCAATTGAATTTTGATTTTCGAGTTTGTTCAAATAGAAAAATATGACTATATTTTGACATTTTCTGAAAACATTGTAAGTGGTGCTTGCACATGCAAATCTCACCGTCACAATGCTGCTTCTCTAGAGGTATTTGCTATCATGTACTTTTCTAAGGTGTTGTTTTTAGTTTGCAGCTGCAACAGTGATGCAACACAATTTCAGAAACCGAAGATATTTGAATAAAAATAGAAAAACGTACACGGATGCCGTGTGTTGTTCATAAAACTTCATGCATTGCGATGTTCATCATGGCACCAAATAAAATCCAGTACGTCCATAAAAATGTATTTTGAATTTGATGTGAGTAGATTAAAACAGTGGATGGATGGAACAATGGACACACACTATTAAGACACTTTTTCATCGTTGGGCCAAACGGTTCTGAGAACAGTAAGGAGTGGTTCATGTAATACTTCTGCATGAGCTTGGTTCGGCACGGCACAATTACAAACTGGAACTAGATTAAAAAGTTGCTATTTACATCTCATGCGGCAACGACTCACACATTTGTATTACATTCCAAAGAGCTCAGTTATCAGCTCCACAGTGGAAGATTAAACCATATCCCTACTGGCTAGGCCAGATCGGCCCGGAATGAAATGGTTAAGCAAAGCACTTACCAACAGTTAAGCACTAGCCCAAGTATGACCATGAGTAAACATCTTAGCCAACAGCACTAAATTGCTTTTAAACATTTTGAAATGACAAAAAATTCACAATGACCAAAAGGTCAAAGTGATTACTTGAGACTCTACAAACAAATGCTCCTTTATTCATCTTGCTTTTTTTGTTTTTGTTTACTGCAGCGAGAAAGAGGATGAAGTAATTCGGTAATTGTTTCAGTTTGTCTAGGTTTTTTTATTGCTTTTTTTAAGGACATGTTTGTCCTGAGGCTACAAGTGGCCATTTAATTGCATAACACAGTTTTTAGAGTTTTTTTTTTTTGGTGGATAAAAAAAATAAGGATCACACCCCAGCACAACAGAATTGCAGTCATGCAGAATTAATTTGAAGGTGTATATTCTGTCCATTGATTTGCTTTGCTTCTTTCTCTGATGTGGAGGAAAATAAATTTGTTTTTGGTTCTTTCTTTGAGAAATCGTTCAATTTAATGTTGATTCTTATAGACGAAAAGAGAGAATCGTTATCAAAAAGACAAATGGAACAATGAATCTTGGTGGTACTGAGAAACTAGTTTGTTGTTGTCTCTTGTGTTTAGACCGCGCTCACTGTGCCAGATTGAAGCATTTTAGAAATCTCCACTGGCATAATTAAAAGAAATTCTCCATTGTGCACATCAAGGGTTTTTCATGCCTCACTGATGCACCTCATGTCGGAATATTGAGTCTTTGATTCGCGTCCAAACATATGCTCAGAGAGTCACACCGCTCTCCCAGCAGAAGTCGATCTGCCAAACCAGTGAAAGAAAGTTACGCAATATTCATAAATGTTTGTGGCGGCGACAGCCTCGCTGCGAGGTCACGGTCTCCTCACTTCACCCCGCACTCTGTTTACCCATCATCCTCCTCTTCTGCTGCCGCCCCACGCGATGGGTGGTGACTCACAGACTGTGTTTTTTTCAGAGCCGTATCACGGCTGACAGCATGCTTATGTTTCACAAGACAACCCACACCTGGTTTCAAAAGCTTTCGATGCTTAATCCTGGGAATTAACGGTTTAATTCTTATTTTCCCATAACCAGATATGAAATCTATTGGATAGCTTCTCCGGATTTGCAGTGTCTAATGTAGAACTTTGAAGAGACCGTACAAGTGTAAACGGGATTTGAATATCTGGCAATTTACAGCCTTTTTTGGAAAAAGAGAAGAACACTAGCACTCCTCAGCCCACCATTTACTGATGATTTCAATAAAGATGGGCATCCAATTCGTGTTTTTTTTTTTTTTATTACATTTTCTTTCTACTTACACAACAGTGTACAATACACATCTGTAACACGACATAATGTACAAAAACAAAAACAAAGCAAACAAACACCGGGGCTCATGTTACATGAAAAGTGCAATAGCACATTTACATTACATTTAGTCATTTAGCAGACGCTTTTATCCAAAGCGATTTACAAATTAGGACTAAATTAAGCGAGTCATCATGAAGAGGCAAAAACAACGCAAGAAGTGCTCAAAATACGAAGTGCAGGCATTAGGCTATTCAGAGTAGCATAAGCCCGATAAGTGAGGTTTTAAAGGGAAAGGGAAGTTTTTATTTATTTTTTTTTTTTTTTTATTTTTTTATGAGGTTAAGTGCTCACGGAAGAGATGGGTTTTTAGCTGTCTTTTGAATGTTGTGAGGGAATTCTGCATTCCGGAAGAGGGTGGGGAGAGTGTTCCACCAGCATGGAACTGTGAATGAGAATGTTCTGGAAAGTGATTTTGTGGCTTTCTGTGATGGAACCACAAGACGTCGCTCTTTGACCGATCGTAGGCTTCTGGTAGGGATGTAGACTCGTTGGAGTGAGTGAAAGTAGGAGGGAGCTGAGCCTGAGATAGATCTGTAAGCAAGCGTCAATTATGCCTTGAACTTGATGCGAGCAGCGAGAGGTAGCAGGTGCAGAGAGATGAACAGAGGAGTGACGTGGGCCCTCTTGGGCTCGTTGAAGACAAGACGAGCTGAAGCATTCTGAATCATTTGTAGAGGTTTAGTTGCACATGATGGAAGTCCGGCCAGAAGAGCATTGCAGTAGTCAAGCCTAGAAATGACCAGGGCCCGGACGAGAAGTTGTGTTGCATGCTCTGTAAGGAAAGGCCTGATCTTCCTGATGTTGTGCAGTGCAAACCTGCATGATCGAGCTGTCTTTGAAATGTGATCTGTGAAGGTCAGCTGGTCATCAAATGTTACTCCTAGATTTGTGACCGACCTTGATGGGGTGATTGATGATGATTCTAGCTGGATAGTGAAGTTGTGCTGTAGATACGGATTGGCAGGGAGGACGAGAAGCTCAGTCTTTGCCAGGTTGAGCTGCAGGTGATGTTCCTTCATCCATGTGGAGATGTCCGCCAGACAGCTTGAGGTCCGTGCAGCTACTGTGGGATCATCTGGTTGAAATGAGAGGAAGAGCTGTGTGTCATCAGCATAGCAGTGGTAGGAGAAACCGTGTGCCTGTATGATGTGTTCCAGTGATGTGGTGTAGATGGAGAAGAGGAGGGGACCAAGAACTGAACCCTGGGGAACCCCTGTGGTCAGTTGATGTGCTCTGGATACCTCGCCTCTCCATGCGACCCTGAAGGACCTACCTGTGAGATAGGACTCGAACCAGTGGAGTGAAGTTCCTGTGATGCCCAGTGATGAGAGGCTGGACATAAGGATCTGATGATTCACAGTGTCGAAGGCAGCAGACAGATCCAGGAGAATGAGGACTGAAGATTTGGAAGCAGCTTTTGCGATCCGTAGGGCTTCTGTGACCGACAGTAATGCAGTCTCAGTTGAATTCCCTTTCTTGAAGCCAGATTGGTTGACATCCAGCTGGTTGTTTAGAGACAAGAAGGATGTTACTTGGTTGAAAACAGCTCTTTCAAGTGTTTTCGCAATGAATGGTAGGAGAGAGATAGGTCTGTAATTCTCTACAGATGATGTGTTTAGTGTTGGTTTTTTAAGCAGTGGATTAACCCGAGCCTGCTTGAATGCTGTAGGGAAAGTGCCAGTATGTAGGGATGAGTTGATGATGTGTGTGAGTGCTGGTAGAAGTGTGGGAGAGATGGCTTGTAGAAGGTGTGAGGGGATGGGGTCTAGAGGGCAGGTGGTAGGATGACTGGAGAGGAGAAGTGTAGATACTTCTTCCTCGGTTAGCGGAGAAAAGGAGGACAGAGGGATATTGGCTGTGGAAGGGGTCAGACTGGGTTCCTGTGTGTGTGGAGCTGAGAACTGACTGCTGATAGTTGTTGTTTTGTTGGTGAAGAAGTTCGCAAAATCGTCAGCAGTTAAGGAGGAGGAGGGTGGTGGTGGAGGTGGACGGAGGAGAGAGTTGAATGTCTTGAAGAGTGATCGTGTGTTGGAGGAGCTGTTGATCTTCTTGTGGAAGTATGAAGATTTTGCAGCATGAACATCAACAGAAAAGGAAGAGAGGAGAGATTTATACATACTCAGGTCAGATGTGTCTTTTGATTTGCGCCATTTCCTCTCCGCTGCCCTGAGTTCGGTCCGGTGTTCACGAAGAACCTCAGATAACCAGGGGTTGGAGGGAGTAGCGCGTGCTGGCCTGGAGGAGAGAGGGCAGATATTGTCTAGAGAAGAGGTTAGAGTGGAGCATAAGGTATCCGTTGCGGTATTCACATCCAGAGATGAGAATTGTGAGGGTGGGGGAAGAGAAGATGACACGGCAGAGGAAAGATGGGAGGGAGAAAGTGAGCGCAGGTTTCGCCTGAAAGCACAAACCAACATTTGGGTAATACAGTATGTTCTTTGGAAGTCAGAGTTAACAATACATTGCTGTCAATAACCACAAATATAAGCAATAAAGTAGGGTTACTATAGTGCACATTAAAATATATTTTCATATGAATATAGTACCTAATTAAGCATTTTGTTCCTCCTCTATTATATTGTTAATATCCCCATGTTCAATAAATAATAAAAAAGAACTCCAGACCCTCTTAAATTTGTCTTCTTTACCCTTAAGAATATAGGTTATCTTTTCCATTGTAAAGCATCTCTTAACCATAGTTATAGTAGGCCTTTCTGTCTTTTTCCAATAAATGACAATGAGTATCCAATTTACTTTGCCGCTGAAATTATTTGGGATTCTATTATTAATTATGCATGTTTATGTGCCACATTCTGAAAATTTATATGCGAGCCTCACTGGTTGAAAGAAGGGACCGTTTAAAGCTTTGATCTGGGAGCAATGCATTTCATACGCTTTAAAGCATCACTGCAAAGGGATTCTACCGTTCTGAATCCTCTCGCTGTAAGCAAATAGGTTTAAAGCCATCAAATAGCTTTTAATATCTGCAGAGTAATATGAATTTAATTAGGCGCTATTATTCTCTAACAAGCTGAAGCGATTAACTTCTGTTTTGAACAGACTTTTAAACCAGTTTCTCTTTTGAACACTAATCAGTTTCTTAGCTGCATGCTCGTCTGCCTCCAGTATCGAATCCTGTCTTACACATTTATTTAGGTAATGAAGAGAGTCTGCATGGCATAAATCAAAGTACTCGCTATCTCTTGATTTGCCACTTATTTCATCTCTTTGAGGTTGTTATATCGTGCGCCTGTGGATTGAAGTAACACTTTCTTTTTGCTCATTACATCCCTCAGTGGGGCCACCGTATAGGGTCCGCCGAGGACACAGCTGCCTTGGAACAGCCTTCTGAGTCGCTCGTTTGTGTTTGTTATAGTTTAACAACTAACTTTGAAGCAAGAAAAAAAAAAACATCTTACAAAAATGATTTATGAGCGATAAATAAAAATAAAAGGTTATGTTAAACTATATATATAAGCTATTAATGAGTAATGTAATTTTGTGAGTTAAATCTACATACCGGTGCAATTAAAACAATTTAAAATTGGTGGATTTCTGCTATGGTTCACATAATCTTCATTAGTGATGTTATTTTACAGAGAAAGCAATTAGAAAAATTACGGAATGAGTGTATGTCTCAAGATATCCAAAGCACTTTATATGCAACATAAGTGTGTAGTTTCATGTGACTTTAAAATTATGATTGATTACGTACTGAACACATTGGGAAAAAATTTGGAATAACATGCTTTTTGATAAAATGCCGGAATAAAATTAGGAAATTTGATGACTTCAAATTCTTGAAAATCTTCTAAATTGTTACTTTAGTTGCCACCCTACTGAAAGCTAGCTTCATAAATGTTTCATTGCCCTGAGAAAGTAGGACACATCCACAATGTTGAGTACAACTGAAATATCCGTTTTTTGGTCAGGATGCATTTGAGTAATATTGCAGAATGCTTTTTGCTTGGTGGCTCAGTCTGGAAATACAAACCCTCTGATCATCATCTCTTAGTCACATTACATAAATTTCTTTTAGGAATCAGCAAAGCTAATTTGTTTCCCAGAGATAATTTGTCTGGATATAATGTTCCTGTGAGGTCCGAGGGTGGTTTTTGCTGGTTTTATCATTTCTGCGTTTCAGGTTTAAGCTCCGCGAGAGGTCAATGGCGTTTCATTGGCGTACAATCTGTTTCAGAGCTACTTGCCAGCGGTTCTGCAATAACAGGCCTCACAAATCCAAAATCCAAACGCTCCTATTGGCGCTCCCCCAGCCCCACCACCACGGTCTGATGTCTGCAACGCTACTGTGTACTCTCATCGGCAGAGGTTTCGTAGACTACGCGGTTTGGCTGCTCTCCTCAGCCCACTGTCGTCCCTGCAAGCGGTTGATTCCTCACCACACAGATGTAAACTCTGCAGCAAACTATCATTTCTGGTGGCTGGGGGAGGAAACATGATATATTTTTGTAGCGTCTACTGCTCCTCTTTCCCAACCAGTCCACGACAAGCACATGAAGAGCCAAAGCAAACTCAGCATTGGTGATGTTACATGCACCCCTCTGGTTCCCGAAGGAGCTTTAGGTCACCATGCTGCTCTTGGGCCTGTAATCCATCAAATCCCAAAGTGGGATTGAGTTCTGCTCTGTTCTCCTTTCATTAGCTAGCTTGAAGGAATTTGAGGCTTTGGGTTGCTTCTTAAATAAATAAACATCAAAGCTAATCTGGCCTTTTGATTTGAAAGCTCTTTGTTTTCTCTCTGCTGTATGTTCCTGGATTCTCAGCTTCTGTTATTCTTCAGATTCCAGAAGTACAGAGGAAATGAAAAGAGAAATGGTGAGCTGGATGTGCATGAGGGCTTTGTTATTGTATGGACTGTCAATCACAGTGACATGGGTCTCAAGACAATGGCTGTACCTATGCACACACAGGCTTTTGGATATATCCAAAGTATATGTGCGAAAGCACTTCAATTAAAGGTGCACTCGGTAGATTTTCTCTAATTAAAAAAGTTGAACAGCTACTGAAATTTTATTCTTGGTTTCAAAATTCCAACCTTGTTTATCAGCTTGCATAGTATAGTGATACTAAATCAAACAAACTAAAGGCACATGGAATTTGTGCCAGTCAGATCCATTTGCAAGCTTGAGGGTGGCCTGCATATGAAAAAAAAAGTTTAGTTTAATGTTTAAACTTTGTCAAATCAAAAACATTGGAAATCGTTTATCCCGGGGTTTGAAGTTACATAACAAAATTTGATTGCAGCCTTCTGTTGTTCAGGGGTAATGAAATGCTCTCTACTGGAATAGATTAACGTCATACTTCAGAGCAGGATGTCTCAGTTTGTTGCCAGAGGAATGTGGCTGCTTTAACACCTTGTCTGCCCAGTTAGAAAGTGGTTTATGCTCTGAAATAATCATTTCTGAATTGTACATTCCTCAATAGAGCGTAGAAAGAAGGGTGATAGACCTGACGCTGTGTGATCAAAAAGTCCAAACCCTCAAGTTTGCCATCCAGACTTGTTACAACATTTTTGGCATCATCTTTGTCAAATATCCCATTAATCCTTTGTAAGCATAGGAAAGTGTTGTATACATACAGCTTGTTTTGGTGTCAGATGTGAGTTATGTAGTTGACAAAATGGGCATTGTAAGGCTGAAAGCCGGACACTCTAACTCAACACTGCTTGCAGTGCAAGGTAACCGCTCATTCTCCCACAGTGACCGGCTGCAGCATCGCAGGGTTTCTGTGACTCTTTTGATAGCTCCATGAAACCCGAACAGTCCCAGCGCTGAGCTTCTCTGAATACACCCGCGTTCCAAAGCCAAGAAACCCAGCACCAGCAGCCAAGAAACCTGTGAGCGCTTTACAAAGGAGACGAGCCTGAATGCAATTGGCTCCGGGAATGGATGTCTCTTTCGGTGAGATAAACTCAATCAATGAAAGCGTGAACAGATGGTTTTCTCTTCCTTAAGCATCGTAAGGTCTTACTGGCTTTGGTGTCCCTGCCAAGACATCTCTACCTCATTGTTGGGCCTTTGTCATCGCAAGCCACTACTGACACAATGACCTACTGTTCAGCCTGATGGGTTGGGATTTTCTCTGGATTTCTGGGAAAGCAGTAAAGCCAAGACCAAGAACACTACAAGCAACTCGGCAGGCTGAATGAGACACACTTGTGTTTGCCATCAGTGTTATTGTGTAGCTTGATGTGCATTTAGCAGGGTAGGTCAGGTTGACATTAGATCCCATTTAGGAAGTGTCTGAATACCTGCTACATTGCCTCCCAGTCAGTCAGTCAGTCAGTAAATTGGCAGTTTTATTGTGTGAATAAAGGTACAAAGGAAGTTTTAGACAGGCTTCTAAGGGACTATGATCTAAAACAAAGTTAAAGACAACTTAGCAAATACTTGCACAACTGTTGAAAAGTTAGGGGTCAAAGTTATGGTTCAAAGAAAGTAAATGTTTCTTAAGCACCAAATCAGCATATTAGAATGATTTCTGAAGGATAATGTGAGAGAAGACTGAAGAATGGCTTCAGCTTGCAATCACAGCAATAAATTAATTAATAAATTTTTTTTTTTTTTTTCAATATTAATGTTTTTGCTGTATTTTTGAATCCCTACAGACACTCATTACTGTGCGTCAAGGTCAGTGCGGCAAACGTTTTTTTTTTAAGTGACTAGGATGATTGAATACGCACATGTATTCAAGATGTATGGAAAATGTGTTTGGTGGTTACGCTGCATTACGCTTTTAAAGTTTTCTCTTGAACTTCTATTGAAAATGGTACAAAACTTTTTCAAAATCATATGAAACCAGCATGAATACAAAAAGTGGTTAACTCTCTCTGGGCTCTCAATAGCCCATTAAATCATAGGATTGCATGTTCACCCGTCCTATCACTCCCACTTATCAGGTCGCCGTTGGACCATGAGTCAGCAGTTCTCTAAACCTGCTGAGTGTCAGGCTCATTAGACTCAAGAAGAGAATAGACCAAGTGAAGGAACAGGAAAAAATGTCCAAAAAAGGGAGGGGAGGGAAAGTAATTGAAAGAATGTGGAGGACAAGAGGGGGCTAGATGACTCACTGCTAGCATGTACTCTGCCCTCTCACTGCAGCGAGGTCTGGTCTCTGAGCGTGACTGAAGTGTGTGCTTATGGAGGAAGAACATGCTGCTGTGCTCAGTGTGAAGCAGAACTACTGGCAGCTACTGAAACCAGAAGAGCAGGCCAGTTTAGAACTCAAGAACTGCAAATGAAAAGCCTGAAACCATAACACAGTGGCAAAAGAGTATTTGTCATCTAAAGGGTTAAACGAAGATAAGAGGTCATTGCTATCGACTAAACAGCAGTTCTCCTTCCTGTTGCTAGCATAAACCCTGCACAGCTTGCTCAGGGGTGGGCCTTCTTGTTTGTTTTTTCTAAAAATCTTACATTTTTGTACGGATCAAATCATAAATCCCACCTCGTAAAATAGTTACGTTCTCTATCTTGAGTTCTCACCAAGACTCAAACCGTAATATGATCTGAACCGTGAGTTTTGTGAGCTGTTGAACCACTACCTACCATCATCCTTCCTACCTTGGCTTCAGTTCACTGGTTGAAGATATCAATCTTTTTTTTGCAGCAGCAGCAGCAGTATGGAAAAGCAGATGTTAAACTTATTTTGCTTTAAAGCTATTCATTGGCATATTAATCATCTAGAGCATCGAATTAGATGCCCGTAAACTACACAAAATATCCCTGCTTTTGAGCGGTCTTTCATACTGCTTCAAGACACATATTTCAGAGACTGAACACTGTTGGAGCTCTATTCTGTTTGTAGTGACTGAACACTCTCCTCCCTAGTCAAACACGGGAGAGAATAAACAGCGAAGTTGGTAATGGAGATGCAGTCTCACTGTGTTTACCCCCACAACAGGAGAACTTGTGTCTGGATAAATATTGCAAGATAGTCAGTCTCATCTGGTCAGTAGTCCCACAAGGGTTATTTAACACCAAATGCCCTCTTCTAGTCCCAGAGGAGGATCGAGAAACCAGCTGATTCAGAATGAGCTCTCGTTGACCATAACTATGCACTTAAAGTCGTGGGAAGGGTGCTGTAAGGAATTTGCAATGATATCTACTGCTTCCAACAGTCATGGAGACTCCTACTTCGTAATTATAATGAGCATTTGGGCTGTGTTTGTTCAAGCAGTCGTTTATTCTTGATCATAAATAAATGTGATATGTAGTTAAACGCTTTGTCACAGCAATTCTGAGCCCTCCGTGGCTTTTTAGTTCACTGAATATTCTGTTGCATGCATGAGTCCCAGGTTTACTTCAGAGCCCTGGTTGTTTCATCATCCATGTAATGTGCATCTTCTATGTGACAAATATAGCAAAATATCAAGCAGCCATTTGGCATGAGGAATTGGAGGCATGTAATTAGCCAATTCTCCATATGACTGGAAAATTACAGAGTAGAGCTTGTGATCAGCGAATTTCCTGCTTTCATAATATTTTGCATTATTTTTATTGGCTGCTGCAAAGTGGTTCTCTAAAGTTTAAAAAAAGATGTTAAAGCCTTAAAGAACAGAATTAAATCATTGACTCAACCTCTTGTTGTTCCATATCTGCATGACGTTCTTTCTTCTGATGAACAAAACAGGAAGTATTTAGAATATTGTTCCAAGCTGCTCTTTTACATATAATGCAAGTGGATTGGGTCCGATAACAGTTGTGGTCACCATTTGCTTTCATTGTGTGCAAAAGAACATTGGACATTTTGCTAAACTCTTTTTGAGTTCCTTGCATAATCATTTTTGGATGAACTACTACTTTAAAGGTTAGAAAGCAAAATAAATTGTTTTAAAATAACCTTTTGTGTGAGTCACATCATCTGGATCAGATTGTACAAATGATAGGACATTTCTGAAGTTTGACATGATATATATATATTTTTTTATTAACATGTAGAGTCACAGTGATAAAATCAGATTACTTATTGTCTCCTTTTGAGTGACTTGAGTTGAATTTAGCCTACCACGTCCATGTAAAGTTTTGAAGCTAGAGTCTTGAAATTCAGTTCAGGCTTTCAAATTATTGCATCAGTCTGTGGATGGATGGGCTGTGCCCACGCTTTGAATAACCACAAAATGCCCACTCTTTGAATAACCAGACGGACAGCAGAGAGAACTGTAACTCTGAAATTGCTTAGATGATATGTTTGTTTTTATGCAGCCAATATAACCTCAATAAAAACCCCATTTACAAGTTCCCTGAAAGTGCGAGCCCTTGTTTTTATGTGATTCCCTATTGAACAGACTGCAAATTGTATATTTTGGTGGCATTGATAACCTTTTTTAGATTAAGTCCTGAAAGGTTATTTTGGAATACCATCTGTATACTCAATTCTTTTTTTTCAAATCTCCAATCTCCCTTCCATTAACTTAATCACAGTCTTTCATTAGGAATAGTTCACGCCAAAATTAAATTTGTCGTCATTTACTCAACCTTATGTTGATCCAAAGACTTTTTTCTGTTCTTTGGAACATGAACGTTAACCCAAAGTTAATGGGGTCCGAAACAACATGGGGACCCCACTGACCTACATTCTATGAACATAAAAACACTTCTTGTTCCAAAGGAAAAAAAGAAAATCACATTTGAAATTACACAAGGGTGTGAGTAAATTATTTATATTTTTTGTGCTTTGGAGAACTAACCCTTTATTTCACGTCTTCAGACCTAACGTACTGGGACTGTATGTGAAATAAATGTGTGATTTAATGACACACACTAAACATAGAGGTGGCTAGACTGAGCTTAAGTCGGAAATAACTTTACAGACTGCAAATCTGCTCACAGTTCTCTCAGAAACAAGATTTATGGACTAACCAGGAAAGGCTTCAGTGCTTTGCTGGAAGTATGTTGTTTCAGAAAAAAAAGGCTACCATTTTAGGAGAGACGGTGCAAAGCTGTGAATGCTTTCTAAGCTCTCACAAACATTCCTTCAAAACCTCATAATACACCCTGCGGACCGTTGTGGTTGCACTAAAATCAACTCTCCTGGAATGTTCAAAAACAGCTTGTCGGCTCTCTCAGAACTGGCATGGACCAAGCAGTGGATCAAGTCTGATGTCCTGACTGTGTCCTCCTCCTATTGTTTTTATTATTTTTAAGTCTGACTGATGGAGTCAATCCTGTTATCAAATGTGGGTCTGGGTTATACATGCTTGAATCGCTGTTGGATGGAATTTACTTACTGTCTGAGAACACACTGTGCGGTTTGACCACACGCAAGTCATGAGGTGAAGATTTGTCTTTGTGGTGACTTGTTAAAACAAAATGTCTTGGCAAAAACGTACCGAGGCTGAGGTCTTCAGCAGCTTTTAAAAATATCCTAAACTCTGAGTACCTCTAATGAAGATGTTCACTCATAGAAGCTTAATGGAATAGTTCAGCCAGAAATGAACAAAAAACAGAACTCAGACAGTGCATATTTGTTTACGCTGGTCTTTTTCATAGAAACAAACTATTTCTGTTCAATTTCAGTTCAGTTCATGCGTTAATAGACCTTTTTCAGAGCAGCGCCATTACAGGTAAGAAAGTGAGGCTGTGAGGGATAGTCTTGCCGTGTTTCCAATGGCATCCGCTTTAAAAAGCTGTATAAAGCTCCTAGATTACTTACAATTTTCCACAGCTTATATTGTCAGGAGTTTTTTGACAACTGAAATTTCTTGGAAAGATATTCCAGTGTTTCATGAGCAGAACAATCCAAAAACACATTAAATAACAGTACAGCCCATTGAGGAGATGCATGCCTGTCCCTCACAGCCTCGCTTTCATTAAAAATCAAAGATGGCACTGCTGTGAATAAGGTCTATTGTCCAATTGAACTGATTGCAGACATATTTATGAAGGGTTTGCATAAAATTCGTTCTGCCTGTGTTTAAAAAAAAAAAGCCTAATAAATGTAAAAGAAGTAGGACAGACAGAAAGACAATAAATCTATATAAAAATTCCATATGGCTTGAGAGGTTTATTGTTCTCTAAAGCCCTGAATAGTTTTGTGTGACAAACAGGCTAAAAAAGTGGGTTTGGAACAACATTAAAATATATGATGATGGAATCTTAATTATCTGATGAGCTATTACTTTAAATATATTTGAAATATGTTTATAGGCTGTGTCCAAAAGCTTAGGCAGGTGCCTTGTTGTCCTATTAGCCACTGACTTATCTGGAAGCATTTGCTTTCTAAGGTACACACTTCCTCTTCCAGCATAACTGCAACACATTAAAGAGAGCTTTGATGATAACCAAGTGATTATTTCATTACCGTACTAATTTCTTGCTAGAAATTAAGGGAAAAGTTGAAAAAATTGGGCAAAAAACCCTACATTTACACACAAACTGACTACCAGACACAGCTTTTAGATGTAATTTTTGTCCTTCAGTTCAACCGTCACTGAAACACAAGCAAGAGGAATAGTGGGATATATAGGCAGCAATAGACACATCTGTGCTGCCTTCAAAAAACGATCAGATGAAGGTATCTCAGCAGACAGGATGTAACACGATCATTGGATTTGGACGTGCATTATTGCCTTCCTGCCTCCGTACGCTCCCTGCGGAGGCAGAATTTTTCAGCTTTCGTAAGCCGCCTGAATTGATATCTGTTTAAGTTTCGCCTTGTGCCTTCAAATCAAAGTGTAGCAAAAGTCCCCAATCTAAATGTTTCACACCTTTTTCCCTACAATCTCTGTGTTAAAATGAAACGAAAATAACTATTTCTTTGGGGAACAGACAACCTGCACAGACACTTCAGTTCAATGAGAAACTCACATGCTTTTGTGTATATAATATGTAAAAATATGGTGAGCTGTGCTGCCCATGGCTGCTGGGCCGGCAGAAAATTATTTATGATTAAATTTAATAACCAGAGAACGTGTCCTCCTATTCTCCCAGGCAGTTGTGCGTGCGTGCACAATTTTGAGCACTCGACTAAGCCGTTAAAATGTGTTCACCAGGTGAGGTTAATCTCTTGTCCGGTGCAGGAGAGAGATAGGCAAGGTTGCCATCACAAATCTCATTCAAATACTTGCGCAACATTTGCAGGTGGATCTTTTGGCCTCAGTAGGCAGCATTTGGCATTGTAAGCATGCTCCTGATGCGAAAGCTATATACTATATATGCTACCGTCCAAAGGTTTGCAGTCAATACGTTGTTGTTGTTTTTTGAAAGAAATGACTTTGTAAGTAAATTCCAAATCTTATGATTGTACTTATGAGGTGCCTCAGGTTGAAACAGAGTGGCTATCAAGGAATCACCATTATCACTTCCCATATCGGTTTGTGTTGTACTAATGTGGAAGGAAATACTAATACTCATAACTGTATTTGACACTTATTTGACCAAATATGTCTCCACAGCCCTCCAAATTTGATTCTAATGTATGCACTTATGAAATAAAATGGCTTTTAGCTGTGCCCGGAATAATCTTGGGATTTTGGGTTAAGTCATTAAGTCACTCCACGAGACTGTGGATTTGTGATGATTAAAGGACAGCTGACTTTGTCGCGCACACACTCAAACACACACTTTTCACCTTCCATGGGTGTAATACATCATCCTAATGAACCTGTGTAGCCAGGGCATGCAATACTTGATTAATCCACAGTCATTAAATCCAGTCTGCCGAGGACATCAGGAGGGAAGAGCATCCAGAGCCCCTCAGCTCGACTCTCCATTAATCTACTGCATAACTGGCCTCAATATAACACCAGTCAAAACACACAAACACACACACACAGAGCTTCATAAGGTTTTCTCACTTTTCTTGTTGAATATTTTAAAGAGAGTTCCAAAATGTAATCGTCATGCACAAAACGAAATGAATTAAGTGGATTAAATAATACGCAGAAAAGTAGTGTATAATATGCAAGTTATAAAAATGCATTATTATGTTTCTTGATGTTGATTGGTCAATACAGTGTTCCAGTGGAGCTAAATGAGACATTATTAATTTTAGATTGTTTTCCCCAAAGAGAAATATTGTATTTTAAATGTGCATATTTTCTAAGTCCATTTTTTTCTAGTTCACTAGAATGTAGATGATCTCAACTTATTATTTGTTTTATATTAGAAACCATTTTATAAAGAAGCAAAGCACAATCTCTTGTAATTGTGCATATTGTTGAGTCATTAGGAATGTAAAAGATCCTATGATATATTTGAGGAAATATACATTATACATAGATTCATGTAGATCAGCTTTGGCTGTCTGATTAAATTTAGGGCTCCCCTCTTTTCCATCCACAAAAAATAAAAACTAATAAAAAAGTGCAAGTGGAGTATTGTAGTCT
This sequence comes from Rutilus rutilus, assembly GCF_951802725.1. NCBI lineage: Eukaryota > Metazoa > Chordata > Actinopteri > Cypriniformes > Leuciscidae > Rutilus > Rutilus rutilus. Next base: position 16,325,226 of record NC_140212.1, on the reverse strand, counting down.
GAAAGTTAAGATGGTGGGATAGGCTGCCGTTCTGAGGCAGACATGTTGTGCATTCCCTCTGCCAGGAAAGGGGTATTAACATGATAGATCGGGGATCCTTTTTTTTTTTTCAGCAGGCGAGAGACAAAATTTCCACTCGCACATGCATTCCTAATAAAGCAGAGGATGAGCACAGATGGAGTGTTTTAAATGAAGCCCCTCTCCCTCACGGCAAACACACAGAGGTTAAAGGTTTAATGATCTAACCTGTTTACTCAAGTAAATACATGTACGTTTATGTCAAGCGAAATTAGTTTCTCATTTGCTTTATAAACAGGAAGGGCAAGGAATTTGCAGTATTTTGTTTTCTCTGTTTTTCCACCACTTGATCTCCAGACCCTCTTCTATGGAGCCACAGACCCTCAGTGTCCCTGTTCAGCCTTATGCAATGTTCTTCATAATTATTATTATTATTATTATTACAAACTTTTATATTTATATAATTTTTTTTACAGTTTTTATATTTCATATACGTTTTTGTGTTTTATTTATATTTTGTTTCAATTCGAATAATTGCGAAACATTTTTTTGCTGCTATACCTTTTAAGAATATGTAAATGGCCCTTTTTCAATGACCAGGCACATTGTTATTAATAATCTTTTTCCAAAAGAAAAGAAACAAATGTATTTCTTCTGACCTGACCTCTTTAAATGAGTGCCTTTCTACACTTCCTGAGTGATCATAAAACTCTAGAAACCGGCAGTTTCAAGCTAGACCCTAAATAGATTATCTCTACAGTGTTTAAAGGTCTATTTTCTTTTTTACTGTTTTCAAAAGGTCATTTAGTGTGAGTGTTTGTATAGTTACAGACAGTATTTGTACAATAATGGCTTCCTTTGAAAATCTCTTTATAGTCATTTTACTGTTGTGACACTAATTTGCCCTCAAGTTTCTAAGCTGTCTTAATTGACACAAATGATTGTCATTAGGCTGGGAAATGCCTGATTTTGGCTAACGGGCAGCCGAGTGCAGAAGTGACCTCTTTAAGGGTGCAGCGGGGGCTGATGAAGTGTGTTTACTGATCCCTGGGGAGTGGGAAAGTGTGTGTGTATGAGTGTGTGTCTCTAAGTCATAGTTTGTGTATTCATTTGTGTATGCTAATGCCTATGAGCGGTTTCAGAGTTTGGCCCATCCCCAGGAAGTGTTGATAAAACCGGCTGGCCGGAAAGCTTGTGTAAATTATTACATTCCAGTTTAGTTTTGTAAGGCTATTTTTAGCCTCTTAGTCCTGTGCTGGGCTCCACCTTCACTCTTCCTCCTACTTCGTGAACTGGAAAGACCGGTTTCTCTCTCTCTGTCACTTTTGTCACATATGGCGGTGGGCGTTATCATTCATAAATAGCTCAGATTGTTAGTATTCTCAAAATTACCATATTTATTGACGTTTTAAAGTCTGTCTGTTTTAAGATATGCAAAACTTTCTGTTCTTAGTGTGCAGTGGGACATTCCACTTTCCAAAAATCCCCTAGACTCATACCACAAAGGCTGTTCGGTAAACTTCCTGTGTCTGTGTGTGTGTGTGTGTGTGTGTGTTGAACACAATTAGACTCTCCCGTCATGTGAAAATAATCCACAAATCCCAAACAATCTGAACAAACTAAACTGACTGAGCCTGAAATTTTCTCTGCAGAGCTTGGATGAGCTTGATGATGATGACGGAGAAGAGAAGGAGGGAAAGACGGACGAAAGTCTTACACAGCACAACACGGTCCAGAACGAGTCGCTGATCTCTGACCCCGGAGAGGCCCACTCGATACAGGTGAGAGTGTGTGACTGTTTTAGGAATGTCAGAGGATAGTCCTGCCTCTAGAGGGTGTTTGGAGTGCCGTCACCGTTCTGCCTTACAGAGGCAGTGTTGACCAAAGAAACAAACACAATCAAGTGACAAACAGAAAGCAGAACAGCCCAAGCTCATGGAGCCTCAGGCCACATTATGAGAAGAGATAATATCTCTTGACACTAGACATGACAGAGGTTTGTCTTCTATTTACTTTGTGTTATGACCTGTCTAGAGAAGAAACGTGACGAACAGGATCAGGACGGCATCATATTTTTTATTTTAGAGTTTTAAAACCAAACTTCAGGGGCCGCAAAAAGTGCCTTACAAAATTACATTTCCTAAGAAAAGAGAAATAAAACACAACACTGTAATAAAATACCTCTCACAAAAAAGGCAGTGTAAATTTACTATATTAACTATGAAGACATATCAATATGTTTTTTTTCTCCCTTGAATTGTAAAAAAAAACAAAAAACACATTTATTATTATAATATACACACTACTTTTCAGTAAGATTTTTTGACAGTGGGCATTTATTAAAAAAAGTATTTTAAGTAAATGCTGTTCTTTTTTATACTCAAAGAATTGTATAATAGTTTCCACAAAAATATTAAGCAGCACAACCGTTTTCAGCATTGATAATAATAAATGTTTCTTGAGCTCCAAATCAGCATATTAGAATGATTTCTGAAGGATCATGTGACACTGAAGACTGGAGTAATGATGCTGAAAATTCAGCTTTGACATCACATGAATAAATTATACTTACAAATATATTAACATAGAAAATAATTATTTGAAATTGTAATAATATTTCGCATAAGAGACTTCTTTCAAAAATTATTATTATTATTTTTAAATCGTACAGATCCAAATCTTTTGAATAGTAGTGTGTAGGCAATATATAATAAATTAAAACCTTTAGTAATATTTAAGATTTTTTTTCTCTTGAATTTTGATTTTGGGGAAAAAAAAACATGTTAATGAATTTTAACATTATTACAATATTCATTAATTACTAATGTACATCAGCTTTTGTGCATAATGTATTTTCAGTCATTTAATCACCCTCATTGGTTTAAATGTGTATGGCCAAACACAAAATTAGATGTTTAAAAGAATGTTCATGCTGCTTTTTTTCCCATTATATGGGCCTATATAGTGACCAAGGGGTGAAAAAAGCATCATAAAAGTAGCCCATAGAACTGGTGCATTTTATTCCAAATCTTATGGTTGGCTAACTGTCAGTCTGCCATCAGTAGAGCTATGGGAAATTGATTACATCGTTTTCTAAATTACGCATTGTTGTGTTATATCTAATTTCCTCCTGTTGGGTGGTTGATTCCATGTAGCTTCAGGTTGCTGAATGCATAAAGGAAACTATTATCTAGAGATTTCTGAACCGTAATCACATCGGCATTGTGTGTCTGGGTGCATATCATCTTGCATTACTTTTCCCTGTAAAGGATCGCTACTGTATATTCAGTTAGAATTTCAAACCTATTATTGCAAAATATGAAAGGACTTTTAGTGAGCAATTGTTTGCGACTGAAGGCATTGTGAAAAGTGCTTCTCTGAAAAGCCATTGAAATGTGTTTCAGTTAGATTCATAATTATGTATGAAGTTTATGAAGAAACTACTGCCGGAGCTGTGAGAATGCGAGTAGTTACATGTGTTTCTGGTGTTTCTGGTGATCCTGGTCATGTTCAGAAGCGTACGCCAACCCACAGTTCTCCAGATGTTGGCCTCTGTTGTATTGGACACGGATCACTTTGTATGTAGGATATTATAAAATAGTCAGTTCTCGTCCTCTAATTTGATTGGCCAAGAGTGACATACTAAATAAAAGAGATTTTGTATAGATTTTACAGTGTACTTGCAAATAGCTTTGACCTGCCACCCATAATTGACCTTAAGACAGATAAATGACTGACATCCCAAATACATAATATTTTTACCAGAATTATTATTACCGTTATAATTAGGGTACAAAGGTGTCGTTACAGAACATGTAAGTCGGATACTAGGCGTCCAGAGAGCCTAGTGAATGGAGTTTTGTTTGTTATTTTTCCCATACCAGCCAGTGATCTCCAACTTGCAAAATATGAATGATTATCCAAAAGCAAAACATCAGCAAAACAATAATTTATTTAAATAGTGCTCGTCTTTGACATTGACCATTGTTCATTTTACACTTCCATGATTTGTTTTCTCCATTAAATACATGCGGCCAAAGTTAACTTTATTTTGATAAAAACACACACACAAAAAAAGATTATTATTAACCCTATTTGCATCTACAGATAGTGTAGGTTACACATTTTTCCTTTCTGTTAACGTCAGTTTTTGTCAACTGTATAACTTCTTGACATTTGTATAAGTTATTTATCTATTATATTGTTTCAACATAACCTGATACAAAAGCTTGTGCTTTTAGTTTTTTTGCATGATGATACACTGCATTTGAAGTTACTGCATTTAAGCTTTTTCTAAAATCATCAAGTACATCAGCGAGCGAGTGAGCCGACTCGCAAATGTGGCGATGTCATTTTGTTTGACGTTCAAAGAAGGAGTGGTCCGCCCTTGAAAAGCAGTGGGCATGTTTAAAGCTACAATGTCATTTTTTTTCCGCCGCTAGGGGTCGCTAACCTCTTAAGGGCCGTACACACCGGGACGAATATCGGCACGCGTTATTCGCCAGCGTTTTTCAATGCGTTTTTTGTGTTCACACCCAAGCGATTTTCGCTGACGATGAGCCGAGTGAACATGCAAATTCATTCCCTGACATTCGATGGCGCTTAATGTAAAACAGAAATACCCCGCTGTCGCGTTTGTTATATAGTTCTTTATGTTCCGACACCAACGAGACCAGCAGCTCTACATTCATCTAGCCTTGCATCTTCCTCGTCTTATTTCTTCCCGGCAGTGTAGACGCTACTTGCCGTATATCTTCTTCGCCGTTACGTATGTGTGCTCCGCAAGACCGTTTTGTGTTTGAGCGCCCCCAAGTTGTGTTTTACTGTAACTTCAGAAGCTCCAGACACATGAGCAAAAGCGGCAATCTCATTGGTGGGATAGTTTTTGACGCGGTGCGTCAAACCAAAAAAACGAACCCGAGGCGTTTTTTAAAAAATGACGCTTTTACACATGGCGTTTTTTGCGTCGGTGTGCACACTCACATTGGCGCCCTTTGTTATATCGCGCGCGAAATTCGTCCTGGTGTGAACAGGCCTTTACAATAACAAAGGCAAATGTTGATGACACATAAGCGGAATTATGGAACTTGTCGTCATGCTGATGGATCTAATAATGTTTATGGATGAGTGAATACATTGATGTTTTTAACATGACTGTGGTATGAAGCAGGTCACGATTGCTAATGAGAGACAGATATCAGTGCCACACGCGAGTCCCGCGGATATAATGGAATAAGGACATTTCATTCTACCGAACTACCCGCAAGTGCTGAATTAATACTCACACAGGTCAGTTTATTTGACAAATTAAACTTGTGAGGTAACGCAGCGCTGTTTCACTTGGTCTACACACTATCACACTAAACTGCATTTGAGTGTGTTGAAAGTTATAATGTTATTCTGTGTTAGTTTGTCTGTATGAGACTAGCAGTAAGCTAGATCAACATCAGAATAACATACTGATCATATTCTAACACTTCATCATGTTGAGCTATATAACATTGATTAGTTTTATGTACATTTGCTCACCTGTCTAATAAAGTACATGCAAGAGAGGTGTCTCTGTCAAGCTGAAGTTTGTCGCGGACGTGGAGCTCTCGGCATCTCGTAAACGCCACGCTGATATTGATCCTCGTTTTAGTTCTCCTTTTGTCCCAAAGTCTGCTTGCTATGGTCCATAATGTTTGACCGAAACAACAACAGCGTGAGCGTGCCGCTAGACGTAACGCAGTTGTCCACGTCTGTCGCCATGGTTACTATGGCAGTACGAGCGGAAACCAGGGATAACGCAGATATTACGTCATTGACAGGCGACAAGCGAACATGGACGATCCATTTATTAAAATTGGAATTTCTCTTAAATTAAAAATCTTTGGGAACTTTTGGGATATTGTAAGTACACAACTGCAGGAAATATATCACACTGTGCAACTGATTTTTTGATATTTTATTACAAAAATCGTACATATTGTAGCTTTAAGTAATCACTCCCATAAGGTCAGTTGTGTTGTTGTAGTGAATGTCGGTTCTCTCTGAGCCCCTGTGCCTACAGACGAAGCACAATTGCTTGTGTGGTATTGCATAATTACAGCAGCATCCAGAAAATCCCTTATTTTATGAGAAATGACAAAGGTAACATTATGTCCCTGTTTTTTTTTTTTTATAGGCACCATAGCTAGAGCAGATGGCAGATTTACGCATCCCTTCAGAGATGCGAGTGTGTAGTGCTTCTCAAAAATGTGCTGCTTTTTTCCTGCTGCATTTATCAGTTGCTTGGAATGGCTTTTGTGGAATTCCACGTCATATTTCTCTTCTCTCTGACCTCCCACTAGACATGGTCACAATCTACAAGCTTTCTACAACATTAGTACGATGCCTTGCAGCTGTCAGGTTCACCCATTACAGTGTTGGATGCACATGATGTGTCTCTGAATAGTCTCTGTACAGTCTGTTCAAGGCCGCTGGTTATTTAGGGATGCAGTAAATTAAAAGATTGTAGCTTTATGAGTATAATTCCTTGATATTTTTATACTGGGACAAGCATTTCCCTTCTGGTTCTGTGTGTGTGCATGTGTGTTATTTTGCCTCTTCTCTCTCTAATCAAGTCCTGATCAACTCAAGGCCTCCATCTGCTTCTGCTTAAGGCACGCTTTACCTTTTTTCTCTTCTGCCATACAAGGAAAACATACTCCGATACCGGAGAACCGCTAGAACTCGCAGAACCGTACGGTACATTCCACAGGATCATCTCGCACCAGTGTGGCGCCAGGGTCTCTAATGCATTGCTGGAAAATTCAACTGTGCTGTATGATATTTTCAAGTTGGGCCTCAAAACCTAGCTTGTTCCCTACCTATCAATGGCCAAAAAGGTTCAGAATGATTCAGATTTGTCTCGACCTAGTGAGCTATCTACCTAGACAGCATTTTTAGTGTGATGTTCAAGCTAGGTATCACAGCCACATTTACCAATGCCTGCAATGCTCAAATATTCAAACATGCCAATTATGCCAAACAATTTTGTATGTGCATAATCTCTAAATGACCAAAAATGCTAAGTTTCATAGGCACAATCATGTAAAATTTTGGCCAACATGGGCACATTTGGAGGCTGGATTGAAATGTTTGACCTGCATGTAAATGTAAGAGAGTATCATAGGTGCATTTGAACAATCAAATCAAATGGTGAAAGTTTGGGAAACTCACTAGGGTTTGAGACAACGTCCTTGCTTGACAATATAAAGGATATTAGAACATGTGAAAAGACCTCTAAATATACAACTCATTAGGGTTTAATACAGCTCTTGCGTGACAATATGGGGTTAGTTCTGAGTTTTAAAGTGTTAGTGCTGATTTACATTTTTAATTAGCACTTCTAGTGTGAAGACATTGGATGTGCTGGGAGGGATTTCCCATGCGTCACTCAGTGACCCCCACATTAAGAGAGATGAGATCGTGGCAGTGTAATTTTCACCTGACAAAAGCGCCTGCTAAAAACGTTATGGAGAAAAGCAGAATTTACATAGTGTGATTGAATGCAGTTTCCTTTAAATTGCTGCCCAACAGCTGAAATTCTCACCCTTTGGTTTTTTGCATGGCAAGCTCGAGGCTTTCAGCATTCATATTTAATCTTACGAAGCCTATATGGGTAAAAATGAATAGTGTATGGACGACAGGTATTGCTGCTTTTCTCTGGCAGGATTTAAATGTTTATCGCATAAAGCAGGAAAGATTTAGGGCACATGAGCACAGCTCCAGAATGCCAGAGCAGGTCTGTGCTGGACTTTTTTTACACTGGACTTCTGAGATCTTACCTTTTAAATTGGGTGTCAAAATCACAAAGCCCGTCAGATCGCAAACAGCTATGAATTCTTTTTTAAGCAATATGCAATTTAGCAGAAGAAAAACTGGGCTGAATACAATGAATATATTTGCTTTCTCCATCTCGGTTTCCCACACTGTTTCTTTGGGCTCTGATGACCAAAATGTCTATATTTTTTTTAAGGTTAAGGGTTCCAGCTATGCAAACAGTAGTTATATTAAATAATTTAGCACTTGCTCTCAATCTCTTTTTCATATAAGGCAAGTGTTCACAAGCAATTTTACTTCTATAATATGTATTTCTGAGTGAAAATATAATAACAGTGTAGGATGGAACTTGATTTTGATGATAAGCTCATGAAAAGTGGTGTTTATATATCAGGTGATTGGAAGGAGGGGGCCTGAAAAATAAGTGCAAAAATAAGTTCAAAAACGCAGGTTTTGCTTGAATATTTAATTTCTCAACAAGGAAAGGCCAACAACCACCTGCATTAAAAGCAAGAACATGCTTTTCTTTTTTCCCCCCTATTTTTGCTTTGTGGGTTTACAGAGATTGTTTGGATTTAGATTGTTGACATATTGCTTCAGCCCAAAAAAATTTCGAGAGGCTGTGAGGCGATAAGAGGAATGATAAGTAAAATGTAAACATTAAAAAATGAACATGCATTTAAACACAGATAATGAAAATAATAATGAATGAGATATTTGAGAAAGAATGATATTGGGTCGATACTGTGAACACTATTGAGAATTATTATTTTTATATTGTAAAACAACATAAATTGTGCTGGACATTAAAAATAACTGTTAAAACATTATAATAAACAGAATTATGTGTTCCTGGAACATACAGGTAGATAGCAGCATTTAGTGAGAGTTTGAGAATGATAACCTGTAGGCCGTCACAGTGATGGAACTTGTTTTGATGCGCTTCTTTGGAGAAAACACAACTGAAACGTTCAGCGCTGACGCTGAGTGAGTTGGTGCCTGGATTTATTGTTTTTCTGGTTTAGCTCTTGTACCTCAGAAAGGGGCGTATGAATAGTCATACCGTTCAAAGGCCAAAAGAAGCTATTGGGAGGCTTTTGTGTGTGGGTTTGTGTATGTGTATGTATCTGTATTTAGGTCTATCTGTCTCTTTTCAGTTTTTCTCATTCTTTTGCCTCTTTTTTATTTTTCAGGACACTCCAAGATCCAGAAGTCATAAGAGGTGAGTCTGACTGCATCCAATATCTGTCAGCAGGTGAAATGCGTTGTTTCAGCATTGCGTTGCACAGAGGCAGATCGAAGGGATTAAACAGTTTTAGCCGTTGACCGCAGCTCTGTACCATTGACTCATCTGGTGGCTTCTGTCAGATGTACAAAAATTCTCCTGGCTTAAAAATTTGCCTTAGCGAAACTGCTGAAAAAAATGTGTCTTGTCAGAAGAAAGGGATTTAAAGCCTGTGACAGCATGGCTTAACTGGACTCATTTTCAGAGCCATTGTGAGACTGCCAGGAGCTTTCGTTCTCTCACTCGGCAGCAACGTCAGGACTGAATTTGTTTCCACTTGAATGACACAAGTGGACTGTTTGTATCAAGCTGATCAGACAAATTTGAGAGAAAAGTTCCAGGAAGTTAAAACTTGTAGACCCTAAGGTTTTCCCTACGATTCACCCCAAACCAAACACTGATCAAGTTTGACAAAGAAATATCCACTTGTGTCACCTCTCACGTAAACACTTCCTGCCCCAACAATGGCTATTTTTCTTAAACATTTCCGAGTGTCACATTCAATTTTTGATACAGTTTACAGCAATTGAGGTTAAGTTCACAAACAAATTGTTCTTTAAACCGATTCCTTTAAAATAATGTTTTGAAGCATTACATAAAAAGGTTAGAAATTCACTCAACTGTAAGGGAAAAGTTTAGAAGTAATTCCATGAAATGGGATTTAATTTGCCATAATTGCATCCTCACTGTATCATCTAAAAAGCAGAATATCATAGAGACTTGGGTGGGCTCTCATAACTTGGATTGGTAGCAACGGAAAAACAACCACCTAGGTATAGTAGCAATGGTGTAGCAGCATGCTAATGACCGGTCAGAACACCTCAGCAACCTTCACAGAAAATATGGTCAAATCTGGTTTAAATGTTGACTTCTGGAGACTTTTGAGTGAAAAAGCCATCCAATTTAGGATGCCAGCAATTTTTTATCCTGCCACAGGCAGTAAAATTGTTAAATGAAAGGTAGTGTTGGTGTTTACTGAGCGGGTCTCAGTGATGATCATTTTCTTTATTTTATTTTTGTTTGGGTGTTTATTATATATATAATTTTTATTTTTTTTGTTGGTCTTTGTATGTACGCATGTTGAAACACATCCAAGCAACAAAATTTCCCCAAGGGGATAATAAAGTAATCAATTCAATTCAGTCAATTCCAATTAGTTGAGCTAGTTCATTTAAATGAACTAACTGATTTACTAAATGAATCAGACTTCCCAGTTTACAATCGCTTGGACTCGTACATTTTGCACACTGGTTCCAGGGTGATGCAGACAAAAGCCCATCTGAGGCTCAGTCTGGCCGTTTGATTAGTCGCCCATCTTTCTGCCCCGACACTCGCACTTGAACACCCAGGGCTCTGCTGCAGCCGGCACGACAGGTGGGCGGCAGAACAAGCAGCTGAGACCGCTTCATACACACTCACTGTGAATCAGAATAAGAGGAGAAGGCTAACCATCACATTAAATTACAGTCCCACTGCCATATTTAATGTTTCAGAGACAAGGCAAATACGTCTTACTATGGTTAGTTCAGTACTAACCAAAAGTTTATTCATGAGGAATGGACACAGTTCTATAGAAATGTTTTCAGAATGAATTAAAACTGCTGCCAGCTAGTATGGCCAACATATTTAGTGTTGACTTCAGTACCCCTCTCTCTCTCTTTCTTTCTCTCACTCACACACACATGCGCACACACACACACACACACACACACACACACACACACACACACCCCTGCTGGTTTTCCAGGAGCAGATCATTACCTCTGCCTCCTCCCGTTTCCTCTCCACAGGGGACTAATGCAACAGAGTGGCTGTTACATTCCCAGGACATGAACATTCAGATTGGACATCTGCTCTGTTCTCCGAGTCTATCAGATTCAGACTACCCTACACTGATAGAGGCACGGCAAAATACATCACACACCTTATCTGGACGCATTTCTGGACCTTTTCGTTTAGGGTTTCCTTTTATTATTATTATTATTATTGTTCTACTTTTTTTTGTTGTCTTCAGTGTTACAGCTGTGTCATCTTTGAAAGATGTCAGGACCAATTGCAGTTTTGAAAGTACAGTTTTACATCTTCAGAAGAAAATAACTCGTCGCCACTATGCTAGCTTGTGGCCAGGACATTACTTTGTGGTTGCTGGGGTGTTCTAGGTGGTTGTAAGGTGGTTTCTTTGTCACGAAGAAGAAATAAAATGAAAAGAGCCTACCTGAAAACGTGATATTCTGGTCTCTAGACATGGCACAGGTCCATTATTATCATGTGTTAGCAGAGTTTGATCACTTAAAAGTAACACAAAATACACACAAAAATTGCTGGAGGAATTACTCTTAGGGGTTTGTTCAAATCTGTAACCCTAAGAATGAGCAATAATATTAATAATAGTGATGATGCTGGTATCAACTAAATAGTTTTGGTTCATAAGCATCGGCTTCATTCTGTACGTTTGACCTGAATATCCTCATTATACAGTATGAAGGACCGTACCTCCTCATTAGCCGAAAAGAAAATAAGTGTGGCGAATATTTGATCCGGCAAATGATCTTTCAGCGCCTGAACGAGGATGGCCCGACCAGACCTCAGCGAACGTTAATATTACGGGGGCCAGAGCGCCCTTCAGCCCGTCTGCGAGTTTGAGGTTGAAGTGAGGCTTTAGAAGACGGAGGTGAGGCGATTGAAGCTAGTTCCAATCAGAGCGGGATATTTCTGTAGGGCCAGTGTTGCGTTTGTCACTTTCACAGCTGATTTCACAGCAATTTCAAAGACATTTTTGAATTCTGTTTTTTTTTTTGTAGCTGTGAAATGTAAGTGTTTGAAATGTAAAATGACAGGTTCTCTTAAGCAGGGGTCTGTCCTTTATTAACTTGGGATTGGCCGCAGATCTGAAATTCGCAACTCATCTGGCTCCTGTTTTGCCTTTCCAAACGATGTTGGACGAACACGGTTTTATTCATGTAGATTTGATTGGATCAGGATGGGGTTAATGTGTTACGTTAATTACCCATAATGCGCTTCTCTTGACTATTTTATTCCACATGTAATTACGACTTAAGGAGGACTAGAGAAACTAATTATGGACTTGTACCACAAATTAAGTATTTTTTTCCACAATAATTGATAAATATCACAATATAGTAATCCAAACTGCAAAGCTGCACCAAAACAATGTGAATTGTAAAAAGCGCAAATTAAAAAATTGTTTAAAGATAAAGGTACAACAGTTTCCTACTCTTGCCAGTTTCTTTTCCTCCCGCTTTTGTGGAATGTACAGGCAGCCCTCATTCAGAACACTCTGAAACAAAAAGATGGCCCAATAATTTGATTCCCGGTGAGGTTATCAGCCTGAAGAGTAAAATATTACAAAGGAATTCTCTCTAAGGTTTCCACATTATGTAATTATTTAAATGAACCTGGTTAAAATAAGTTCCACATGAAAATTCCCGGAGTGTCTGGCCTTGGTAAAGAGAGAGAGAGAGAGAGATGCTGAAGTGGAAACAAATGAAAAAAGACAGATATTCTTTTTTTATTTGTTTCTCCCTTTTCTTTGACTAGCTGCACAGCAGTGTCCCAAGGCTCAGTCCTGTAAGAAGCAGGTCTGTTCTCCTCACTAATGAAAGAGCATTGCTCTAATGCCTTCTGCTGTGCCATAAAAAGGCTTTTCATACTCGGATAATTTACTGCTTCAGTTTTCTTATTTCCGCTCCTACGAAATAAATGACGCACTTTCCAAGCCATTATGTTAGAAAAAGGTTGAAGTCTCATTTAAAAAGAGAATTTTTTTGGTTAAAACATGTTTCAGGAAGGCATCTTTTGTAACCAGAATGAAAAGGTGAGCACCTGTTTTTTTATTTTTTTATTTAAGCTTTTAAGAAGCGCCTCCATTAGAGGCGTACGGTACCATTGGCAGCGAGTCACGAACCGGGCACACTGTTCGAAAATGCAATTTCAGCGTCAATAAGCACGACCCCTTTTAGTTTGTTTTGTACCGTACTTGGCACGTTCAAAAGAAAGATGTATTCATTTAGATGTTGGAGCTAAAACAAGTACCATTTGCATTAGTGATGGTTTTGCATTGAAAATTGTGTTTTTGTGTGTCCAGCGACGAAGAAAGACATCGCCATCGACACGGACGGGAAGGCAGCGGCGTCGCGCCCACAGCCCTGGAAAGAAGGATAGAGGAGCTAGAGAGGGTACGTTTGTGTACGTCCACCGTTAAGATGGAACGGCATGTTTCACCTACAGGTTTTCACAGTCTTGTTCTCAAAGACTTTGTATCCTTGAAGCAAAATGTTTGCCTTAAACTACACGTATGTAGTGTAAAAAATGTTTTCAACATTTCAGTGGGTTTAAGAAGTCTTTCTGCTATCTCTGGGTCGATCCTAAATCACTGCTGCGCAAGTTCTCACGGCGCAGTCCTGACCTTTCTCTGGAAGACCTCTCCGTCCGCACCGGTTTTATGAAACGCCACGTGACCGAACTATGTGCAGCTCACTCTCAAATGTCACCATACTTTCAAACCTGGAACCCACTCGAACTCATGGTCACATACTGTTCACAGTGATATTAAATTTTCATTTCAGCATGGGGTCAATATCCAAAGCCAGTGAGACTTGATTTTTTTTAGCACCTTATCTTGCAGTGGTTTCACATATAGTTCTCAGCACGACAGCTCTGCAATAACCTTCAATTTAATTGGCTTCAGATTTTTCCTCGGGACCTTGAGATCAGCGCATTAAGACAAACACGATCGTGAGGGGAATGTCTGTAGTCACCCAGACATGCGTAGGCCCTACACGAGAGGTTTTATTGTCGTGCGTCAAACAGTCATAAATATGAACGTCTTTGAGAGGATGTAGGAACATATGTTCAGGTGCTCTTACATCTAGATCCGACTGTGCTCGATGTGACAAAATTGTAATGAATGAAATGCAATACGTCTATCTATACTGCAGTACACTACATACTCATTTATGTTTAAAGGGGTCATGAATTGAGAAATCATACTTCAACATCATTTCCTCTTTAGCCCCGCCCACAGATTCACGCATGTCATGTAATAGTAGATACCAGAGATGCAAACACAGGATTACTCCAGCAACAAAATGCCTCTGAGGATTACAAGACATTGTGCAGTGGCAAATTGTGGAAAAACACAGTCTTTGCATTGACTTTGATTACAAAGTCTCAGATCGTGTCAATTCGTTTGTTGGCTTTATTTTACTTGGAATTCTTTTCAACAAGACACCGTCTGGCACAGGCTTTTCAGAGACCGAAAAGAAAAGATGATGCACCGCTGACAATATTTGGTCCGACAGCAATACCTACTGAGTATTTCTGCTTGTAGCGTTGCAGGGTTCATACGGAAGAAAGCACTAGAATGCTGCTTTTGTTATTGTTTTGATCTAAGCCATTCGCTGTCATCTCGAATAAAAGCTTCGGTGAGCGACATCTTCTGTCATTACAACACGTTTCCAACTTTCAACACGTTTTATATTACAACGCAACACTGCAGTTGACAATGTAAGAAAATGATTCTACAAGTGTAATGGCAGTGATGTGGAAAATTATTATAATAAGCAAAACTGTTATCCAATCATAGCAGTTGGCAGTTCCCTGTCTTGAATGCGACACACTTATCAAAACTGTGTGTATTAAAGAGAGGGTCCAAAACAGGGTAAAAAATAGCCAATTACTTCTAAATGATGTTTTTGGATGTTAAATCTTGATAAAATAATAAGTGGACCTCAGAGAACATTATAAAAAAAAATTCAGTTTATGACCCCTTTAATACTACTACTACTACTACTACTACTACTACTACTACTACTACTACTAATAATAATAGTAACACTTTATCATAAGGTTTAATTTGGTAACATTAGTAAACTACATTAGTTAACATGAACTAATAATGAACTCCACTTCTACACCATTTCTTAATCTTAATGAATGTTAATTTCAACCTTTACTAATAGATTATTAAAATCAAAAGTTGTATTTGTTAACATGCACTGTGAACCAACATGAACAGCTGGATTTTTATTAGCTAACTTTAACAAAGATTAAGAAATACTGTAACAAATGTATTGATCATGGTTAGTTCATGTTAGTTAATACATTTACTATTGTACTACAATAGTACTATTGTAAACCTTATTGTAAAGTGTTACCATATTATTATGATTATTATTACTATTAATAATAGTAATAACAATAATAATAATGTAAAGCATTACTTTTGAAAAATAAATCTAAATTAAAATATTGTCCATTTATAGGAAATAATTTGGCGATAAGCTCGATAATGACAATCAGCCATATTTACATATCAGGTATTCAGCAACCAGTCACACATGGTGTTAAAGGATTAGTTCACCCCAAAATGAAAATTTCCTAATAATTTACTCACCCCAATGCCATCCAAGATATCCATGTCTTTCTTTCCTCAGTGGGAGAGAAATGATGTTTTTTGAGGAAAACATTTCTGGATTTGTCTTCTAACAATGGACTTCATTGGTTACCATCGTTTTTAAGTCCAAATCAATGCAGTTTCAAAAGTCTTTGAAGTGTTTAAACGGGCTGTACGCGATCAAAGCTGAAGAAGAGGTTGTTATCTAGAGAAACGATAGGTCATTTTCAAAAAAATATATAGAATTTATAGACTTTTTACCTTCAATAGTTCGGATTGAGCTGATCAACAAACAGACAGGGAACTACGTCATCACGTTGAAAGGTCACGCCGGCGCCGGCGGAAGTACCGCCCCACTGTTTACAATGCGACTGTAGGAAGACTGAGACAAAAACGAAACGGTCGCATTCTAAACAGTGGGGCGGTACTTCCGCCGGTTAACCACTTCAAAGACTTTTGAAACTGCATTGATTTGGACTTAAAAACCGATGGTAACCAGTGAAGTCCAGAAATGTTTTCCTCAAAAAACATAACTTCTCTCCCACTGAGGAAAGAAAGACATGGATATCTTGGATGGCATTGGGGTGAGTAAATTATTAGTAAACTTTCATTTTGGGGTGAACTAATCCTTTAATTGTTAGTCAGATCAAATAATCAAAATTGGGATGATTTTAAATAAAATGAGAAGTTTTGGATGCAAGACACCTTGATTTAATGTAAAAAAAAACTGTCCAAAGAAGTCCAGGGCAGTCTGTCACCATGCCGTGTTGACACATTGTGAGATGCACGCAAGGCTTTGGATCTGACAGAATTGTGTGTTCACAGGAGCTGTCCTTTGAGAGACAGGAGAACGGTCGCCTGCTGAAAGCCCATCAAGACAAGGACGAGCTGATCATTAAGCTGAAGGAGGAGATCGACCTGCTAAACAGGGTGAGAAGCCTCATGACACGCGCACGCGGCCAGAGGCGGCGCTATCTGTCCTAGTCATTTTCATTTTCTGTCCGATAACCACATAGGCATTTCATTTGTGTTTGAGTAAATGACAATTTATAGGCTGATTACACATGTGCTCCTAGAGCATTTTGCTTGGGCTTAACCTAAAATAGGCCAGCTGTCACTCAGTACACCTGGAAGTTGATGAATTGAAATATTTGGAGCTATATGATCTTTACATGGGTATTAGTTAAAGAGTAGTTATTAAAATAACGGTGCACAGTAGAGGTACGCGCAGAATCTGTTTCTTTCTGCTCCCGGCTGCAGCTTTTACATTTTGGCCCACCCCCTGCCAGCAAAATCCCCCAGGTAGAGATGTACGTGGATTTTCAATATGACTCTGTTTTGCTCAGGTGTCATAGGCAATTTCTTGCAATTCCCACACACACACACACACACACACACAATGCTTCACCTTGTTGCATTTGTTGCAGTAGGCAAAAGAAAGGTACTTTCCCTTGCCGTTGCATACAACCAAAATAAAATCTAAACTTTTTGTTGTGCAATAGACGAATAACATTACGTATTGTAATGGAAATTTCCTTAACCTGACTATCTAAAATAAAACTGTTGCGTCTACTGTCGACACAGAGCGTCTACTAATCGACACTTAATAATAAAACTGTTGCGTCTACTCATCGACACAGAGCGTCTACAATCGACACTTAATAACCTTTATACTCTAGCTCTAGCGTCTTCAGTCGACAACTGGCCGAGTCTACTAACCTAACTTACCTGTACTTGATTCCCTAAACTGACCTGCTGCGCAGCAGTAATAACAGACAGACTTTCAGCAATTGTCCTTTAAATGCTTTAATAATGGCCGGGAGAGTCTTCGAGCAGTTCTCAGAGAACTCCCCCAAGAAGAATCAAGGCCGGAGGATCTCAGACAAATTCCATTGAGACATCCCACCGTAAAACACATATACAACAGTTTTTATAGTATAGAGGTATGACATAATGTCAGGCTGCATTACATCATTTCCCCACTATCTGATTGGTTATTCATATGCAAACCCCTATGTTACTAGGTAAAGCAAACTCTGATCTTACGATGACTTCATCTGTAATCACAAGATTCTAACAGACTGTCTAGTTTCATTTCCCAAAACTGTGTTATTTTGACATACATACGCACACGGTCAAAGACACAAGTTTTCCATTGGTTTCATACAGTACATCCTATTCCATTGTTAGATGTTAAATAAGGTTAGATGTTATAAACATGGTTAGTTTAATATACAGTTTAAAATTTCCACGACAGTATCTTCTAACATTTTATCCAGAGTTCCACGGATCATTTGTTTGTCCCGCTTCCCGCACACACATCAGTATCATCATTCCCACACCTGCTCTCAGGTGCGTTGGGCCCTGTGGGAATGCAATCCTCCAACGTGTCGAATTTTGAAACGAACGGCCTCAAACGCGGCACGTCAGTTAGAAGCAGTACAGGACAACCTCATTGTCTTTGACCACATATTGGCAGGCATACAAATTGCAATAAAGTGAAAGCTCACCATTTAACCTAGGTTTATAAAGCAGCAAATAGTTTTGAAAAGGTCCAAACAGTGCAGTACTTGAAGAGGTAATTCACATTTTGATCAGTTTCTAAAACAGTGAGGTAGGCCAGCACTCACTCGAGGCTGTGTCGACTGTCCTTCAGCCTTCAGGGGTTTGTTTGATGCTGAAGATTTGCGCAAAACATCAAACACTATAACCTACCGAAGTAGGTTCATTTGGTTCCCTCAGTGCTATTGATGGCAAGTTAACATATTTGTTGAATGTATCATCTAAAGTGGTAATGCTAAAAGAAAAAAAAGAAAAAATATGTATCTTTGTTTTGTTTTTATCCCCAAATTGACAGCACTGTTGTGCTGATGTGAGATTTAAAAAGTTATGTGGCATAAAGGTTTGTCACATAGAGTGTCCCATTAAGGAGTGGTAATTAAAAGCACCACAAGCACACAGCGTTGCACTTGTTTACTCTGCTAACGGACATATCTGCTAACTTGTCACGGTACACACTAAGGCACCTTAGACAGCACTGGGACGTCTCCTCTGTTGAGTTTGCAGGTATTTTGCATTGCGTCAAGCTTATTTTCTGTCCCCAAACAGTTTCACGCAGACCGGCAACGAAAGAGAAACTATTAGCAAACGACCACGTCGCCATCTCGCAGCAATCAGCTCTATGTCGTAAAGGTGCTTTGTGGCTTAGCGGAAGATTAGAATGATCATTTGCTTTAGGGCAAGAAATGGTGTCAGTGTGTTTCATGCCGTAAGAGTTTAATGTGAAGCGGCTGCCACCGCATTGGGCCAGATTGGAAATTTGATGCACATTATGGGGATAGACACGAGGCTGAAACTGGACGGACTCTTTGAACACGCGTCGGGCGCAGGCTAAGCGAACACTTGTATTTACGAGCACATAGCGCCAATCAAGTAGCAAGACGTAGCGTCAGGAAGGTCCTTCTCGTGGTAAACGAGGTCAAGGTTTAGTAATGTAATTTCACAGATAGTTTAACACGACACTGTCATTAACAGTTTTTCCATCACAAACGCATTAAAGGTTGATGTGCACGTTTATGAAAGGTCATCTTTATACTTGAAATGCGTGTGCAATAGCTGTAACGATGATGCTACTTAATTATAGAAGCTTGTAAGCAAAGGTGTGCCTTTTCCAGTGTCCGTGTTAATGCAGAGCTGAAAGATTGCAATAATCTCTGAGTCATGGTTTTCCATTGTGCTTTCACAGCGCGGTGTCAGCGATTGGTGTGTTAATGTGCCCGATGGCATGAAACTGAAAGCATTGGGTTCTCTCCTTGAATAAGAATTGTATTGTGTGTGTGTGTGTGTTGGTGGGTGAAAAAAAAAAAATCAGTTGATTGTCATGTTGACAATCAGGTGTCTTTGGGAATGTAGTTAAGGTGTGTTGGATGATGTGAGGTGACATTGTCTGTATTGTTTGAGGTAGTTTGTCTGATTTTGTTTTGTGTTTCTGTGGGTTGTCTATGACGTATATGGTAGTAGTCAGTGTCTTTACAGTGGTAATCCATATTTATATAGTGTTTTTGCTGTGCTGTGTTCTATGTGTGAATGAGGAAGAACGATATGTTGAATGGCTTGTTTGGTGGTGACGTGTAAAGTAGCTGGTAAGGAGTTAGTTACTTAAAGTGAAGTTGAATGGAGATGCTTTTGTCTAAATACATTCAGGTGAAGTGTGATGTGTTATTGTGGCTCCATTTCTCCAAGCAAATGTAGCTGGTGGCTGTTTTTCTAGTGTTTCAGTGTATGTATGGTTATGATATTGTAATGGAGTGAGGAATGGAGAAATAGTGTAAGTAATGAATGCTATGTAGAGTAGTAATAAAGCAAGAATTGGTCATGTTTAAGTAACGTGATGTGTAGCTTTCTGTATATGGCAGGAGTGTCCAAACCTGGGGTTACATTTACATTTAGTCATTTAGCAGACGCTTTTATCCAAAGCGACTTACAAATTAGGAGTAAAATTAAGCGAGTCATCAAGAAGAGGCAAAAAACAACAACAACAACGCAAGAAGTGCTCAGAATACGAGGTTCAGGCATTATTCAGAGTAGCATAAGCACAGTAAGTGAGGTTTTAAAGGGACATTTTTTTTTTTTTTTTTTTTTGAGGTTAAGTGCTCATGGAAGAGATGGGTTTTCAGCTGTTTTTTGAATGTTGTCAGGGATTCTGCATTCCGGATGAGGGTGGGGAGAGCGTTCCACCAGCATGGAACTGTGAATGAGAATGTTCTGGAAAGTGATTCTGTGGCTTTCTGTGATGGAACCACGAGACGTCGCTCTTTGACCGATCGTAGGCTTCTGGTAGGGATGTAGGCTCGTAGGAGTGAGTGAAAGTAGGAGGGAGCTGAGCCTGTGATAGATCTGTAAGCAAGCGTCAGTGCCTTGAACTTGATGCGAGCAGCGATAGGTAGCCAGTGCAGAGAGATGAACAGAGGAGTGACGTGGGCCCTCTTGGGCTCGTTGAAGACAAGATGAGCTGCAGCATTCTGGATCATCTGTAGAAGTCCGGCCAGTTGGGTTAGTGCCAACCACAATCAAACACACCTGGAGAGGATAATCCCAGTGTCAGTAGGCATACTATAGAAAGTTGTAGGCATGTGTGGTGGAGGCAAGTCCTGACTATGGTGACCTGGTTGTGGTATGAAAGAGCACAAGGAATTATGGTAGCTTGAAGCACATTAGGAAGATTGTCCACAAGCTTTTATGATAGTAATTTATTGCGTGTTTCCTGAAGCTTAGTCGTCAAATAGTTGAGTCCCATACCTGCTGAGTGTTCATGTGTGTGTCTTTAAAGAAGAAAGGTAGGGTAGTCGTCCCCTCCTGTGCGTCCCCTCGGTGGAGTCGCGCAGGTAGAGTCGCAGGTCTTGACACAAGCCGGTCTTCACACGACGAGGGATGAGCACGATGGCTGCCGCTTCCGCTGCCGCTACAGGAATGCTGCGCCTCAAATACTTCTTTGCTGCTTGTCCCACACCTGCCAGACACCTCGTCAACCAATAGCACGCAGCTATGCGTTACAACAGACCTTCCTACACCAATGCTGCTTCTCGCTCCACACCTGACGCCACTCATCAGCTCGTTTCCATGCCGCCCTATCCACTGCCCTGGGTGTGTCACTCAAGAACCCCAGGAACTGTTACTGTGCTGCTTTATTCATGATCACTCTAATAAAGTCTCACTCACAATAACAAGTGTTGTCTTGTTTTTGCCTCATATTTCACTCCCTCATTTGTGGGGACTTTCTCTCTCACTCTCACACACAGGGCTCCGTTCTTATACTTGCATATAGAATCTTTTTCATAATACACATCAACACACTCATTTTCATTACATCACAGCTGTGCATTAAACATTATTACTACATGGAATTGCACATTTGACTTGCCTTATTCACTACACATGCATTAAACAATTTTTATATATTTTTTTTATATATTTTATTTTTACTTTTTTTATTTCTCCTGGCTACTGATTCATTCTTATGACTTATTCCCCCCTTTTCAGCAATCCCAAATTCCACTCATCCAGCAGTCCAGGTCAATACCCTTACCTCTCCATCATGGGCCAGCTCAGCATTAGAAAGCCACTCTACTTTTAGTCCTACAGCAGGGAACAAACCCAGTAGGTGGTTCTGACCCTTTTATGGCAGAGCTGTTGTCTTTGTCTTAGATTGCAGTCTGTTCTCTCGTTTGATTCCAACACAAACAGCTTTGACGACGCCAACAAACACAGTCTGTTGTGTCGTCGCTAGACCGCTCAAAGGTTTGCCTGATGTGTCTGTCTTGTCCCTTTACTGTAAGGTACATATGCTAACAAGACTCAATACAAATAAATAGGAACAAATAAATGCATACGCGCAGAAATACACTGTAAACAAAGCTTCCAGGAACAGATGTGAAAAGGTCACTCACACTTAAACAGACTCCTATGAAAAACACAAATTCCTCTTTACGCCACTGAACAACAAAAGACAGCAAGAGAATTGTTCTCTCCTGACACGGCCAAACTGCCACTGACGGCCCTGGACGCTGCCGTTGTAGCTCGGCTTCATCCAGCCTTTCTGCGCCCTACTGCACCGCTACACAACTGAACAAACAACAAAAAACACTATACACCCCATTACACACAAGTGCATGGACTTAATGACTGCCACTATTTTCACCTTTCACAAGCCTGCCATTGATTTGGCTGATGAACTCCGCTTTACAGTGCAACCTGTGCTGAAATCTTCACGGCTTGCATGCAATTGACTACTCTGCTCCGCGTCTCTGCCAGAATAGCATTTACAACGACAGAGGAAATACTTCAACCGCACTCTGTACGCAAAAAACATGTTATTATTTACTTTGTCCCAGAGTGTAAGCCATTACATATTTCCTTGTAAAAAAAGCTACGTCTGATAGCTATTCTAATAATCGCTGTATTCTTTATTTGATTTTTCAAATCAAAACTGCACATTTCCATAGTCGTGTACATATTTCTCCAGTTTAACACCTTTTCACCCTTTCTTTTTACTTCAGATCTCCAAAAAGTGTGGCGCAAGTCGTTCCACTGACTGTCCGTCATCGTTACTGACCAAGGAAACTGTAAATTAAACTTGTTGCTTTCTTGTCAGATCTTTTGACGAGGCCACGGCTTCTTTTGTTGCAACTACGCGATTGTGCTGATGTCACGTTTGTGATTATTAATCCTGCTAACATCGCTTTTATTGAAGCAGTTCAACGTACAGCTTTGCTATTAGTAGACTGCTGCCTAACACTGTTAAGAGAGATGCACCGATCCCATACCAAAAATTCAGAGTATCGACCGATACCGATCCGATCCGATACCGGCGAAGTTTCTTTTTAAATCAACTACAAATTTCTATAACTCTGTGTGTTGAACTGCTAATCACTAGTTTGTGTGTTAAACACAATCTACTAAATACAGACAACTTCATTATAAAGAAAAACATCCCAAAAATATATCATCATAATCTATGACAAAAAAGCTACTATAAACTAAATTAGTGGATAATTCTGCAGTAAAAGTTGCTCTTGAAAAATCACGAGTGCACGATAATTGGATACAATCTGAACATTTAGTGAAAAAACATTATTTAGTGGGGAATAAATAAAGAGACAAGTGTAGCACTAAATCTGGTAAAATATAACAAATAAAATGAAGACATCTTTTAAATGTATAGCGCAGCTGTTTATTGGGGCAGAAACATATGATAGATTGGACAGAACAAGAAAGGCTATTAATAATCTTTCATTGCGCACAAGTATTATAATATGAAAGGATCACAGCGCTTCGAGTCCACATTGAAAAGTTCAAAGCACAAAGGAAAGACAAAATGATGCGTAGCGTATTATACAGTATCTATCTATGCAATAGTTTATTGCGCCTTTTCTTTTAACAGTTTTAAATTTCAGTTACTATGCGCGTGAAGAACAATTATAGCGCTTTCTACTCATGTTTTGATCTAACAGACACCCGGTAGAAAGTAACATGATTAAGGTACAGCAATAAAGTCCAGCAAGATAAAGCTGTTTTATGCAAAACCATCTTTATCTACAGATCAAGTATAATAATAGTAACATTGATAATAGATAGATCATAATAGAACCTGCTTTTCATTTTGGCCACATTAACACATTCATTTTAGCACGCTATCACAAATCACACTGATTCATTTTTCAATCCTACTAGCCTATTATTTTCAGTAAATAAAACAACTGCTTTTTTGAGTGGCATAAACACATGCCGGTATCTGTATGCCACTGCAATACACGCACCTTGCAGTATAAGGCAAATGATTAATTGATTATTCATTTTCATTTAAATTCATGGGAATTTGGCAATTGACACCCCCTACTTGTAATAGCGTACAGTACAAGGGGAAAATGCCATTGCCTACAAAGATTGTGAAGCACAAATGACCTTTCCCTCACCAGTTTACAGCAGTTGTTTTGTAAAAACACTTGCGTATTGAACCAGCAAACGCATCCTCCTAACACCTCCAACAAAGACACTCGTGCATTCAATTCCATTTTAAAGAGCATCTTCTAAACATTTAACAGTATTTTAATACTGATAAGAATTTTAGCACATATTTCGGTTTTATGCGTTCTTAGACTACAAATACCATATTGTTTGTGACACCCTATTACAATCCATCCAGGATCACGTCTCCCTTGTGTTTCGGGAGAAGAACAGCATTATTAGATGGCGTGTTACGCTTTGAAAAAATGGCCTGCTATCTTAGCTTCCTTTCTTTGGTGATTGGAAAATAAAGTAATGCTCTCTCTACGTTTCTAACCTTTTCAGGATCTGGATGACATTGAAGACGAGAACGAGCAGCTAAAACAGGAAAATAAGACCTTGCTCAAAGTGGTCGGCCAACTCACCAGGTAGAACCCGGTGACCCGAGGACGGCTGAAATGGAGTCTGCGTCTCGCTGTGGCGGCCGGAGGGATTGGTAGAAAAACCCCGCCGCCGCCGCCTCTGTCCTTTATGTGCTCTGCTCTGGTCTTACGTGTCTGTCTGTCTTGTTGTCGCTCTCTGGAAGACAATGCGCGCGTGGGGGAGGCTTTGAGAACCTGGACCTCCGGATGTGGAACCGAGCCACCGACGCCGTATTACTCGAGGCCTCCCTCTTCAACCGGAAGAACTTGCCCTCTATTTAATGTAAATGTGCGTGTACGTGGGCTACTCTGACTGTCCTTTTGAGGCTTATGCGAGACAACGAAAAGAGGAAATGCGTTTGAATGTACGTGGTGTGGCACCAAATTCCTGTTCTATTACAATAGCCTTTGTCAAAAATTCTATTACCCCATGGAAATGAGTCCCAAAAAGTGCCTGTTAAGACAGTAGCCCGCATCTCATCTTATGGCCTCGTTTTAAACCGGGTAACCGATCCTCCCTGGCGGTTGGCGGTACTTGGTGCAACTCCGTCACGTCTGCGACCTTCCCGTTTTCCTTTTCGGCGCTTCGGCCTTGAGCGTGACGTTATGAATAGGTCTCCGGCTTGAAGCTTGCAAATGCTGTAATGAATATTATCTGTTATTGTCTGATCATTTTACACGCTGTTCAAATGTTTACATGTGGTTTAAACTCGTGGTATCAATAGCTGTAGCTTTTCATCATGTACGGTTAGCGTGACTCGTAGCCTAGGTTGCTGCTGCACGGTTTCAATTAATCAGACCCGTTTGGAGACGTTAAGCGTGTTCGTGGGGCCTCTTGTAGGCCGTAAAGGCCGCGATATGACATTTATAAACTGCAATTGTTTGCTCACCGTTTTGGGGTTCTTATCTATATTGAGCTAATCTACAGTGCTAATGACATGTATTGTGCAAAGTGATTTAAGGGGGTATCTTTTGTTTTTTTTTACTATAGGGGTGGAAGATATCTGTTTCCCATTGCTTTACGTAATGCATGTACAGAAGATTGAATAAAAAGTTTGCATAAAAATCTTTCATGCTATTTTTTTATTTATTAATCAAATTCTTCCTTATGCAATGATTGTATTTCTAACCATATTTATTTCTAACCAAATGGAC
This sequence comes from Rutilus rutilus, assembly GCF_951802725.1. Classification (NCBI taxonomy): domain Eukaryota; kingdom Metazoa; phylum Chordata; class Actinopteri; order Cypriniformes; family Leuciscidae; genus Rutilus; species Rutilus rutilus. The sequence goes on along the minus strand of NC_140212.1, from coordinate 16,299,623 downwards.
AGCATTATAAAATCTATACCTCTTCTGACGTCATTTACTGGCCTTCGTGTCGGGTGTGTTCACACTTGGCATGTTTGGTTTGATTCAAATAAACTGGTGCGATTGCTCTGTTTGTGCGGTTCGTTTTGAATAAGTGTGAACGCTGCCATCCGAACCCTGGTGTGCACCAAGCACGCAGACCGAGACCTTTTAAAAAGGTGGGTCTCGGTCTGCATCCAAAATGACTCTGGTGCTGTTAGACTGAAATATGAACGCAACACGGACCAAAGACGTCGAAACAAACCAAAAACAGGACGAGTCGCAAGAAGCCATCCTAAAAAGGACAGAATGCTCAAGCATTTCTGGGTTTTCTAGTCATAGGATTTACGTTGACAGTTTACCCATTACAATTCCTTTAGGTTTAGTCTTAAAAAACTTGACAGTGTGAACTCCAAGCAAACCAGGACCGCGTGCATCGTTTCCTTTTTTTGATCCGACGACAAGGTGTGAACACACCCTTGCTTTCTTAGATATTTTGAAGAATCTTGGTAACCAAACAATTTTGGTGACCATTGACTTGACTTGCATTGTATGGACAAAAACATACAAAATGTAACTTTTATGAACAATTTTATGTTCCACAGAACAAAGCAAGTCATAATTGGAACAACATGGATTAAATAATGACCATTTTCATTTTTGGGTGAACTATCCTTTTAAATTGCATGAAATTTGAGAATCACCTCTGTCACAAGTTTTTGTTTTGTTTACTGTATGCAAAGTAGAATTGCTTTATCTTGATTTTTGGCTAAACTTTGATCCTGACATCATCTTGACGCTTTTTACAACGTTCACCCAGCGTCTCCCGCTGTGTGATTTCAGTCCTCTGTGAATAGAACAGGCCCAGATTGGCGCCGCGGGAAATCGTGAGGCATTCATAAAACCAATCAGAGGCTACCGAGCAGAAGGCTTTGCTATCTAGAGGATGCAGGGACTCCTGCATATTAATAAAGCGACGCCTCTGTGGTCATTAGAGCCCTCACCCCAAGAGGAACGTCTGCTATCGCGCTAATGCTTTAGTAATTGCTTCATCTCCCCCACTTTGCTGCTCCAGGACAGACGTGCGTCTGGATTAGCATTTTTATGGAGAAAGAGCCGTGTGGATTCTTCTGGGAAGAGTGGAGACGCAAACGCATCCGTTACTGAACTTTTAACATTCCTCCACCTTAACAACTATTTGTTGCTTAAGTACTGATGTAAACAGATCGTGGTCATAAAAATGATGGAAGCTCGCGTTAAATTCACTGCATCGTGATCCTGTGTTATTCAAAATGTATTTCAATAAAGCAGCGTTCAAACTGGCAGGGGAGTCCTACGCCCTCGTTAAGAGCCATTCAAATTTGATGGAATTAAATTAAATTCATTTTAATTGATTCATTATGTTTATTGATTTTCTGTTTTAACACTCTAAACACTAGCTTTGTGAATCAAGAGTCGGACTGACACAGCAGACCCTCATGGTCACGTGACTGATAGAAGTTGCAAATAAACGTATGATCGTTCACACACTTGGATGACTTGTAAATATTTCAGTGTTTACTTTTGTGCTGAACAGCTGTGTTTATTGCATACTAGCAGGTGATATTATCATTTTAATTGATGTATTAATGATGTATCTACCGGGTGTTCAAAATACATCGTTTTGTGTTTTATATTGTGTAGGTCTCCGGCTGACTCACGTTATTACTGTTTTACTGAAAAAGTTATGCTAATTAGCTGTGGCCCACTATTCCACCTACAATTGTGTCCATTAATGCAGATAAATTGAATGCATTCTTACTACTTTGAGTAATGATAAAGGATGGACCAAGACTTGTTTTACTAACTTCAATATTACATCAGTCATTCACGTTAGTTGATACAGTTCTTCAGTGTTTCATCATCGGACTCGCGCTCGGATTGATATGGTAAAATCGACGCCATCGTTACTGTCTTTACAGTGTGTACAAACGCTGAGCTTTAGGAAGCCTCCGGAGCTGAAGTTCAGTTATGATAATTAGGGATGTCCCGATCCGATCCACGGCATCGGTATTGTGCCGATACTGGCCCAGAACGCTAGACTGGATAACAGAGGAGAGAAAAAAAAAAATCCAATACCTAGGGGTAGATCGGTACGTGTATTCGTATTGAACGTACGTTCGGTACGTGCGTCACGGTTCGGTGCGTGGATTTACACGGAGAATACACGGTATAAAACATTAATTAAAGGAGCCGTATGTAAGATTGTGGCCAAAACTGGTACTGCAATCACTTTCAAATGACTGTAGAGCGGTGTATCCCCTCCACCTCCCCCCTGACTCGAGGTTGCCAGATAGGCTGCAGGATCCAGCAGGAACGTAGGCTGCTACGTAGCTGTGGTAACTAGAGCAGAGCTGGCAACCCCGATGCCGAAACACTACTGACTTCGTGATTGGTAGATAGGTGGAGGGTGGCGCTTCAGGCCAAAACACAAGATGACAACATCAGTTGAGGGCTGCAACTTCACTTTTAAATGACAATATCCTGGCTGGACTACTGTTGTCAGTGATTATAAGTATTTGAAATGAACATGATTTCTTTATGTCTAGTGACATATCAGGGCCATTTTATGATTAATTGAAATACATTTCTTGCATACAGCTCCTTTAATGTAATGCGGAACTACTATTAGATACACGCATAGACATATGCGGGTTATTTAGGGACACCTAATCTGTAGCCCCGCCTTAGCTCTGAATGCGCATCTATTTCGCTTCAAATGCTGAGTCCCAATTCGCATACTATCCGTCCTAAATAGTATGCGAAACTAGAATTAGTACGTCCCAAATCGTAGTATGTTGAAATGAGTATTCCAAAGATACCCGGATGGTCTACTATTTCCGGTTAGAATTCGAAGTGCAGATCACTGCACACTCTAACGGCTAATATTGCCCACAGCCCATTGCGTGCGTGCGGGAGGAGCTTTGTGGTGATGTAAACATAGCAGCCGGATGCGGCAGCGGAGATGCACCTTCAGTTTTTAAGTGTAAGAATTCAAATGTTTAACCCTAATTAAATTAATATTTTATTTTATTGTCTCGTAATATTAATGGGTTTATGTTGTGCCAAAAAAGTACCGTGTTTATCTTGTAGGGTCCAATGAAGATACTGAGCGCCTCATTGGGGTTATCAGGCTACAAAACAATAAATAAAAAGGCTCTAGTAACATTACAGTGTCATAAGTGTCTTTTTTTATGTATTTCTTTTGATGTTTCTGTCTGACTTATTTGTAGTAATGCTGTGGCTGTACAGATGTCAACTTTATCAGTCCAACCGAAGAAACATAGTTACTACACTTTTACTATAGGCTAGTAAAAGCATGGTTCATTTTCATTGGGGTATTTTTAAGGATGGCAGTATAAGATTAAGTATAAAATACGTTAAACAATAGTTATACTATAAACTTTAAATATTTTAACTCAGAAAATAAGTAGCTTTCGTTACACACATTGCACATGAACGTCAGAACCAGCCGCCTCAGAACCAGTTTGATCTACGACGACGCCCTGCTTCACTCCTCAATTTGGTAAACACATTGTAAATGTATTGTGGAAAAAAAGATGGGAATAGTAAATGAAATAATATTGGATATATAAGAATGAATGAAATGTAAAATGTTTTGTTAACAGTCGCTGTGTGCGTAACAAGGCAACTACGTTCTCGTTTACGTTGCATGACGTCATCGAAGTATGTCCCAGAACATGCATACTCTTTTGCTACACACTCAAAAGTATGTACTTTTTCCTCACAAAAAAAAGTACATACTTTTAGGTCGTAGTATAAGTAGGCGAATTGGGACTCAGCCAAACACTCGCTTTATACGCGCAAATGGATTCAAACTGTTCAAGCATCGAACTAGACGCGAATTTGACGCTCTATTCGCGTTTGGTGTGAACGCAACAAAATGAACAGGCTGCGATGTCAAGATTGCAATGCTGGAGTGTGTGTGTGTCGGAGAGGGAGAGAGAGGGAGGCACGGGCGCGATCGAACAGTGGAAACATAAAAACATACTCTTTTTTTGTTCATACAGGACATCATTAAAACTGCAAAAAGTGTTTAGCCTACTTATATTTGTGTAAAACACAACATTGTGCTTTTGTCAAACTGTAAACTCTTGTCAAACTGTAACCTACAACTGTCACCCAACCAAAATCTCACACACACACACACACACACACACACACACACACACACACACACACACACACACACACACACACACACACACACGCTGTTTAAAAGCAAAAATGATCTCATCTTTTGGACATTCATCATATTGCATTGGTTTTCATTTCTTGTCCTAAAACAGAGCACTAATCTGTTTATTTTGAAGTTACACATTCTACATCGATTAAAAAAGAAAATCAAATGTGTTTTTAATGGTAGGCTAGTATTATTTTATACAGAAATAAATTATTTATAATTCAGATGAGAATAAAGTTAAAGTTAATCAAAATTTTAAGGAAACAAATATATTGATTTGAAATATAGCAAATTAATTTTAAATTCATTCAGGTACAATTACCAAACATATCTCAAGGTCTTTTGAATAAAGGGTGGCAGTCTTTCATTATCAACTGTTGTTGTGGACTATATACTGGAGAAGTATTTGTTCTCCATTTGAGTGAGATGTTTTTATGTGGCTAATTGAGCAAAGTGCTTCCATATATTTTATTATTAGTAGTATTAGTTCAAGAATAAAATAAAAATATCGGATTGATATCGGTAGCGGCAAATAGCCAAAGCTGCGGCATCGGTATCCTATCGGAAGTGAAAAAGTGGTATCGGGACATCCCTAATGATAATGGGTGTTTCCTTTCCAAGCTCTGTAAGTAGTAGACTAATGATTACAGAATTACAGACGAGTTGTTTTCGAGTCTTTGAGAAATGTGGTGATGTGTAATGTATATTATGAGAAAATGAAAGTGTATTTTGACCTTTGATTCATATAAACCTGTTGTCGGAGACCTCCAAAACAAAATTAGAAATAGCATAAAAGGGGTACTTTAACTGAAGCTGCGGAAGAAAAGGCTGTGTTCACTGGAAGTTGCAAGTCATTCAAAAGGCCAATTCCCACGGCACCGACAGACGCCGACAATCACCAGATTTACAGTAAGTCACATCTCAGACATTCCACAACCCGGCAAAAGAGAGCCGCCGCCGACCAACAACAACGGACGCCAACAGATGTAAAGACTGATCCAATAAAACCTGACAAAATGTCTGTTGCCGTTGTGAAATGACTTAAATAGAACCAAATCAGGTCCCGCTCCTGCTACACACCTGCTGACAGAACTGCCAATCACAAAAGGAACAATTAGAATCAGGAGTATCATCTAGTCACGCAAGCAACATGAGACGCTAGAGAGACAAACAGCAGTGAATTTACAAAAGCCACAAACTAACTCGTCAGAGCAACACCGGCTACTGAACAAACCTGACATCTCACCCTTCTGAGGACTCTTAAGATGCTTCATGTTTGACAGTACAGTTCTGAATTCACACTCCACCCTGGTTGCTCAAATCCTAGTTATGCCATACAGACCAAAAAAATATCTTCAGAATTAAGACCTACAGAACAAAATCTCATGGGAAACTGGGAGCTGGACGAGAACACCATCGAGACAGGTGGGATTCTGGTTCTGCGGTCAAAGCCAGCCCTATGCCACAGATTTGCTCTCAATATTTAGTAGGCCCATTATATAAATGTAAGCAACAACATACACTGTACATTTGGTTATAATGTAACCTGCAGAAAGAGTCACTTCAAAATGGTTTAATATAAATTTTAATAATCAGTAATATTTTCGATCAATTTCGCATCACTGGCACATTTTACCCCACAGCTACATTTAATAAATGTTCATGGTTTTATACACTACATGCGCAATATGTATGATTCTGTATGTATTTTTAGACGTGGATAAAATTGCTGTAAAAATGTTGCTTGTGAATAATAAAGTCACTTTTCTGATATGCATCTCACAATCGCAGACAGCTGCATATGATGGACTCTTACATAAATGTGGTGGCAAGTTTATATTTTCTAATTACACTACTTTTATGAAGGCATTTTCTCCACGCATGCAGCTATAAATTGTTATAAGCTGAAGTTCCTACTGCCACTGATTTGGAAAGGGGTGACCAACAGTCATGGGTCATGGTCAGCATCCTATAGAGCAGCAGTCACAATTCCCTATCCGCTTTGTTGTGAAACACATCATCTTTGCCATAAATACTGTTTCCAGGTCCATGCCTCTAGAAAGCTGCCTCAACAGCCGTTTATGAATACTATTCAGGTCTAGCAAACTTTTCATTTAAGCTTTAAAGGGATAGTTCACCCAAAAATGAAAAATCTGTCAGTAAATTCTCACCCTCATGTTGTTCCAACCCCGTAAGACCTTCGTTCATCTTCAGAACACAAATTAAGATATTTTTGTTGAAATCTGAGAGCTGGCTCACTCCTCCATAGGCTTCTATGTAATTGCATCTGCCGGCCCAGAAAAGTTAGTTTCGTTGTTAAAGACATTGTTAAAATAGTCCAAGTGACTACAGTGGTATCAAGTGACGAGAATACTTTTTGTGCGCAAAACCCCCCAAAAATAACGACTTATTTCAACTATTCATTTTCTTTTGTGTGGGCCTCTGATTGGGTTCACGAGAGCGCCACGACGCATGTGCGAGAACATGTTTTTGCACACAAAAAGTATTCTTGTCACTTGATCAACTTAAAGTTAAGCCACTATGGTCACTTGGACTATTTTAACGATGTCTTTATGAACTTTTCTGGGCCGGCAGATGCAATTACCTTGCAGCCTATGAAGGAGTGAGCCAGCTCTCAGATTTCATCAAAAATATCTTAATTTGTTCCGAAGATGAACAAAAGACTTACGGGGTTAGAACAACATGAGGGCGAGTAATTACTGACAGATTTTTCATTTTTGGGTGAACTAACCCTTTAACAACTCTAGGTTTACACTGCAGTATCAAATATTTGAATGGTTCAGAAAAGATGTCAACTAAGTGAAGATTTTTCAGTAGTACTGTATACCACCTTAAATGTATATTAGCACTGTTTGTTGTTTGCTTTCGAGAACTGAAGGACTGGGAACTGTGATGCGTAACAACACACTTAACAACCAGATTGCTATCGTCTGTAGTCATATTTACACACATCATGTCCATGACCATCATTTCCCCAGCCACACACACACACGTTTCACAGACTAGATTAGTGAGGACATTTCATATTTCAGGTTAATAATGTTTTCTTTGTCTTAGCCTGACAAGAAACATGCACATCATTATCATTACATTAAAATATAAACATTATTTGGCCAATTTATGAGCATTTTTAACTACACATAACATGTCTTTAGAAGTTGGTTATCATTATATTTTACTATATCAGTGAGGATATTTGGTCCTCACACCACTCATCCTCACAGACTGACTGACTGTTAGTTGATTAGTCAAGTCTCAAACTATCAGTGTGCTCTATATTTCAAACCCTCAGTCCTCTAGAAAAATAACTAAATTACAAACATATCAATCCACACCATCAGTTTAAAAGTGTCCAGAACTTGGCAACTCTGGGTTGAACAAATTAAACTTATTGACAATTTAACCAGATTCCTTAAATATATCATTGCAATCATCAACTGTATCATTGGAGTGTCCAATGTTATTTTGATGAGCATATTTATTTATGAACCATTTATTAGGCTAACTGACTTAACTAAAGTTTACCAAGCCACATCTGACTGTTCACACCTCGCACTACGGCCTCATTTTACATCAAGGCGCACATACAGACTTTATGTTCAAAAACGGGATGGCACAGAAGACATGGGCCTCGAGGAGGGTTTTGAGTATAGACGCGCGCAGATACGTGCAGATACGTGTGACGTATTAACCTGCGCCTGTTCACCTGTATGAAAAGAGACGAAAAGCAACCAGTCGCAGGTTGTGTAAGTTTATGCATTTGGGACTTTATATGTTATTTTGTGTCTTACTTTGAAGCTGATGACACGATGATGACAGACACTCTCGCGGTCGTTCTCAATAATTAGAGCGTGGCGAGCACGTAATGAGTAGAGGAAGACGCATAATACGAGTTGAAGCTGCAATTAGCGAGCAGCGCCCTCTGTTGGCCGAAACAGACGCACGACAGGCTCGACTTTCCGTATTGCAGTGGTCGCGCCATTGCCCACAACAATATTCAAAGGCCCCATGGCTTTTCCTGTTGTTTGTGATTTTATAGATGGGTATGATGGGAAATTAGGCCTACTTTTGAATATATTTTACATAGCCTACAATTTCTACATGATAAAATATTTTAGAGCTTGGCATAACCAACCTCAAAAAATGTATAGGCGCCTATTCATAAAATGTAAAAATACCCATGCACTTGAAGGATCTAAGGATTCTCAATATCTCTCTCTCTCTCTCTCTCTCTCTCTCTGTGTGTGTGTGTGTGTGTGTGTGTGTGTTTTATTTTACTTTGTTGTATTTTCTTTTCTTTGTTTTTATATGGTGTAATTATACCATTTTCCATTGTTTTTCCCTCAGTATAAACACTTGTTGGATTTGTACTGGTTAGACTAAGATTATTCAATAAAAACTGCATGTTTTATCGTCATCACTTCGTCTCCTGCTTCTGCTCTTCTCTGGCTTTCTCAGTCAAATTCTCAGGCTGATAGAAGACTGTTAATAGAGTTTTGGGGTACCAGACAAGACTGTTAACAGGTTTTACTGGTTTTGGGCACCAGACAAAACGGATAGGCTATCTTTTCACAAGATCTGGTGTCCGGGGTCGGATTTGACATTTCTGACATGTGGAGTTATAAGATTTAGTTGTAAGGGGGTCAATTAAAATAAGAAATCTCACGATTTTAGTTGTTTTCTCTTTATTTTAAATCATTTTAAGCCTTAAGGCCCCGGTCCCCTGGGTGAGAATCACATTCACTTTCATATTTATGAAATATTATTTCACGTTGTGGGCTGTTTTGAACATACATGTAAAAACAAAAACAACCGAGTCACAACCAGATGTTCTTGTCATGCCACTTCATTATTGTTTTAAGGACCTGATAATAAATTTGACACACTATGTGTTATTGTAGCAATTGCATAAACCAAATTATGTTTACTCAACACTTCATAAATGTTTTTGTGTTGTATATCAGCTAAGCAACAGATTCAGGAAAGTAACATGAGGTTTTTCACCGGAAGGATTTGTAACCTCAGATCATGACTAAATTCTGCACTCATGCTTGAGCTTGACTGTGAGAAGGCGCACAGACACCGGTCTCATCTCGTATTCATTGCTCTTAAGCAGACCTTGAAGATCTACTCACAGATGAAGCGGCCGGCAGCTGAGTAATGTGTACGTAATGGTGCGAGATGGTCAAAGTCATGTATACCGAAATGCATTTGATCGTGTGGCGCTGATAGCCCCGAGACCCCCGCTCTTATCTTGTTCTTCAAGGAGCCCATATTTCATTATCAGCGCTTCCGTGCGCTCACTCCCAAGCCCCAATCCGCTCAGAGGATATCTCTGTGGGCTTCGCACTCAGTAAGCCTGAAATGGAAGATGATATTGAACTAAAGACAGAAATGTTGTTTTACCTTTTGATATTTTACACTTGACCCTCAATATTCAGACATTTCAATAGTGGTTAGAATCAGTGTTAGAATCTAGAATCCATATATCGCCGACTGGCGTTAGAGAATGCTAACCAGAGAGAATGCTACTATACTAGTCTTACTATTTATGGAGAATATATAATGTATAATGTGCGCAGAAACCAAATCTCCTTTTCCATATCTGACCACTAGGGCTCCAAAAGTTGACCTCACCGAGAAGGTCATGGGGCATTTATCGACAGGATAACCTCCAGCCTCTGCTGTCATATGTAACATAATTTATTATTTCTCAGCTGCAGACAATAGCCTACAGCGGCATTTCTTTAAAAAAAAAAAAAATCAACAACAAAAAACACCTACAATGACAAAACACAGTTTTGGCAAGTGATTTTCAATGATATTCACGATTGCTGGATAAGGATTTTAAAAAATAATGAATTTGATAGAAATCACACTTTCTACTAGCTCGTCTCATTGAGTCGTGGTCTGGGAACCACATGTTCATTTTCTCGTATTTGAGGCGTGGTTTACGAATGCCCAGAGCCGTTTATTGGGAGCTACGAATGTCTACCAAATGCGCCTGCACGTAGCTCATAGCCAATCGTTTCAATTATACCAGATGACGTATGTAGAGCGACAGAAATTCGACGAGGAAGAAGACGAAATAAACTTGCGTTCTAAACTACTTAGAACACTATCTAAGGCTGCATCGAAAGGTAACTTCGAAAGGATCCATAGATATAAACAAACTACTTCGGTGTGTCGCATAGATGTCGTCATCGTCTTGCTGCTCCCTCCCCGTTCTGTGATTGGTCCCCTCGCTGAGGCAAAAATCTTGTCCATGGAATCCAGGCTGCCTAACGGCGTGAATAAAATCACGCTGCGCGCAAGGCAGCATGGGGCAACCCAGGCTAACGTTCTACAGCAATTTCTAGTAGATTTAGTCAATATTTCAGAGCTGAACATTCAATATAATTGGAAAATGGTCAATATAATTTCCATGACTGGGAACCCTGATCATTCATTATTACACATGCATGGGCTCTTTGTGGAACTAGATTGTTTTGCTTCATTACATTTATTTGTTTGTTCTACAACATTTTATTTTACAAAGAACAACAAAATGATACTATTTTGAGTACATTCATTTCATCAGTTGCAGTTTTACAAAAAAAAAGAGCTCCTGAGAAGGTTCTGTATCAACAGGAAATAAAACAGTTTTATTGAACATTTGTGTATATGAAGTTATATAACAACAGTCAGAAACTCCACAGAGTGAATCACTACACAAAATGAAACAAAATTGTAAAACACCTCATCAAAAATGAAGGTATACACAGCAATATAACTGTCGGCTCGCCGCTGGGGCGAGCAGTATGGCAGGAAAAAACACCCCGAACAGTTCTACAAGATTACAGAGAAAATTTCCACACACAAAAATACTCAAGCAGGCAGTTGATATACACAAAGGCAACTAGGATCTCCCTACAGCATCAGATTCTAATTCTTTACACAGCTTTTTCTTGAAAGGTGGCTTTTCGTTGTAGCAGAGTATCAGAGGGTGGTATGCATGTGCTGTACTGTACGTCGTACGCTAAGCGATAGGGCTTTGTTTGTTTTTCTTTTTCAAGTCGTCGGAGCTGTTCGCGTGCTTTGGTAGGCTTTAGTAAAAGATAGCGTTGCTTTGCAGGACTAGAAATGGCTTATTCAGACTACTTTACAAACCTCTGAGGTGCAACGAGCAATGCTGTCTTCTACTGTACGTCCGGCTCCGCACCTAACGTGCAGACACCTGATAGTGCGATAACACCCTTTTGCCAAGTGTAGTACCGTATTCAATTCGTGACTCTAAAAACGGCATTTTATCCTTGTTTTATAAACAAGCCTCTTGTATTAAGATATCGTAGATAATGAGAGTACATCAGTTAACATAGGAGTAGTCGAGGAATAATTGTAGGCCTACTTATAGTTGCAATTACACGTTCTGGAGATCTTCTCTATAGGTTCGATCTCTCCGACAGGGTAAGAAATCATATTCAGCTATGAATAAAACACATGAATCAATATTTATTGCAACATTGAAATGAAAGTGCCAACTATACTTGGTCCCACGATAAAAAGTAGAAACAAAACACACAGTCCATACTGTACATTCTGAGTTCCATAATAAATATAAAATGGTCTTCAATAGGGCACTAAAGGAACAATAACCAGGTAATAGTCATGAGTGTAACCATAACAGCGATAACAGAATGGTACAGCCAATCATATTAATAGTACAACAGATAACAAGATTGATACAATTCTCTTATATCCAGGTGATCTCAATAATGAGGAAATGATATCAGGACAAATATAAAAATATATACACCTATTCTGAAAGGGAAGGGTTTTATATATAGCCTATATATATATTTATTTATATATATATATAGAGACAGATAGATAGATAGATAGATAGATAGATAATCTCATATTTGGGGGTACATCCTATATATACGTTTACCCAAATGTTTGGATGGTGGTTAAATCTGTGTGCAGGAAAACTCAACAGGAAAAACGGAGGAATCCTTAACAAGTTTACAGATGTTGAGCTCCAAACTACACACGTGTGCTGTGACCTAACCAGACTACGGTCGATGGATGCGTCGCCCCACTGAATTTGTGGGGGTTGTGTTTTTTTGTCTTTTTTTAACCCCTATCAAGTGATACCGCCCCTTTAAAGACTAAGGGAATGAACATACAAGTATTGCACAGTGCTCAACAAAATGCTGTGTGAATTGACCCGCTTGCGCGCTCGGACGGCAACGGTTATTAGAAACTGACGATTTCTCGCCTTCTCGCTGGCGCGCCCTCTTTCGTGCTCTCGTCGTGTGATAGGGGGATGGTAGCACAACGTCACTATAGTACAAGATGGCCGCTACCTACTGAAAACTACAACGCTAAGCACACACCGCAGTCACAGTGATACACAACTCAGTCCCTACTAGAGACTCCTATGGAATGACAAACAGCTTTTTTTCCTCCTTTTATTTTTAAGTAATAGTGCTATCACCTACACAATAACGTTGCAAACACTTAGAAACTCCTCCTGAAGCTAGCATCTAGTGTACGTGAGAGGTTCCTCCAAGATAACTCATGGTTTTAATGGACTAAACGTCTACTCGTCCTCTTGTTAGACCCGTAGTAAAGGACATTAGAATGTAATGTTATCACCTGTACAGACCATTAACTTTTACGGTTATTGTTAAGGATTCGCTAATGCGGCCGGTCCGCTTTTAAATGAACGGACCGTGCAAGCTGACCGGGAGTCCGTTCAGAGACGGTACAGTGCAAAACAGTAGCCACAGGGGAAGGGATTGGCAGTTAAGCATGGCTAACTCTATTGTCACTGTCAGAAGGCAACATAAAGCAAAAACTGCTGTTTAGGGCACCGTTGCGGCCAAAATACATTGTTCCCCGATGAACCGAAGCTACGACCACCACTATCCGAGCGGAGTGTGCGTGGAGGGAGGAGTCAGGTACGCCTCGTACCTCCCCAAAAACAATGGCAGTGTTTAAAAGCTCGCCTCTCCTCCTCGCCGACTGGTCGGGACCGACCGCTTTGAAAGTTGCCGTCCCTCAAAGTTTGATTACCTTTTGATTGAAGGCAAGGGAGTCTCTTGAAACAGACGCCCCGGTGTAAATAAATCCCCCCGTAACCCGGCCTTTAGCAAAGATCGTAAAAAAAATCATGCAGTTACCAAAAATATTCAGACGCTGACTTAATCTAAAAAATAGTTGTCTTAAAGCTAGAGTCAAAACTCTTGGTTTCATTTTTTTGAGGCTGAACCACAAATTCGTCAACGAAACGAGTCCAACGACAAGAAAGCAAGTGATTCACAAAATCAAGCTTCAAGGAAACAATGGCTACAGCTTGAGACTGCCCCATTAATTGTTAATTTCCAGTTTTCGTGAAGGTGCCAAATCAGATCCAGGAATCTAAGAATCCGAAAACAAGAAAGAAGCAAACAGGGGACCCGTTCTACTAAAAGTTAACAGCATCACCGTATTAGAAATCAAAAGAAAAGGCTGATTGGTTTTCGTCAAGTAAGAAGAATTCCTTCCGTTATATAGGTTTAAGCAAAGCGTACAGGTCCTCAGTTTGATAAATTAGTACAAAAAGTTCTTACGCAATCATGTGCTTGTATAATTGCCAGCAGCATATTACATTTATACCATGAAACCATATTAGTTAATGGCCTTGGTGTTCTGTGTGTCTTTAACGTGTACATCTGTATGCTTTTTTTTTTTTTTTTTTGAAGTAAACATGAAGCGCAAACCGTCCTTTACGAAGTGAGTGTACCTCCACTAGCGTCTTGCAGGTTGGAATTCTTTAGCTCGTAAATATTTATATAGAGATATATCGTATATTTTAGTGGAATGCAATAAGGTAAAATTCTTAAATCCCGTTATTTATAATATTGGCTCTTCTATGTCTGCATTTACATCATTTAAAATAGAACATCTTATTAAAAACATCAAGGTATACACAGATTAGGAAACGGGTAACAACATACAAACACATAAACTAGAAATCATTTTCATCTGCATACTGATATATACACCTGTGGTATAATAAATTCCTCCAGTCATGCGCTATCTATACAGATCATATTGCTTAAAAGAAGGGGGCATTTGGTCGGGGACTTTAAGGTCGTGGATGGAGGTGAAACAATAAAGGACAGAGAAAAGTTTATCGACGGAAGGAAGGAAGGAAGGAAGGAAGGAAGGAAGGAAGGAAGGGGGTCGAAACTGACGTAACAACACAACATCTCAAGGGGGTGGTCCGAGAAGGCGGTTTTCTTAGACACGAAATTAGAAGTGAGGGTGCATGGATCCTTATATCACTGAGGTATCTACACGCACTGGGTAAAGAGCACTACACGGGTGGGGTTGTGGGGCAGGGGACGGGGCTTGGGCTGCTCTATTTTTTCTGAGCTGCCAGCTGGGCATCCACTTCCTCCTCCGGCTTGAGCACGTGCCACTGCGCGATGGGTCTCCTCGGGTTGGCCAGCATATCTGACCAGTGACGGAGCTCGGTGCCTGAGCTGTTCAAGCCCACAAACACTTTGCCGATGGCATCGTTCTTGCCAATCTTGTCATAGTCCAGAACAGTTATAACAACTTGAACTTTCTGTAATAGAAATTAGAGACACACAGTTATAGACGTAACGCATGACTTTCACTTCGTTTGAACATGTGCCAGGTTATAGTTCCTCCATCACTTGATGAATTATTACTTCTTTTGATCAAATGAAAATGCACACAAAAATATCTTTGAATAAAATTCATTTCAAAAGAAAGGGTGGCAAGGAGTTTATTTAAATATGCCTGGCAGAGCACTAAACAAGCACATGCAGTATGTATTATTTATTCCTGTGATGTTGGAAACGGTTGTGCTGCTTAATATTTAAATTTGTTCATTTCAGGGATCTTTGATGAATAGACAATTCAAAAGAACAAAATGTATTTGAAATGGGAATCTTTTGTAACATTCTAAAAGTTTTTACTCTCACTTTTGACCAATTTAATGCATCCCTGCAGAATTAATTTGTTTAAAAAAAAAAAAAACATTACTGTTGCTGGGCTTGAATAACATTGTTTAACAATTACTGAA
The DNA here is from genome assembly GCF_951802725.1 of Rutilus rutilus. Taxonomy (NCBI): domain Eukaryota; kingdom Metazoa; phylum Chordata; class Actinopteri; order Cypriniformes; family Leuciscidae; genus Rutilus; species Rutilus rutilus. The sequence goes on along the minus strand of NC_140212.1, from coordinate 16,284,258 downwards.
AATACACATAGTGGTGCAATAGTTGATGCCATTGAATTCCACCACAATTATCTCAGTGTGACAGTCTATTCAAGGGCCTGTTACTCTGCAGCAGAGTGAGTCTTTGAAGAGCATGGCGGCAGATACCAAAGAAAGGCCAGCGGGTGCTACCAGAGAGGTCCGGACAACTCGGTAAATTGACTGCGAGCACACAACTGAACGGTGTGAGTTCGGGGTCAATGGCTCGCTCTTAGCTTGCTTACTTGGAGCCTGATCCGCCTGTGCACAAAATGCGAGCAGCCGATATGAATTAGCGTCCTCAGAGCCCTGATTATCCTTCGATCCACCTCTCTGCTTGGATTTTACTGACCGGTGAGAACAGGCCTGGGACCATTGTTCTCGGAGCCAGAGCTAATTTGCCATATAATGAAATATTGAGGGATGTACAATGAGCGAGGAACTGTTAGTTCGGGGTAGCAGCTTTTAGAAACGTCTGCTGCTTGGTGAGAATGGGGAGGGAGGAAGGCCTCTCTGGTTAACAGACCCCCAGACACACTTTGAATTCAAAGCAGCTCAAAGCATAAAATGTATCATCTAAACTGTGAAATGCTGAATCAATTTGAAGCAATTTTACTCTTGTTGCACTAGCAAGCATCGAACCCATTTTATTCTCCAACTAATTAGCAACTACTTTTTTTTTAAAAGCCTCATGCCGAGCCTTATCGCATTTCACAAGTTTCTTTTCGGCTGTGTTTTCGTACAATTAGTTTTCGACAACGATTAAATTTCAGTACAAGCAACAAAGACAAATTTCATTACCTGGATTTGTTCGAATGGCACTTCGAAACTGAAAGACTCATTGTAGTAAGGGTTAAGGGTGTTCTTTTTGATTGTCGTCTTCTTTTTCTTCAGCCGCTTGCCGTTCTGCATCAGGTGGATCTTGACGTAGGGATCTGAAAACACACAAGAACAGGGAAATTCTTTTTTACTCACTTTTTTTTTTGTCCCCCAAGTTCCAACTTATTAAGGATAAAGGTTTCCACAGGAAAACCTGGATATATGAGGGAATTTTAAAAGTGTGATTTCTACACCTGGTCATAAAAAGTGGAAACCATAAAGAACATTCAGTTTTTGGAATAAAATAATTGATTTACTTTCATTTCAATTATTTAAATGTATTGCCACTCTTAGTTTCTGTAAATATTTATTCATTTATTTTTTATTCTAGATGTTCTTTTTTTTTTTCCTTTCATCACTTTCACTGTGAAAGCTACTACCCACCGGAATACTCCGCCAGATGATATTAAGAGGTGTCCATCTATTGGTCTTTTTAAAACCAGACTTAAAACAACAACAAATACTCACTTTTTAAGCACAGATAGTGGTTGTTATGTAACTGCTTTTATATACACTCATATCTTGTCAAAGAGAGAGAGAATTTTTTGTATCATGCATACTTTTTGTTGTTATTTTATTATTGTGAGAAGGTTTGTTAATGGTGACCTGCCAAGGGACTGCGGATGAAAATTAACCATAGGCTAAATCTGGCACAGTGCATTAAATGGAAACCTTTATGCAGCCAATATTGCACATGGTCCCTTTCCAAATAAATAAATAAACATTAAATCACTATATATATACACTCACCTAAAGGATTATTAGGAACACCATACTAATACTGTGTTTGACCCCCTTTCGCCTTCAGAACTGCCTTAATTCTACGTGGCATTGATTCAACAAGGTGCTGAAAGCATTCTTTAGAAATGTTGGCCCATATTGATAGGATAGCATCTTGCAGTTGATGGAGATTTGTGGGATGCACATCCAGGGCACGAAGCTCCCGTTCCACCACATCCCAAAGATGCTCTATTGGGTTGAGATCTGGTGACTGTGGAGGCCATTTTAGTACAGTGAACTCATTGTCATGTTCAAGAAACCAATTTGAAATGATTCGAGCTTTGTGACATGGTGCATTATCCTGCTGGAAGTAGCCATCAGAGGATGGGTACATGGTGGTCATAAAGGGATGGACATGGTCAGAAACAATGCTCAGGTAGGCCGTGGCATTTAAACAATGCCCAATTGGCACTAAGGGGCCTAAAGTGTGCCAAGAAAACATCCCCCACACCATTACACCACCACCACCAGCCTGCACAGTGGTAACAAGGCATGATGGATCCATGTTCTCATTCTGTTTACGCCAAATTCTGACTCTACCATCTGAATGTCTCAACAGAAATCGAGACTCATCAGACCAGGCAACATTTTTCCAGTCTTCAACTGTCCAATTTTGGTGAGCTCGTGCAAATTGTAGCCTCTTTTTCCTATTTGTAGTGGACATGAGTGGTACCCGGTGGGGTCTTCTGCTGTTGTAGCCCATCCGCCTCAAGGTTGTGCATGTTGTGGCTTCACAAATGCTTTGCTGCATACCTCGGTTGTAACGAGTGGTTATTTCAGTCAAAGTTGCTCTTCTATCAGCTTGAATCAGTCGGCCCATTCTCCTCTGACCTCTAGCATCAACAAGGCATTTTCGCCCACAGGACTGCCGCATACTGGATGTTTTTCCCTTTTCACACCATTCTTTGTAAACCCTAGAAATGGTTGTGCGTGAAAATCCCAGTAACTGAGCAGATTGTGAAATACTCAGACCGGCCCGTCTGGCACCAACAACCATGCCACGCTCAAAATTGCTTAAATCACCTTTCTTTCCCATTCTGACATTCAGTTTGGAGTTCAGGAGATTGTCTTGACCAGGACCACACCCCTAAATGCATTGAAGCAACTGCCATGTGATTGGTTGATTAGATAATTGCATTAATGAGAAATTTAACAGGTGTTCCTAATAATCCTTTAGGTGAGTGTATATCTTTTCTGTGTTTCTGTGCACGCTGACACACGACATCTGCAGCCTCTACTGAAGCTCCGCCACAGACCAGATCTCTAGTGGTATGTGTTAGGATAGTCCAAGCTTTTATTTACACATGGCAGCTGTGTGCCCTCCAGTCTCTTCCCTGTGACATTACTGCCATTCAGGCACATCAATCTCTGCCTGTGCCTCTAAACAGTATCATTTCCAGCATCTATATTCTGTCCCCATCATGCATCTCTCTTCATCTGTTTACCTCACCCACTGCTGATTCGTACTCACCTTTCTTAGAATCGCTTTTTGATTGAAACCTCACAAAACAAGTTAGGGATGAAATATCACCAAAATATCTGATTTTACGCCTATACACCTTCCATTTTGAAAAGGGGAGCAAATGTGTGTATTTTATATTATACTGCGTCTGTAAAGAGCGGTGACATCGTATGCCTTCCTGAGCCTTATAATAAAAAAAGGATATAGCAGCAGTTATTAAGGTGAGTAATGGTTGAACTTGACAGATTTAACTATGTTTCAGAATTACCTTTTGTCCAACATGTAATTTCATTTCACCCCTTCTCTCCCTGACACTGACACTCTTATATATCAGGAATTTCACAACATCTCTGGCATTTCCAATCCCATTTTCCAACTAATCCAAATACTCTATCTCTGTGAAAAAAATTAGAGTAGCACATTCCATACAGAGAGAGAGGGAGAGACTTCGAAGGCGTGCTGAACTCCACACTCATACCATATTAGGAGCAGGGCAGCACAAAATCTGGGGCATGCGGTTTTTGGAAGTGTAGATCTTACATCTCATAAGGTGAGGGTGTGTAAGGATGACCATTATGCATACTGTATATAGTATTAGGATACATGTTAATCGAAATACATTTTAAGCAACATGAATCACACGTATTCCAGTACGGTATATTAGAAGATGTTTTAACAGTGAAATACTTTCTCCCCATCTCCTTCACTCTTTATAACTTTGTCATTGTCATTTTCACTTATGTACATCACACACATCACATTTTTCATACAATATATAATACCATTCAAAAGTTTGGGGTCAGTAAGATTTTCTAAAATATATAAATTCTTTTATTTAGCATGGATACATTAAATTGATACAAAAGACTTTTACATCATTACAAAAATTGAGAGTTTCTATTCATAAAAGAATCCTAAAACCTGTCACAGTTTAATAATTTTACATCGATAATAATAAAAAAAATATTTATTGAGCAGCACATTTCTTCATGTGACACTGAAGAGTGAAGACTGGTGAGTGCTAAAAATTCACAGGAATAAATAAAAATTTAAAATATATTAAAATTTAATTGATATATGATAAAGTTATTTCCAATTGTTATAATATTTCACAATATTACTGGTTTTTGGAGTATTTTTTATCCAATAAATACAGCTTTGGTGATCATAAAAGAGTAAGCAACATGGACAAATCATACTAAAAGCTTATTACGGTAGTGTACATGAGTACAAGATTTTAAATGTATGGAATTATGGTAGCACTAAAATGAACCTGTTCATCCATGTACTATCTTGTACTATGGATTAGGATATTTATTATTCAGGTTTGCTGCCATGCCGAGAGTTGAACTAATCACATGCACAGACTTTTTTTTTTTTTATTCTTGCATATTATATAATAATATAATGCAAATACTGTTTTTGTGACTGCAAACTGTGTTAATAATTGATATTTTGTATGGCATTTATGCCTCTAAATGGCACAAAATCTCTTTTAAATGGATTTCTATGGTATTACCCATAAAAAAGTCTTTCAGATACAATGAAAAAGTATGCTTTCATATTTCCCTGATTCATCCATGGAGCTTCACACTCTGAACACTGATGCATTTAATTCAGATTATGCGAGATATTTCTCATAATAGAGCAGCACAGCACCTCCTGTTGAACTTACACTAACACTGCACGATCTGAAGAGCTCTGGCTGCTCGCTCCATCCACTTTTAAAATGGTGAAAAACACGTAGCGTGTCTATTTTTGATGTTGAACTTAAACAGCACTTCTCCGGGCCTATAACACTATTAACGGTGGTGCTTTTTCCCAGTTGCTTGGCAACAGAGTGCCTGAGGTTTGAGGTTGTTTGGGAAATCTGTGGTAGTCTACACTCACACAGAAGCCAAGCTAGAAGTTTGTGGTTCAAGGAGTTGGCAGTGCTTGTAGTGACTTCTGTTTATGGTTCATATAGTCACTTGAGAAGCTCATCTAAATAGGATACTGAAAATCCAAGTGAAAATAAAACTGGCCCTTGTTTCTGATGTGGTATGTTTTCATTGGCTCCGGCACATACTGTAGGCATGCAGACCCATATGGACTACAGACTCATAGGTGTCTCCTAGTGGTGGACGGCATGTACTGCAATGACCCACAACTATAGAAATGCTATTAATAGCCAATTGGCTGGTGGTGGTGATTTTAACCACTATTTTGGTCAAATACATAAACATGACTATGAATAGTATATGAAAAAGTATCTGCAAACTTAAGCCACACTTAATATGTATACATACAAGCTGTACACTCACTACTTTACATTGTAGCAAAGTGTAATTTCTTCAGTGTTGTCCCATGAAAAGATATAATAAAATATTTACAAAAATGTGAGGGGTGTACTCACTTTTGTGAGATACTGTGTGTGTATATATATATATATACACAGACAATATTCTATTGTATACATATACTGTACATGTATGTATATATATATATATATATATATATATATATAATACAAATGACAAAAGCACATAACAAAATGACTATAACTTAAACTAAAATGAAAAATGAATAAATACTAACAGTAAATAAATACTATAATAATGTCTACTAGTAATAATACACTGCATATTAGATACAAAATATCAAAACAAGTGGAATATGCAATCAAAATGTCGGTTCCCCTTAAGCTTACACGTGTGCGTTTAGGAATGGGTGTGTTTCTTCAAAATAAATGTCACTTGATATTTTGCTATCTTATTTTAATTTATTGACATTCCTACATTTTTAAGTGGGAAGTGTCACCCCCCCCCCCTTTTTTTTAATAGACGTGAAAATGCACATTTCGAACTTAAATGGTTGTAATTAAAGAATGCTTTGGAGTATAGACGTACAATTGTTCTTGTTTTAAAGAAGACATTTGGCAGAATTTTGTAGAAGTGAAATAAATTAAGAAAGTGAAACAGAAAAAAAGTTATAGAAGTTTGAGTTAATGGAAATATACAATGTAAAAAAAAAAAATTATTCATATTTTATATACAATATATATTTTTAAAACCTGGGTGACTCTAAAACTGCAAAAAAATCAAAGTAAAAAATCTGAACAAGTTGTGTTTCAAAATTTAGGTTGATATCTCAAAAAATTAGCTTTCAGTAAGATTTTGTTTGGGCGCAGTACCAAACATTTTCACTAGGTGACAACCAGACTCTATTACTGCCCATATAAGGGCGCCTCCATTTCCATATGTGGTTTGAGTGATCTGAACCATTATTTCCACAATTTTCATACAATTTATGAAGTAGACATTCTATTCAGAAGTAGTATGGGAAGTTTGGCAGATTTTGATATGAATTAAATCTCTAAGAAACATAAAAAGAACACGTATGTGCGCTATAGCTCGCTGCCACATCACAAATGGTGAATCTATTATTTTTTTCTTTATATTTAAAACATTTTCAGACCTTTTTTTCTAAAATAATTGGATGCTATCTTTTGAACTCTTGGCATGAAAACAAACTGAGGTTTCTACCATTCTTTCATGATTTTTCATGTTCATTGCTATTTCAAAATAAAGGTCTGAATATGCCTTAGGAATATGAAAATATTCTTGTTGCAAATTGATAAATTACGGCTCCTCGGTAATTTATTTGAAAATCAGTCACCAAATATGAAGACTAGAGATTGTAAGCTTTCAAATGATATATAGTTTGTCAAGATTAGTTTAGGTTTAGTATAGGATATTACTGTAATGGCTTTGGGCCCACCGGTGGGCCGGTGACACTTAAAGTGTAAGTTGCAGGTTAAATTTTTCACGAAGATAATGCAATGTGTTTATTAAACATAAAGATAAGAACCGCCCACCATTGTTTTTTATAGCAAAATGCTGATATAATATGAAAAGTTGGCACTTTTAACAGTGGTTTTAACCGCTCCCGCTCCCTTCCACTAGATGGGGCGTGACGTCATAAGAGGAACTCACTAGTAGAGTTACCGTACACTAGCAGCTATATTCGCCTTACATAACTTCAGAAAAGTTGGTTGTATGTTTTATTTGATAAAAAAAATTATGGATAAAATAACTCCATTGTAAACATACTCGTGTGTGCTGACTTCAAGGGGACCGTGATCCTGCCTGAAATGAGAATAAGCTATTCGCAAAACAAACGGGTTCAGGCACGTCAGATCAGCCGGTCGCAGGTCGAGCTGTTCCACTAAACTCCAAAACGCGTTCACCTCACGGCAGCACATACTCTCCACTGCAGATTCAACTGGGTGGCATAGCCCACACAAACACAGTGATGGGGACATCGATCTCTCTTTTTCTTTTCTGACAATAAACATCGCTAATTAAATCGTGAGAAATTGATAACGCGTGGATTGAGGAAGGGTATTACATGACGTTTGAGGCGTGTGTGCATCTCTAACGTTGCAGCTCTGATTTGGACTGACTTACTGTAAGTTAATAATGTCTTCAGTCGTTGTCCCTCCTTGCTAGTCTACATGACGGCAATATTTTGAAAAGACTTGCTTGTTCCGTTATATTATCCGGGTTAAGTTTGCACCAGGCTAGACTAGCTCTAACGTAGCTAACGTTACTCACCTGGCCAACCCTCCACTAATTCTCCTCACACCAAGCATTAATAACTCTTTTGAGTGCCATGGCTCCCCTCTCTCACGCCTGACCGGTTAAAAATTGTAGGGCTGTGGTCCATAAAGAATTTGATGGTTTCCCACATCCTCAGTCGTTCTCCAAATAGCCTTAATACAGTAACAATCTAGCAGAGTATGGGTTGCGAGTTCCTCTTATGACGTCATCACCCAGTAACTGGAAAAACACGCTACCGTTGAAGAAACCCCAATAAATGTTATTTTAACGCATTTTAAGACAGAAATAATTAAATATATACATATAGAGCACTTTAATTTACACATTAATTGGCTGTGGTGGTTAACCTGCAACTTACACTTTAAGGGGTGTCCATTTGCTTTCTGAGACTTTGAAATTGCACCTGGAGCTCAAGCAATACAACATGGTATCAGCAACACCAAAGTCAAGAGTGCATGAACCGATAAACTGCATAACCTGAATGCAATGCAAGCATCTCCCAAATGCATTGAAAATAAATGTCAATTTGTACATATATGCAAATACAAATACTAAACCAGAAATATCGACCTAAAAGCACATCGAAGAAAAGTACAGAGATTGGTAAGCAGTGCTCTTGTGAATTAATTCAAATTACATTTATTTTAGCTGCAACAACCACGTCTTGTGTGATTAGGGAGAGTAAACAGGATTTGAAAGGAGAAAGGGATAAATTATAGTGTTCTGATGAGTTGTCCTCCCTGTAGCTGAATCACAATGGAAACAGTCACTAATTATTGGCATGATCCATGTGGGCCTATTGTTTCTAATCATGTGACGGCTCTTTGGACATGCTCTCCAGTGATTCCTTTGGGAGAATGACTCCCCCATAACAACAATTAAATCTGAGCCATTTTCACGAACTTGGAACGAAAAGAAAAACAGAGAGAGAGAGAGAATGCAGGGACAGAAATGTTTTTCTAGTACAATCAGTGGGAACACAGAGCGCTTTGTCAAAAAATGTTTATTTCAAATGCAAACTGTCAGAGTCTGGCAAAATCCCAGTAATTGACAGTGAAAGCACCCTTAACTGCACAATTTTCGCACAGGATTTGATCGATCTGGCAAGCGGCCAATTCAACAAGCACAACGATGTAACGTGATAGGAGGTTTGGGGGTTATAGTTATCACATTGTGAAACCTATAGTCCTCCAAACACAAACCCATAAATAGAACTGTTAACAGTGTTAATTTCATCAGAGCGCTGGAGCACCTTATGAAACGTGACCGACAGTTTATAGCCGACTTTAATCTGGATTGCTAATGGACCGGGGAGAGTGAGAAAGTTTATTCTCAGCTCCGCTGCTTATAGCTGAGCGATGAGAAGTAAATGTCGGGTCTCTTGGCTCCCAGCAGTGGGTCTGGAACTGATGGCCTGCTACTAGAGGCGAGAGGGTGGGGAAGGATAGATGGACGAGGCAGAGGCCGTTTTTCATAAGTGGTTACAGCACAGATGAGGACTGATTTCTGAATGCCGAGCTGTAAATTTACTCTGCGAAAATGTATTCATGTATTCACCAGAGCCGAATATTACTTCAGCTGATAAAGCGCAGCTCTCCGTACAGCCGCAGGTTTGAGAAGTGTCGGATCATTTCAAGCCACATTTCGACACCTTTGGAATTTGTAGCTGTGAATGACTGCGTATGCATTACATGATTTTAAAAGTGAAAGATGTACTAAAAGTGACTTTGCATTTACATACAGACAGCTATGAGAAAATGAAACCGTGTTAAGGACAACATGAAAGGAGCATTCACGATGCATTTAACTTCCATAACGCGTCTTTCTTAGTGTACTCAGCTGGAAATTATGGAAAGCGGGAATCTGATTAAATGCAAAGATGTTAGGCTATTACTGTAATAATATTTTTAGATTTTTCTGCATGGTCTTATAAGAAGAAAGTGATTATATTTTAAAGAATAATTAAGAAAAACATTTTATGTCTTTATGATAATGTGCACTATAAAATCAGCATCACATCTTTACCTTGAAAAGCTCACTATATCATTTGTTACACAAATTTCTAAGGCCTCTAGATTATCAACATGATTAAAACTTTGCTGAAAAGCCTGTCGTACACAATCTGCTACATGCCTTCCTGACGTCTGATTGATAATGTATACTTGTTTAGCAAGTAATAGGGCTTTTAGTATCGTTGTGTCCAAAAATGTCCAAACGCAAGAATAACATTTACATTGTTGGTAATATTTCAAGATGAACACGTACTGGACTGAAGCAACTTAGGTTTACTTGATTAATATCCATACATAATTTTTTAGATAAATCATGTTAAAAACATATAGCGCATGCATGTTGCATTATATGTTTTCCCCCACAATAAGTATCATCATACTATTAGTTTGAGACATAGAGTGACAACTAATATTTATATGCATTTTGTGTAAGTAGTCTGCTATGCTGCTAAATCTCATTGATTTACATTAGCTGGATTAAGCTGAGGTGTTTTTTTTTTTCTCCTCGAGCTCCATTTTCTTCTATATAATACTATATGCAACCTATACGCAAGCCTGATGCATCCAATATGATACAACATTTTTTTTATTTTGTCTATTGTTAAAGAAAATGAAATTTCTGACTATTATTTCATATGTCAGGCTTTACAAATAGGATCCATTTTGATTTCACAGTGTATGGTTTATCATGACAGCTGGCAACAAGAGAGACAGTACTAAACTGTCACATAATGGCACAAGCCAGTAACTGGACTCACCTGACAGGCCACCGACATCCATCTTCTTCAGGTTCTTGGCCTCCAGAACGACCACGGTCAGTTTGCCAGCAGTGGGCACGTACCGCAGAGAGAAACAGATGTCACCCAGCTTTTCTTGCTGCGAGTGGTAGAGAAAAGTTCAATCAGGGACATCATTGTGAACCTGAAAACCAGGTCAAATTTATTCACTGATTGAATTCTCTAACTAAAAAAGTGCTTAAGAAGAAAAGCAAACCATCTTCAACTAAAGTAATCTAGCTAGCACACAAGAGGCGTGAAATATTCCTCTTTACACAAACACTTTTAGACTTTTTCTCACACAACATGATTGATAAGAGAAATTGAAATGAGGAGCACAGCGTTTGAAGTCTTTCAGTCTGATTCATTTTCCACAAATGTAGTTGCAGGGGTAAACACATTGAAAATACATTTACATGTACAATACACATTCCATTAATATTTCAGGAGCCATTCTCATAAACATGGGCGCAAACATATGTGACATATAGAAAACAACAGGAAGGGGTAAAAGGTTACATCACTTTACTTTCGACTGGCTGATGCCATTTTCCACACAATCAATTTTCTGTCAATTAAAAGGTCATCAGAACAAAACAAAAAAACATTTGACTGCTTAATTAAAAGAACCCTACAAGGTAAATATGTTGAATCGACTGCTGTTTGACTGAAACACCCGGTTATTTGTAAGGAAACCAGGATTTGTGTAGGGGGAAAAAAGAGCAAAGAGGACTGAACTGAATGGAACTGCAAAAAGCTACGGTCTTTTGCAGTTGACTTTCATTTTATTTTTTACTGACACTTAAAGTGACATCCTCAGGACACCACTCTAGAGATCCTTTGGTAAAAGTCAATACGCTCCAGCTTTCAAGCGTTGCTTGAAGTGCTTCGCTAGCTCATCGGACATGGAGTGTTACAGCAGCACAAACTCAAAGAGCAACCTTCAACGTATGTAGATAGCCTTCAACTCTCTGCCCTTAGCAGGCTTTTGACAGCATCATAATTAACCTTTACACCAAGGAACCGTGACACAAAAACAAGGTTTCCATAGAAACCACAGCTTAAATGCTATATTCCATGACATTTACCATGAAAATTGAATCTCCCCAACCACTGCTTGCAAAGTCACACTTTTTTGTTAATAAAACAACGGCACGGCCCAGTTGATTAACTGACATTTCCATTGAAGATAGATAGCCCTCAAGTCTTGCACCTTTACAGTAAGTGAATTTCCATGCAGCTCCTGCTAAATGATATTTACTCTTGTTGTGTACAACCTTTAAAATATACGAGTTAACATTTGGGAACATTTCAAATTTATTTGGTGCGTGTGTTAAAGAAAAGCACTGGGAGTATTGTTTAAACGTTTCAGTCTTTTTACCAAATCTTGTAAATTTTTATTTGAAATATATAAGGTATTACATTTATATTGCTACATTTAAAATCTGTGAAGACTTATAATTTAAGTAATACAAATTATGTTGTATTATTTTACACGAAATGGATCTCCACATGGGGACTGCCATGTTGAGATCACATGTCTAGAAAAACAAAACAAAAAAGATTTTGACGCGGTCACTTAGTAGTTGCTACCAAGTGGTATAACAATGTAAACTTAACCAGTCAGTGAGCAAATCAATGTGAATGGATATGACTTAATATTTTGTGTGAATGGATTAAAATTTTAAGTCACTGGGAAAAATCACTAGTAGTGACCAACTGAATTGGCAAAATTTCTACGCTTAAGAAGGTTGGGCAATACAAATTGAATATTTAATCACATTACCAGGGAATAGGTTATTTCCACCCATGTGTGTTACCTCTTCTTTCTCAGCGCTCACGAGGTCCCTCCACTCCTCAGTCACATGACTAAAGTCGACTTTATTCATAGGCACCTTCACGTCTCCAATGGCGTCGTGTTTGGAGAAGCGGTCAAAGTCATATACTGTCATCATCAGTGTTTTACCTCCAAGCTCAGTGTAGGGAACCTGTAGGATATAAACGGTGAAAATAATTGCTTGCATACCTACCCGTCTACCACCAAGATGTTGGAATGAAAGAGAGAGAGAGAGAGAGAGAGAGAGAGAGAGAGAGAGAGAGATTTGATTCTTGATTGCCTCCAATTGAGCTGTTTTTCAGACAAAACTCATTATCCCGAAGGACTTGTTCCAACATGGCGACAAACTGCTTGATTGGCCGGGAAAGAGATAAGACCCAAGGGTTGCTATTTTGTCCTTGACGCTATCACACACACCAGCTCTCCAGTGTCTTCATTTCAATAATGAAGGCACTTGTGATTACATGTCTCTTGATGTTGGCGTGTGGTTCATTTCTCATTCTCAAGGTACCATGTCAGTTGAAATTGTGCTAGGCTAAACGAGGAAAAAACAGGTAAACAGTCCTCTACCCCTTTGGTTGGCTCAGTTATATCGATTTTTTTTTAAAGAATTCAACACTTCACTTAGCAATTTATTAGAAATTTAGAGGTCTGACTGCGGTAATTACACAAAAATGATTTTCTAGCTGCATGACGTCTCATAAAAACGAATCAGAAAGCTCTACTGAACATTCAAAATAGAAATTATGCTCCTTTCTGGATGACAGACACCTGCAGGAGTCCATCCTCACGTTTGCGTGTAATTACTCCAATGCCTCATGTCTTGTTAATAGACCAGATAAAGTAATCAGAAATAACTTGATCTATTGTATGAGTAGAATGTGAACACATAGATCCAATGGAAAATTGCTTGTTTGCTTAAGTTTGCTTAAGTTAAGTGTTTGTGACCTACCTTAAATGTGAATTGCTCATTGAAAACAGGATTCAGCGTCTTCCGGTGGACCTTGGTCTCAAATTTCTTCTTCTTGTCTGGAAGAAGGTAGACCTTCACATAGGGGTCAGAAGTACCACCCATATCCATGGCAGGCAATTCTGCTGCTTGGATAATCCCCACTAAGAGCTATGAGGGGTCAAAAGTCAAAGTTTAAGAGAACATGATTAAGACCTTGAAGAGGAGCATGGTCTTTGTCTGAACCATCATCCCACCACCATTCTGTAGATACCACTGTTATGTCACGTAAAAGTACTGGTGTTCATTGTAAATGTTGTAATGATCAGATTCATATAAAGACAATTGTTGCTCTTTTAACTTGTGAGCCTTGGGAATATCTGCTTAATAATATGAAACGCCACTGAGAGGTCAGTTATAGCTATGATGCTGAGGTGTGTACTTCAGGCTTGGCCTGCATTACTATTTAAACAGTCCCAGCATTAAGGAGGTGATGGGGTCAGGCCATGTCAAGCGTGGGCCTCCTGATCCTATCTCCCCATCAGCTCTAATAATTGATAGGCCGGCTGGCTGGGCTGAGGTCCTGATTGACCTGCCAGTCACCATATCCCCTGTATACCCTCATGGGTCCTAGAGTCAGTCAATCAAGTTCCCATCAGCTTCCCATAAACCCCCCCTTCTCTATGTCTACACAGGCACACGGGCAAAGATCTCTCTCTCTCTCTCTCTCTCTCTCAAAATCCGCTTGTGCTGCCACAGAAAGGATGGTTTAGATGGTGGCCATCAGAGAACCCTGTGATTGTACTTTTGACAAAGGAGCTATAAAGATTTTAAAATCCTGTCAGGCTGTAGTAATGTTTGATTTTTGCTATTAAATGGTGATGGGTTTCAGGTCTGGACAGCTTTATTGCTTCATATTGTCATCTTGGATGAAAAAAAAAGGACATGTTCTGACTTCAAGAAAGAAACACCCTCCACAAACAGTTCGAACACAGACACAAACAGCAAAAGAAATATCTTTATTTTGAAGGAATTGGTTGCAAGGTAGAAAATGCTCCACAAATAATGTCCATTGCTCCCATAATCACTGACTCCATAGAGCATTGGTGAAAGTGATTGACAAAATAAGAGCCCTTTTTAACTCCTTTTTACCAACAGTTCGCTATTTCTGTCCGCGCTGAAATATGACCATTAATGTTGCGAGGACTGGAGAATTTCAATATATGTTGATGCAGCATAATTTAACATTTCCTGCTACTTGACAGGAGAAAATGGATGTTTGACCCCAGAGTTAGATTTGGACAGGTTAGCAATGGAAAACTCAACATCAAGTTAAGAAATAACTTGTAATTTCCATTTATCTGTAAAGATCAAGTTCACCCTAGAAAACACCTATAACATAAGACAATTGTAACACTTCTTTCAAGATACTTGATCATATTGCAATGAGGAGATCCTGTAGCTAAACTGGTAGAGCATAGGGGTGTAACAATACATTGATATGGATCGATACATCGATTAAATGACTAACAGATGCAACATGTAAAAAATCAATAGCAGGGCAATCAATACCTGTTGACAACAGACAATGTATAATTTGTGCTCACAAAATTATACTTATGTGACCGCACCTTTAGCCCCATTTCGCAATGCATCTTTCACTGTCAGTCTCACTGGAAGTTTGCAACACGATAACAGATGACATTTCTAAGTCTAAACGAGAAGTCTTTTGTAAGAAGCTCCTAGCTGTGAGTTAGATTGAATAGCTGTGAACAACTGTAGCAGTATGAGTCAGGGTGGATCTGTCTCTGGGTGGATAGGACATAGATGGGGGGTAAAGGAATATTTTGTCCTGATGAGACTTTGGCCATAATAACCTTCAATCGCTCTGCAGGCTATGAAAACTTCACACAGTTTGAAGAATCAGATTGATGCAGGACATGCTGGAGGAAGGTTCAGCCGTATGACTTCAACTCAGTGGGTTCAGTACTCACAATCTCTCATCTGAAGGCTGTGAGCTGTCATCTTAAATTAATGGCTTTCAAAGAAAAATGTTTTTTTTTAGGGGTGTTTGTTATTTGGCACAAACAGTGAGGGGTTTCTGTCCTTAAAATACCTGAGATTCATTAGAAAACAGGCCGTGATGGCAATGATTCACCTCAGTGAACGTGTATGTATTCACAGTTCAATCCACATCTCGCTTTCTATCCTCATTAGCAACATCACCCTTATCTGCACCCTGTCTCTCCGTCTCCCCAAGGAGCCGCCCTGAATTCCGAGATATTGTGTTGTGTGGCTTTTGTGACTGCCATATTTTGTCATTTTTATGTTTACTCTCTGGCTAAAGGTTCAGATTACCTTTAAACAAACCCAGAGTTGAGTTGAGCTCCCTGGAACCTTTCCCCTTTGGAAAGGGCAAGAGTTGCAGAAAAATCTCCCAGACCTCTGAGTCTGCCTGAAGCGATACTCGGCTTGATTTAAAGCCAGACAGGAAAGAAGCACGCAGATTTCCTGCTGGCATGGAGGGTGGAGATACATGCAAGTGCGTCTGTCTAGTGGAGTGTGTGGGTCTATGGGTTGAATCTGGGTCAGGCTGATGTGGATTTCTCTGTATCTTCTGCACTTGTTTAGTGAATTTGCTCCTTTGTGTGCATGCTACATTTTATACTCATATTCTTATCCCTCATATGAAGGCTTTAGTAAAATTTACCAGCTATTTGTAATATTTTTGTTATATGCCAAAAGAATAGAACAAATGCAGTATCTTAAACATGTCGTTCTTGTTCTTAAAACTGTTATGCAATAAAATGAATGCATTACCAGTCATTTGCAGTCATTTTGTCATTTCACCACTATATTGACACCATACAATGAAAAGCTGTAATTTGTGAGTATGTGATGGTGGATAATCTGGCTCTTTCATGTTTGTAGCTTTTTTATGCTCGGTCTCTGTGTAAGACTATATGCACGGCTTCAATTATCTGTCAGCCAGGATCTGACAAAAGGAAGCGCATTCATTCTGGAAGTCACTTAGCTTTCAAGCTCAACAGCCTGTAAGAGGCGCCCAGTGAATTTCGGCTTAGCCTCAGAGTTGAAGACAAGCCAGCACCCTCATTCAGTCAGTGTGGAAGAAAGCCGATTCAAACACAAATCTAACTGCTGTGATGTGCCCTTGACATTCACAGCATTTGGTGAGTTTACAGGATGATGGGCATTATTTCTTAAGTGCTAAGTCTGAATTCCTCTGGCTTTCAGAGATAGCACTTAATAATAGAGCACAGCTATAAAAATTACTCTCAAAAGTGATTCATATTGTCGAAGTTCACTCTATCTTTGTGTTTTCAGTGTGTATTTTTTTAAACACACACCTTATAGTGAGTATTCAATTATGTTAGAGTGACACTGAATAACCTTAGAGGAATGGGCATTATTTGAATGGAGGTGGCTACATTTTGACGGACAAACACGCTGTACTTACGAAGAAGACCTCACTAAACACCACACACAGTGACGATGATTCGGAGACGGCCCCTTACCGTATTCTCTGTGAAATTGTAATCCATGGAGTACTGTAATTTGCCAAGTTTCTCTTCTTCCTTAGGCTCTGCCTCTTTCTCTGTATCCGTCAGCCCTGTTTCTGCATCATCCTCATCCTTCAAGGCCTGAAGGAGACACCCACTAACAGTCAGTCCTGTAGGCCCAACGCTGGCGCAGCCCGATTGCCCTCGCCAGAGCGCCGGGCCAGCCCTGGACCAGCCTGCTCTTCAACCGCACCTCTAGTAGGGGGGGAGCAAGCACTAAAACACCACAGCAATTAAGACCATGACATGCTCAGTGATGCACTAGACTTGGGCTGTGAACCCCTTTCTCTCCTATGGAAAGTCGTGGAAAGAGTTGCAAGAAGATGAATGAGTGCAAGCAGTTTAGGTTGGTGGGAGGGGCAAGGCTAGGGCTGGGGGGTATGAAAATATATCGACAACGCATATGGTACTGTATATCGCTATTTTACAATGGCTTCGAACTTGGCTCATCCAATCATGTTTATGACGTTTTACCCTTCAGACTCTTCATGGAGGACTGGAGGGCATTTGTCCCTTTAACATGAAAGATTAAGTCCATAAAGTGGCTAATTATTGCATTATCAATTATAATTATAATTATTATTAATATGAAATATTAGTATATTGTGCTTTAATTTTTATGTTCATTAAGAAATAGAATGCTAAGTTTGTGTATATTATATTATGGCACAGTTATGTTCACTTGATAGATTATGAAAAGTTGTTTCTGCATAGATTCCAGACTAATAATTAATTTGTTATTAATAATCTTATATACATTTAATCTTGAATTCTTAATAATGAATTCATTATGCATCCATAATAAATAAATAAATAAATACAATTATTGAAAAACATTGATGGTTATGTAATATTTAAAACATTATAAGAAAAGAAAAAAAGGCAAAAAATAATAATAATGTATATGTATACCGATACTTTGATACAAAATTACTCTGTCATACCGCCCAACCCTAAGCAAGATGAGCAGACAGATGTTCTTAAGAAATACATTGTACAATTCATTGACCTTTATGTTATTTCAGGCAGAACAATCTCTGGCATCAACAAATCAGTGGGGAAATGTTGTGGATGGTGTGGCAGTAGCTCCCTAGCTAGCCTGAGTCTAAGACGCTGTGTTAAGGGAAAGTCGAGTGAGCTTTGTTGTCGCTGGAAAGCATGCGATTGTTGAGGCAAACTCAGCTCTGTTCATTCACTGTGAAATAGTTGCCTTCTGAAAGGGCACTTTTGCTCATCGGTAAAGCATGCAGGGCATTCACGTTCTCAAGAAGAGTGCTAGTAGAGTGACCCTCATTCTCTGTGACGTGATCTTCAACACACAGTGGCGTTGTCATGACCCTTAGTTATTGGTGATAACCACCACGCTCATGGAAGCTGTAAGCATCATGCCAGCAGAAGGTGTTGGTGGGAGGGATCATATTGTGTACAGGGCCTGTCTTATTAGTTGTTGGGTTACAAGTGTGAAAGCAGAAGGCTGAACAAAATTGATTTCTTTACTGTCTTATCTCCTTCTGAGGACCAGACTAGTCTCACAAGCACTTGTGCGCTTCAATTCAACAAGCTTTTCGAGGTGCTTGTTAAATTTAAAGGCATAGCTCATTCAGAAATAATTTATTCTCCCTCATTTGTTGCTCCAAACCCATATGAAAGCAGAACACAAAAGGAGAAGTTTAGCAGGACATGTGACATGTTCTTTTCCGTATAATTAAAGCGTATAGGGATTAAAAGCTAGTTAGCCAAAAAGAAAAAAAAAACAACAACAAAAAAACAACAACAACAAAAAACAGCAAAAATCTTGCTTGACATATTATGTGGTCACCATTCACTTCCATTGAAGGGAAAACAGCAGCTAGGACATTCTGCTAAACATCTCCTTTTCAGTTCCAGGGTAAAAAAGGAAGTCAGACAGCTTTTGAACAACATGAAGGTAAGTAAATGAGGAAATATTTTATCCCCTTAAATGATTATTTTTGGAACTGTAAAATGATTAACACTAGTTGGTATTTTTGCAGCTGTGAGTGTCCTTCATTGATACCCTTTCCATCTGACTGGCAAAGATGATGTTTCCAAAACATGTCAGCCAATTAAAGATCAGTCTGGTCATCGTGTCTGAAAATTGCTTCTTGAACAAATTTGTCCTGCTAATGAGGTGGGTGCTGTTCTCCTTCAGGACATTTTTCAATTTTAGGTTCAAGTGGACCAGATGATAACTGATAATTTGGCCAAGGGCAGTCAAACAAGCCGAACGGATCACTAGCAGTTTAGCAATCCGTACTTTGACAGTTCTCTCAGCCATTTCACTTTTTTTTTTAAATTGGTAATTTCACTCAAGCAATTTCCAGTTGCTTTTTTGGACATCAAATGAGAAGCATGTTTACAATGAGAAATCAATGTGGTTCAACCTTGCTGAAGCGTACCCAAGTGCATTTTTTCTCTTCATATATATGTGTATATGTAGACTTACACACATATATATTGTAGATATACATGTACTGTGTGCATAGTTACATATATGTTACTCTACTAGAGTAAACCTGTTATCAAGAGGCTATTAAAAGTCATTACAGCAGGCTATAGAAGATCCAACAGCAATTGGGAACCTACCGCCAGTGGCAATCCCGTAAAGTCATCAGACAAAACATAGATAAGGAGGACATGGAAGGAAGAGACACAAATTAAAACAACCACACACAAAGGTGACCACATGATTCTGGGCACACCAGGAGAAATGACTGCTGAGAAGCTCAAAGCTCCTTCTGCTGGCAATAAAAGATGTATGTTGTGCAGGACATTGTACTCTGCCATATTGCTCTGAATTAGTGTGTGTCATTCAAATACCTGTGCTAATTGGTTAAATAAGAGTGAAGATTCATTGCCCTTTAATATTTAGCCAATTAGCAAAGGTATTAGAAACTATATATGGGTGTCTCCCTGCTAAAAACAACAGGTTAAATCAGCTTAAGTTGGTTTGTTTTGTCTTAGCTGGTTGTCTAACCTGTCTAAGATGGTCTTCACCTGGTCTTCCAAACTCGCTCTAAAACCATCAAAGAGACAAGCCTAACCACCTTAGGCTGGTTTAAGTTGTTTTATTCAGCAGGGTTGTGTTTTAAAATATTGATTACTGTATATGTATTTCAATGGCTGCAGTTCTTTTTTTGAAAACTAATACACAATGTAGGTTTGTAAACATCATATAGCAGCTATTGTATATCTGCTTTTCACCAACAAGTGTTCGCATTTGGTTTGACGCTGATAAACTGTGACATTCTGGAATGGCACACTGGGTTTTTAAAGAGTGTTGTTAATTATCTGTGTCTGTTCCTCTTCACTGTGCTTTGTGCTCGAAAATCAATGTCTCTAATTTGGGATCTGAGTGGTCTTGGCATGGTCTCAAAGCCAGTGTCCTTACACCGTGAATTAAGCTGACTTTGTCAATTATTCTGTTAGAAGTGTACTATTGCGAGCTTGCTAATACAATTAACATGCTAACTAGGGTTAAAGTGTTCCATATAATTTGTGTGTGGAAAAAAGCGAGCTGCATTAATGTTCTTTCTCCTATTTTTTTCCTTATCTACTGTCATTTCTCTGGGTTGATACCACTTCATAGCACAGTTAACCATATGCAGCACTACAAAGACTGTGAATTAAGTTAAATGCAAGGAAAACTCAATACTTTAATGAACCGTTAACATGCCCAGGTTTGCAGTCCTGCAATTAAATTCAGCTGTGAAACAACATCATCAACAGATGACTCGATCTAGATTGAGTTGTCTTATGAATATTCTTAATTAGCATTGTACATTTATAAAATAATACTTGAGGAAATAATTATTTCATGCAACTGCTGACCACTAAAGAATAAGGCTAATCCAAAAATAGTAACAAATTGTTTTTACCTCGGTTTTGACACCGTCTGTGACGTCCATCATGTTGATGGCATTCTTGCCCTTGTCTTTGCCCTTTTTCTTGTTCTTCTTCTTGAATATCCACTTTTTGCAGATGCAGAAGCAGCAGGAAACAACTAGTACAACAGCAACGAATGCGATGGCGACGATGGCCCATGATGGCACTGTGCAGACAAAAACACAGAGAAAACATCCACATTCACTACATTTCAAATCTTCTGGAGCTATACAATAGCTTTTTTTTGTAGGAACAGATCAAAATTGAAGTTGTTATTCAAATTTGAGTTTAAAATATTACATTCACTGTATGGAAAAGAGCAGCCAGGACATTCTATTACGTTTCTAATTTTCTGTTACACAGAAAAGCCATATGGGTTTCTAAAGACAAGAATTTAAAATTTTGAGTTGACCTATTTCTCTATTAAACTTTCCCCATTTATGTAAATAAAAGCAGCACTAGCATGACTGAAAATAGCTGTTCTGTGACCAGACTGAGCTGACGTAGTTCCAAATAGCCATGTTGCTTTACGGTTCAATATCATCCTAGAGCAACAAAGAAACGAAACAGGCTAGAAGGGAAAAGTTTCAGTGTGTTGGTTGACACTCTTTGATCAATTGCAAGAGACCTTCATGTCTGCCGGTCGCACGGGATTAACGATCTTCGCTCAGACAGAGATGTTGCAACGCTCTAGTGAGAGTAATCAGCCAATTTAGCTGAAAACAGGAGCTGTTGGCATTCACAACTTGCCATTTGATCACTCTTGAAAGACATTTTGAGCTTGACATTCTTAAAGCAATCACCCTCAGCACAGGATTTATTTGATTGTCAAGGACAGCATGGAACTAAATAAATGGAACAAAAATATTCTGAAAATGTTTAATAAGATTTGGACTTAATGAACAAAAATGTATGACACTGACCAAGTTGAAGTTAAAAAATATAAGTGGCTATAAAAATATTTGTGAGCAATTTACATCCATACAGCATAGTGTTGTAACCTAAAATAGTATTTCCTCTTCTGGTCATGACTTTATAAACACAGCTCCGAACTCCAGCGAGCGCTGTCAGGGGAGGACAATCGAGCTTCTCAGCTTTTCGACAAGATTAACAGCCTCCTGCCAAGAGAAAGAGCGACGCCTCTATACAGCAGGGCTAAAACTGCATGCGTCAACAGAGCACGAGCACCAGACACAAGAATGTCAGTTTCCTAGACTCAATAGAAGGTTCCTCCCCAAACCGACATTTGCTGGGAATAATTGGTAGACAGATGTGGTAGAAAAATCGTGCATTCAGAGACTCGTACAGTAATTACGTCTTTTGCGCACAACACAACAAACACCTGGCAACCAAATGGCAACTTTCAGGGAAGCAGATTTCTTCAGAAAAGATGATGATTTTTCCACTCTAGATTTGAATGTGCTTGATTTGCTCTGGGACAATGCAGAGTCAAGGACTGTATAAATAATGCCAGGCTCCAGTGAATAAATGACATCCTGTATGCATAATTTGGGAAACATGCAAGCACTCAAACATGATATGGCACATCTCAAAAAACCGGTCAAGGTCATATTTCACCTCAAAATTGAAAGAAAGAAAGAAAGATTGATTTTTTTAAGAGAAATTACTTAAAAACTTTATTATCTATTCTCATGGAAATTATGGGGTTGGATGTGCTTAACTGCCCTAAAATTAATGTCACAATCAAATCATAGTGGATATCTAAAATAGGCTTCATATAATATCATTTATTATTATTTTAATAAGAGATATCATTGAATTGATTTGACGTATTTCTTTTTTCTTTGTAATATTGGGTAAAATGTAATCTGTTTTTCATAAGATTCATCCATTTTATATTTCAAATGAAATTCGTCCTCAATTTGAAACATCTTTTGTTTCTCTTATCGTGGTGTGAAGACTTTATATTTGATTTGGCAGTAGAGAAACATTAAAATGAAGGCTGCATCTCTGTCTCCTAGGAGGGTTAGACTTGCTACCACAGGACACATTTCCCAAAGCCAGGTCCAAAGGGAGAGAAAACAGGGAAGATAAAGAGTGCGAGAGAGAGAGAGAGAAAGAAAAATCAATTGGCTGTTGACAAAATCGATAAGCACTCTCCTCTGAGGAAAAACAGTGAGTGATAGTCTAAAGTAACTTTGGGATCATCAGCCCACGGCCTCGACTTCGCTGTGGGGTAATGGAGGTGACAATCCTCCACTTTTTTCCTTTGTCTTTCCTTCCTAGCATAATACCCTTTACTGGACTTCTTCAGTATATTCATTTATGATAACAAAACAAAACAAGACAAAACAAAACAAAAAACAAATTGGTTTTAGCTTATGGACAGACATCTGGTACCTTCCCAGATGGTTCATTCAAATTTAAGAGCAAATAACTGGGATCCCTAGTGTGTTTCTCTCAAATGCTTTAGCACACTTATTTCAGATGCACCAAAATATTACTACTTAAAAAGCATTGACTGGTTCGATATCTCGAACAGCTGAGTAAATGTGTTTAGCTCATTTAACATAATATTTTGGCATGGTGTGAAACTTTGAAAAGAAAAAAAAAGACCATATGAAAAAAAAAAACTCTCATCAGGCTTTCAAAAAGCTTTTTCCAAAGCCCTGTCATTTCAACCCTTTTCAAACAGAGGAGAGCGTGTCAGCCATCTTAAAGGCCACTCCCCATTTTCTTTAAAAGCTTGTGGCTTAGACCATAATTGATCCTATCTAGCATCAGACCCATACTTGTCTAGCATCAGACCCCTGATTCATACCTGTTATAACCTGCTCTCCGGCCCACACTCTTTTCTCCACCACTAGCCTGAATATCAGCCCACTAGGGGAATAAAGAGCCCCTTTCATTTCTATGCCTCCTCTAGCACAACCCCTGCCACATGGGGCTCAAGCTGCACAAAGCATTGAACCGTCCTGAGTTCAGACCAGTCAGTGCTCATCAGTTCTCCTGGAGAACTATCATTATTAGACGTGTCTCGACAGCGGTCTCATGGAAGATTATATTGCTGCGTTTCATTCGGTATCCTATTGAATGCTATGTGAAACTGGACTTTCAACTTGAGAAATCTGTCAGTCCACAAGTCACAGATTTTGCAAAGATAAGTGTGCATGATGTAACACAATGTCGAGATGTACACAATTAATAAAAAAACGTTCACTTTTAAGCTACTGTAGGGCTGAGCGAATATGGGTAGAACTCTTTACTGCCCTACACTTCAGAAATCCTTTTATATGTGAATTAAACGTGGCACAATGGCTTTCACCATTACAGTATGCTAATGCCTATCTAGTGCAAGGGATTTAATCAGTATGCTGATTGAGGACTGTTGGGACACTCCAGGTACAGGATGGTTCTGTCGGGAGAGACAGAGTCGTTTGGACCTCAATGACACGTCTGTACCATTTGCTTCACAGGACATATGCTTTCAACTACATTTTGTTTATTTACTAGTATGTTCTAATATGTAACTATGCCATGTTTGGTCTCATCTGACAGCTTATAAACTGAAATGAATGGTGGTGAAATTAACAGAGATATTAAAGTATCCTAATGTACAATCTAGGTACTATTGGTTAAACATGCATTGAGGAGAATATATTAATGTTCTTCTCCCCCTCTTGATCACCACCCATTTGCCTCATCTTTTGGTTTACTGAAATTTATATGAGTCAAAGAAATTTAAAGTTCCCTCAAAGAGATTCTATTGACTGAAAGAATGTACACAGTAAATTTTGTTGGTTGAAGTTTGAAAATGTGAAATTATGACATTATTTTGTGTACTTTTAACTATGTATATGACAATATTGCTGAATTATATTCACCTTATTTTGCAACCCAAGTAAGCTTTTTTATGTAAATGTGCAAGATTTTGATTCAGTATTACCTATAGGTATTAACTTGAAGAATAAAAAAGTGCAGTAAGCAGTAAACATATTTGCACTACAAACCAGTACAGGATTATAAATTAAAATAATATTATAAGAAATACAGTCAAAAAGCATATTGAGCTGATTTGCACAGCTAAAATAACTAGAAGCGGATGACACCGGAAGCCATTCAATTTACAAATGGCTGTGCTCTTATGTTCAAAAAATATGGTGGATGCAGTAAAAATATTTTATACTCATGCTATATTTTATAATCATACAATTAAACATGATTCATATGTAACTGAACATTTTGATTATCTAGAAGAGGATACTATGAAAATAAGATTAAAAACCTCTTGGTTCCAAGTGCCACAGGATACTGCAAAGGGACAGAATCTCACATGACAGCGGCAAGCACATATTAAAGGTCTGTAAAGGTCGATGATGAGAACCATTTAGTGCTACAGCAGACACTGAGCAATTCTGGCACTTTTATAATGAAAGCTTATGAAAAAATTATGTTTAATACAACAAGCACAGCTTGAGTTTGAGTAAATTGACTGCTATGAGTACATTAGCTGTATT
This sequence comes from Rutilus rutilus, assembly GCF_951802725.1. Classification (NCBI taxonomy): domain Eukaryota; kingdom Metazoa; phylum Chordata; class Actinopteri; order Cypriniformes; family Leuciscidae; genus Rutilus; species Rutilus rutilus. Next base: position 16,259,003 of record NC_140212.1, on the reverse strand, counting down.
TTTAATCACAGTCTGCTGTAGCAATTAGATTACTTTTATCACGATAGAGAGAAAAAAAAAAAAAACCTTCTCATATCAAGCTTAGTTGTTTAGAAGTGAAATTGCATTGGTTGAGCACTAATAGATGCAAATAAGTCTAATGTTTCGCCATCCAATGCAATAAACCAGAGTGCTTATCTTCTTCATCAAGCAAATGTCCTATTCTGAAAGACACTTTTGTGTTTCTTAATTAAAAGAACCCGAGACCCAGAAAGCAATAGAAACATTTTCTAATTAACTCAATTGTGTAAGTGTCTATTGTCCTTTGGGATTGCAGAGCAGGCATGTGCTCTTCAACTTCCAGCAGCTATCTTTCGTTCCGCCGTGCACATGCACACACAAACTCTCAACAGGGAGCACAAAATGAGGTTTTGTAGCTGGACTCTGTGACTGCACAGCCAATCAGAGAGGAACATTATTCCAATTCAGCACCGCTGTGGTGCACAATCCAAAACCAAATACAGCTTAGAACAATGACACGACTGGAGGTGGATGCCAAAGAAATCTGCCATCTCGCTATACTGCTTTCAAGGACGCCAAGAGTCCTTCCGGCCCGACCTTATCCAATTGGGTATGTGAATAAGATCTTGAGTGCACTCATTCGCTCTCCACCTTTTCCGTGACAAAAGAATACAGCATCAGACTTATCAAACTGGGCTCACACAAAAATCTCACCAAGCTGCTTTAGGAAGCCATGCCAGGGAGTCGACACTATAATGACTCTGAGATTGGCATCTTAGATTTACAGAAGAATCTTATCGCATTTGTGCAGTGCAGGACTGCGATAGATGGGCTACCGCATTATAACTATGGCACATAAAAACATCAGAAGCATAGTAATTTTCACAACACCCACATAAAACAAGACATTACTTATGCAAAGAACATTTTCATTTCATATTTGACCTAAAAAAATAAAAAAACGGTAACACTTTACAATAAGGTTCATTAGTTAACATTAGTTAATGTATTAACTAACATGAACTAACCATGAGTAATCCATTTGTTACCATATTTATTCATCTTTATTAACGTTAGTTAATAAAAATACAGCTGTTCACTGTTAGTTCACATTGCATTAACTAATGTTAACAAGATTTTAATCATCACATTAACAAAGATTAATAAATGCTGTATACGTGCAGTTCATTATTAGTTCATTTTAACTAATGTAGCTCTCAATTACAGATTACAACTCTAAAAGTAAACTGGTCATCAGCAGTAGTGGCACCATGCTGGGATTCTCTTTGGGCAGCCCGGGGCTCATTATCCCGCTGTTTGTCTGATCAGAATGTAATGTGAGCGTCTCTGACCAGCGAGGTTGTGTTGCCTGTTAACGCGAAGCTAACAGTAACATGATCTATCCCCAGGCGGCATGCCGCGGGGCGAGTTACCCACTCTTACACTTGTTAACATGCCAAATCGGAATGAGAAACTCGATGTCTTAACAGGCGTGATTTGATTGAGAGTGCGTCATGATTGCGAGTGCTAGTGAGCGCACGGGGCCAAGCGGAGGGAAAATGATCCATCGGTGTAATACAGCACACACTGGCAACCCAAACTAATGTGTTTTGACAGCACGCCATTGGTCAATTAACCCTGGTACTAGAGCATGTTATACAGCATGAGAGAAAGACAACCCTGTTGCACTTCCAAATATATTCTCTGCATTAAGGAAAATTACTTGGAAGTGATTTATTATGCCATGTGGTTACGTTACAGTCCAGCAGATGGGCGGTAATTTCAATATCCATTTAGTAAAGTTTATAGGCGAAGGAACAATCTGAAAAGGGAGCTTGGCTCATGAATATTAATTAGATAATGTATATTCACCTAGTAGTCGTGACTGATTTTCTAAAAAGCAGGTGAGTGGCCGCTAGCCACATTAGGATAACTGACTGCACATTTTTTTGTTTGTTGTGGTTGGCAGAGGCCAAAAAGTGGTGAAGACAAATGTAAAATTTTCTCATTTAAACTGAATATCGCATGAAAGAGAAACTTTACTGAACAGTCGAGCCATACCGTATGATTTAATGTCCCTCCCAAACAAACCACGAGACTCACATAAGAAAATATTTGAAGGGAAAAAGACAGACAAGTGTGATAACAGTTCATGTGATATTGCGAGATTAATATCCACCCTCTCATATCCTCTGCCAACAGCATTCAGATCAGATATTATCTTTTGTTATTACAGACGTTGCCATTATTTGGTCTGTGACATACGATGCGTTCGGATGGTGAGTGACACCAATGATCAGACTCTGACTGAAAACTGATAATAACATTGATTGTGGTGCTCAAAATATCAGGACGACAGCTATGAGGGACAACAAACAAACCCTTAACCCAAACCCTCATTCATTCTCTATCTCATTTGTCCTTTCTCATCCGCTGAATGCTAATCAGATGTCTGTCATCTCATTTGTCAAGGAAATGTGCGAGACAGGGGAATAAGTAACTGAAAGAAACAAACTTTACTACAGGTTTCAGTATATAGGAAGACAGTAGCTCACCTCTTTTCAAAATGGTAACAAGCTACTTTTTGTATTGGTGTAATGCTGCGTTGCTGGTTTTGTCACATTGTATTGTGCATTGTAAGTGAACACTCCCTCTATTCACTCATTTGCACTCTACCATTCAAAATTTTGGGGTCAATGATATTTTTTACAAGTTTTGACAGATGTCTTTTATGCTGAATTTATTTACAGTAAAAATCCAGCAAAAACAGTAATATTGTAAAATATTATTACAATTTAAAATAACTTTTTCTATTTGAATGTATTTTAAAATGTAATTTATTCCTGTGATGGCAAAGCTAAATGTTCAGCATCATTACTTTACTGTCACCTGATCCTTCAGAAATCAGTGTAATATGCTGATTTGCTGCTCAAGAAACATTTCTTATTATTATCAGTGTTGAAAACAGTTGTGCTGCTTAAAATGTTTGCAGGAACTGTGATAAAGCATTTATTTGAAACAGAAATCTTTTGTAATATTATGAATGTCTTTAATGTCTCTTAGCTTCTCCTACACTGCAGGGACAAAATGTGTCTTTTCTCATATATTTGTTTACTACTGTAAGGCAGTTTTAACTTGTTTTAAATGAGATCATCTTTTCCTCCAAAAGGCTTTATAATGTGAAGCAGGCAGACGGAGAGGCTGGGGTTTTATTTTTGTTTGTTTACATAATTCAATTTCAAAGGAGCAGGGTTGACAAGCCTGGTAACCTTCAGATGTCCTCTTGGGCAGTCTTGGGGGCAGCAGGGAGAGGGGAAGAAAGGGAGATAGGATTAGGTCAAAGGTCAGCAGAATGGGAGGACTAACTGCTCCATCTGTCAGGCTGTTGGCTGATGATGTGTTTGGCACCCTGCTCCAGTTCGCCTCCTGTTGCTGACTATGACTGAGGCTTTCTACATACTGGCAAACAACACAATCCCGCTAAACATCACACTTCACAAACATATATTGAAGTCTCAAAACTTGTCATGTCTTAGCATTTCTGTAGTTCAACTAGTAGAACATGACAGTAGAGCTGCCAAGGTCATGAATTCCAAGGAAATACATACTAATAACATGTACAGTAGATGTTAAACATGAACTGTAAGTAGGTTTGGATAAAAGCATTTGTAAAATGCATAAATGTTATGTAAATGTATTGACATTCTTGACATACACTCAATCTTATAATACATTGGAATGAATTGAGGGAAATGTTGATTTTAAAAATGACTTTTTAATTTAGTACAGACAAGCATCTTTAAAAAGTAACTAGAAAATGGTTTCATTTAATTAAAACTTTGTTTATATACTGTATTTTGTGCCAGTTATAGGTTATTACAAGGTGTTTATATATACATACACACACACACACACACACACACACACACACACACACACACACACACACACACACACACACACACACACACACAGTTAAAGACTAACAACATGCTGAGATTATTACTATGAGGAGGGCAACAAACATTTAAGTTTTTTAATTCACTTTTTAAAGATATTTTTTTATTTACAATAGCTGCCTATGTAGATGGTAGACACCTAGGGCAGCACACTAGGGTTTGAAACGAAGACACTCAGTATACAACGTAAAACAAAAATCACAAGACAGACAAAGCTTTTCATGATTATGATCAAAATAAAATGCAAATACATGTAAATGGCTTATAATAATGGCAATTTATAAAATTTTACCCCATTAATTTGTAGTTAATGTTCAAAGCAAATGCTCCCAGTTGAGTTTGCATTTTAACAAGAAAGAAAAGAACATTGATAGAACATCTCAAAAATTTGCTGAGATGGATGAAAGGGGCATTGTGTTGGGCATCAGGGTACCCAGTGTGCAAGAGTGTTTCAGAGGCTGGACGGAGTGTGTTCATTATTCATAGTAATTGTGGCAGAGCTGAATAATGTCTCAAACTGTCTCTGTGCGGTGAGGTTAATTATCATCGAAAACAGACGCCTTGAGCTTGAGCAGCGGAGCGTTGGGAGAATAACCAGAGCTGTTGTGTTAAAGTAATTTTCTTTTGTTGCATCGAGTCAACAAAGCTGTGTAACCGCAGCAGTCCAGACATTTTTGAGCCAAGATGGTCGGGTTCAAACTGTTGAACCTGTCAACAGGACTCAAGGCCTGTACGTTTTCGAAGAGAGCCATGACAAAGCGAGTGTGGCGTACTGAGAGCTACCTGTCGGAGTGATTCTACACGCAGGACCGTTTGTGACGGGTGCCGTAGAACGGATGTGATGTTGTATGACCGTGAGGGTAGAGGGAACGTTAGTAATCACAGGTTATGGATAAACCTTTTTGAATATGTGTCACCATCTGAGACTTCGAACAAATTGGACAAAAACAAATTGCCTGTTCATTTACATTTACCCTCGGTCTAAAGTATCAGGAGGTAATTGAGCGTTTTATCAACTTAGGGCACTTCTTGGCCAATGAAAGCTGCAATGGAGTCCAGACCTTCTGCTGTCAGTCTGAAGGTCTGGCTATCCAAACTATCAAACTCCCACCTATGCACCCACATAAAGTCTCAGACATGACCTTGCTTGCAAAATTCTATAGGATTAAGGGTGTCACGATTTCGATTTAAAATCTAAATCGACCGAAATTAAGTCACAATCTCGAACTTCAAATAAAAAAATGGAATCGTCGATGCTGCCATGCCCCTATGTCACGTCCGGTCGGCTTGCCAAGTGGAAAAAAACACGCGTGTTGAAGTGCTGCGAGTCAACCTCCTCTAACTTAGCTACAGCCAGTCAAAAGATAGCATGGCAACTGCAACTGCAGATGCAGGAGACCCATCGACAGAACTTGAACCCCCTCCTCTTTCACTGAAGAGTTATGTTGACAACGTTCGCGCTTCAAAAAAGCCACAGTTTGAAAGCTCTGCTATGTGCGTGTACCATATTCTTCCACTGGCAGCACGTCTAACATGGCAGGGCATCTCCGCAGGCACCGCAAAAACATAGATTTATCTGTTAAACCAACAACTGTTTGTTTGTTTTGTTGTGAACTTGAATGTCACCTTCTGTGAAGAAGACTGCAGTTACAAAAGAGAAACTAGAAGGCAGGTTATTTTGCTTAAGTTTCCATTTGACTGAAGATATAAGTTATTGTTACATTATGCTGTTAATAAATGTTTTAAATTTGACAATGTAGTGTGGTACATTGCGAAAAAAGGTCAGATATTATATTGCATAAAAGTCTAGTCTAAAAATGGCATATATTTAAAAAAAAAATTTTTTTAATTCATAAAAATGTAAACATCGAATCGAACCGTGACATTAGAATCGAAAATGTAATTGATTCGAGGATTTGGAGAATCGTGACACCCCTATATAGGATATATTTGAAACATCGTAATTAATACAGTAGGTACTACAACTTCTCAATGTCAACGGTCTCCTCTTTGTGTTCGTGATGTGAAGACTTACGTTGTTCGGCTTCATACTGTCTGAAGCTAATGTTTTGAGGCACACAACACACTGTGGTCTCTCTTCATCACCCACTGTGATGTACTGTACTGGTGAATCAGAGGGTGAGAAGTTTGTCGCACCGCTCGCATGTAGTGTAGACACATTGTTTTGGCAGTTGTGATGTTTGAAGTAGATTCATCGTCTTTACGTTTACCTGCCACTGGCAGTCCTTTCACTCAAACTTAGTGAATCTTTCAAGCTTAGTGCAAAACCATGCATCATTCAGTTATATTTAACACGGCTCCCTGCAATACTCAATTCTGATTCTTCAATCACAACATCTAGCGGTCTAAAGCAGGTACTGCGAGTAATCTTGAGGTAATCAAATATGTCAAATTACTATTTTGTGTTCAATTTGCTACTTATGTGACAAGTAGCCACATAATAAGCGGGATAATTTCGCAGTGGCTCTTGTATCACCCTGAAGAGGTTTCTTTGCATAACAATCTGCTGACTGTACACGACCCACCCACGAACCACTAAACTTGTGAATGAAAAGTGTGTTTAAGGAAGCTTACTTTTAAAAGAGCCAAAAGTGCCCAAGACGCTCTTAGTTGTGGCATGGAAATAGATCTTAAACAGTATTCGCCTTCATATTTTGCGCTATGACAGAAAGGCAGAAGGGTTAGAGTGAAGTATATCTTTTTCATCACTACACAGCATCTGTCTGTGTTCCTCTGTTTTTGCCACGCTAGATGGTGGATTGTGACAGGTCCATGCATCTTACTTTTACAGGCGGCACCTGCACATATTCAGTGCAGTGGATTAAATTGGAGAAGAACTGCTCAAGTATTCTGCATCTGGACTCGCCCATTCATCACTAATGCAGGTCCGTCAGGGTTCCTGGATGCCTCGGTCAATACAGCACCCTTCTCCCCAGGCATTCATCAACCCAGGCACCGGTTGGCACGGAGACATGTGTGTGATGGAGGGAGGCGGCTAAAACAGTAATTTAAGACACTGTAATGGAGTGTCTTTTTCTGGCTGGATCTCAGAAGGGGCATATCTGTCTGAGTCAAATGCGGCAACCCTTTATTTTACAGTTGTCTGCAGGAAGGCAAAGTGATAATTAATGTGGTGAATGTGTCTCCAAGTGCGAAAGCAAGGGTGGAAGTGAAAGTGTACGTGTGTGAGCGTGTGAGTGAAAGTGAGAGCGAGAAGTTGTATGTGTGAAATCGAGTATGAGAGATAGAGAGATTGGCAAAATGACCAGACACCTATAGTAAGGTACTGTAGGGGTAGGAGATGACTCGAATATATCTCAGGTCTGCGCCAACAGTGTCTTGTTAGACATGGTGTAATTTATAGGGCTGGGTATTGACACAAATTTCATGATTGGATTCGATTTCGATTCACAAGCATGCAATTCGATTAGATTTCCATTCGATTCAATATCGATTATTTTAGATACAGCACATGTGCAAAAATCTCTCACCTGATTTGTATACAAACACAAAAATTACACTCAAGGAAGATTTTTTATAATATTAAAGTTATAATACTACTTTTACAACTACATAATTATATTTCTACTCCAATTCGGGATTTTTTTAAATATAATTTTTTTAATGGTGGCTGTCAAAAAACTTGACGGATTTATTCAATCATGGATTAAATGTTGAAGAATATTAAAAATTATAATGAATATGTTATGTGGTGCATATTTGATCAAAATGCTCCTCTCTAGAGTTTATTTTTTTAGCTGACTAACAAGTTTATTTCTGAGGTAAATCTGACGTTACTTGACATTGTTTACAGGCTGTTTTATTGACGTCTTTCCGCGGTTGAAACACTGATTGAGCGATCACATGTGACATGATACGGATTTCGGTAAGTTGTACTGTATCTTTTAACATACCTTCAGATGTTCATTCATGTTTATTTGTTGCTGAAACTGGTATTAAAGCAGAGGAGATGACCAGTTCACGTGCGGTCCGTGCTGCCGCTTTGCTTGAACTGAGGTGCTACTGCGATCTGTCTTGTGTAATTTGAAATCTGAGACTTTGTTTTATATCAAAAGTAATAAAGCATTACTTGATTATTGTGATTTATTGGATGGGAGGCTTGCTACAATGTTCCGTTCCTTCATCAATTAAAAACAAGATAGACTAATCGATTCTTGGGATTTAAGAATCAATATTGGTTAGTAAAAATGAGAATCGATTAAAATCGATAATTTTTCCCCAGCCCTAGTACTTTATGTAGCTTAAAAAAATTCTGCCATCACCTCCACTACATACATGAGTTACTTTAGCACTATTCAGTGGTGGGCAGGTTGTCAATTGTAAATAAATTATGTAAAAGAAAAAAAATCCCAACTTCTTTCGCAAACACCTGTTTTAATTTTTATTAGTTAATGAACAAGGTTTTTGTCTTTGTTATATATTTTGTTAACTATAACAATCTTGTTTGAAAGTGCTTTAGTCAGGTGTGTGTTTATAGTTTATTGGTGATCTCATATGGCAACATATTCCAGTCCAGGACAGTTATAATGTGACCTTGATATCCAGTATGTAATAGGAAAAAAAAAATCTCTGGGACATAAAAGCACCTAGCTAAAGAAACACACACACACACACACACACACACAAACAGCTACAGACTTTTCAACATGTTTACTTGAAAATATGAAGGAGCATACAGTGAACTGGTTGATGGTTAGGTACGATGCCTGAATTTAGCTCCATGATTCACAGTGAGAGCTGTGGTGTGTTGGGGACCGAGGCAGAGGGCACTTAGACAAACAAAGGCATGCAAATAACAAAACTCATTTACTTGCTTATTTACAATTAGAATGAGAAGGAACATGTTTGGTAGCCGCCTGTTTCTCAAGCTCATTATTTTTCAGCACTGGCTAAACAATGGAAGTTTAAAAATTTGAAAGAAAATAATACAAAATGGATCTGACAGAACTTGCCAATGCAACCAATGCTGGGACTCAATCAATGCCATTAAAAAAAAAAAAAATTATGTAAAATTATGTAAAATTATGTAAAACGAACACAGCACACTGAAGCTAAAATATAAACAAGTGAACACCTTTGAGCGTTGTGAAAAGAAGAAGAAGAAAAAAAGAAAAAAAAAAGTTTACTCACGTGGGATTTTGTGCAGTTCATTCATGAACTTGTCTTTGACTTTGGAGAACATCTCATCTTTGGTCTCTCGGGGACCGGGCCCTGCTGCCTCTGTGCTGTTGCCCAATACCTCAGGTGCTGCGCTGGGCGCAGGGTTCCCCACCAGAGCCTCCCTTCGACTCATCGCTGGAAGTGGCAGCCAGGCAGAAGCTAAATATGAAAAGATGAGAGAGGGTTACTCATACTATCTGGAATATTTAAAAAGGACATACCAGTTGCACATTCACAATTCTTCCAATATCTTTATCTGTTGGATAATGTATACCACATGGATTTGTAGGTACCTACAAATATGGCATGATACATTTATGTAAAACAGCTGCAGGTCAATAGTGGGAATTTTGATTCATTCCACTGATTTGAATCTTTTGATTCTGTTAAACAAAGGCTCATTCAGATTCATTCCAGCGAACATTTCTGTAGGTTGCAGCATTGGACAAATAAGTGGGCAACAATGAGTGTCTAACTAGTATGAGTGAGTCATTGAATCATTGACTTGACTGTTAGCAGTTGTTCACACAGAGCACATTTTCACATTCCACTGTGCTGCTTTTTCATTGCTTTTCTAAATAAACAAGCTAGATAGATGTGTTTGACCATTGTTAATTTTTGCAGCGTCTAGTCTTTTGACCCTATTCAGAAAAAACGTCTGTCACGATTTTGTGTTCTGTGTGAATAGGCCCTAAGCATGTCAGGAGAAGCATGCTTTTTTCTAGAATAATGGTGTATTTATGACATCTACCAGTAGGGGTTTACTGTTGAAGCTAATCAGCCAAACGTAGTTAAAAAGGAAAGACTCAAAACACTGACTTTTTTGTTGCAAAGACATGCAGACTGATTGTACAACATGTCCCTTTTTGTTTAGTCATTAATTAGTCCAGTTCATTCTGTTCGTTCATGAATAAAATTCTCATCTCGTTCAGACTCAAAACACTAACTTGTTGAGTGTAGGGGCATATTTGTTCACAAAAAAAAATACTCCTTCACAGGCCACAAAGGAAATTTTCTCACGTTTTTTTGAAGTCACTAAAGCAGTCACACACTTTACAAGGGAAAATCAGACCATCAATATGAACTCAAGTTGTTCACTTAAAAGATTTGCTCAAAAACACTGGGTTGTTCACAACTCCGCTAATGGGGATATAGATAGAAGGCAGATAACAGGTCAGGATGTGAGAGATGGAGTGAGAATTAGAAAGATGAAAACTCCAGTGTGCGAGTGTCTAATCTAGTGTGCGAGGAAGGTGGAGAATGAGGTGTGACTATGGGAAGCCTTCTACTGCAGCGTGCTCTGAACAAATGCGCTTGTGAGGTGTGTTTAGCTGTTTAAACATCCTCCCATCCATCCATCCTAATCTTTCGCTTGCGTTTACTCAGTCCTCTGTTCATTTACTCACTCACTTGCCTACAGCTTCTCTCTGCCTCACCAGTTCATGTGCAGTCAGTATGGCATCTCTCTTGTCGGTACCAACATGACCCCAGGAGGTCCTGAAGGCCAGCGGTAGGTCGTGGGACGTGCTGATGAACAGTGAGCAGACTATGAGCCGCCTTCTCTTCTAGCCACAGGGCACGCAAGATCCGCCCACTCCCGCACAGCCGGTGTCGCTGCCATTGTACCTGCTCTGTAATTACTGCCATAGTCAATCACTCAGACGGAATAATAATAGATCGAATGAATGCAGCAGGTACGAAACCTCAAAGTTTAGAGGAGTTAGAGTGAACTTGCAGCAAGTTTAATTAGACTTTCTATTGGCTGGGATGGCTCTCCTCCTTTCTCTACAGGTGATTGCCTGGAAAGAGGAAACTGCTGGAGCTGTTGCATTTGACAGGTTGTCATTGCCGTGTTAATGTCGCTATGGTGACAGCAGGATTGATAGCTTACAGATTATACGAAATATGTGTCGGGTTTTCTTTTAGCTTGAAAGAGCATTCAAGTGCAAAATAGAAACACAATTTCATAAAATGCTTCAAAAATATGATTTTTGTGTTTGGTTTGACAAAATAATTGTAAATTTGATCTCTTACAGAGTCGGATAATCACTATGTTCTGCAGGTTCGAAGGTACTCTAATATGTGCTTATCCTCTTTCTGGAAAGACATTTTGTATGGGCTGTGTGCAATTTAGCAGTGACGCTGAGCCATCACTAACAAAAAAGAAATCAAAAAGTATCAGAACATGATACCATGGTACACATTCTTTAAAGTACCTTGGACTACCATGTAAAATACTGTTCGATGGAAAATTAATGCTAAATGGTCCATACTGAAATTCTATATTATTTTGTCTAAATACATTAAGAAACTTAATGCTGAGTGAACACAGGCATCACAAAGTTATAATATATAGTATAAAAACATGGACATTGATTTTCAGATTCACTGTAGATTACATTTACCAGAGCCAATTTTTTTAAACTTGGCCTATAAGTGAGTGTTTGATGATGATGATAAATATAAAAATAGGTAGATTTAGCATGTACAATGAAATATCCCTTATTGGCTGATGTACATAAAAAATAAAGACACAAAAACAGGTCTAAAATTGTCTAATATAGCCTGATTACAATATATATATATACACGATTTGCCCTTCCTCGGACCACTATTGGTAAATTCTCACCACTGCTCACTAGGAGCAACCCACAAGCCTTACCGTTTCAGAGATACTCTAACCCAGTCGCCTTGCCATAATAATTTGGCCCTTATCAAAGTCGCTAAGACATGTATTCCTGTTCATTTCTCCTGCATCCAACATGAGAACTGATCGTTTGGTTACCCATCTAATCTACCCAGACCTTAATATGTAATATTTTGTTAATATGTGTAATATTTGCTTCACCTGTGACTGGTCATAATGTTTTGGCTCAGTGTATATACTGTATATGTATACAGTTCATTGCACACTTTTACGAGCCCTCAAAAATTAACCGTCAAAAATGAACACTAGTAAAACATCAGTACTCTAATATAATGAAATACTAGCACTGTGTGTGGATGTTACTTGCAAAAATAAATAAATAATTACAATAAACAACATATTTTATAAATATTTATATACAAACTAGCATGGTATTAACATTAGCATTAGCATCAATGCAACGTGCTACGGCCACAGTACTTTTTTGTGGTAAGGGATATACAGTAGATGTTGACCAACAGCTGGTCAAGCCTGTATGCTGCTGAGCACAAACTGACGCTAATGACTTCAACACACCCTAACTGAGCTGTAGACACTATGGGGAAGTGTTTACATATGTACACAGCAGCAGCTGTGTGGTCTGCTGACACAATGGTGTGTGAAGAGCACAGGGTTCAACAGCTGTGGCACTCGCTAGCTATGGCTTTCCTTAGTTACACATCGCAATTGTTCAAAATTAGTTTCTATAGGATTTTTATAGTTGGATATCTAGTTGCTATGAGATTGATCAGGAACAGGTCTTTAAAAAGCTACATGTCAAGTCTTGGCTAGTCTGGTTAACACAAGGCATGCTACGTGGACAAGCAACTAGTATTCTCAAACTTCCACACTTCAAATTTGCTCATGTAACGTGTAAGTGAAAAAAAAAAAGTTTGTAGAAGATTGGTTGGGTGGATTGGTTCCTTGCAGAGGAAGGTTTCTGGATCACAAAGCTTGACAGGAGCTTCTGCTGACAGTCGAAAGGCCATGTGTGTTTTTTGGAGCGCCGTGTCACTCTCCTGATATGATGTGGGCGGCAGATGAGCTGGCAGCCGAGCTGAACTTTGGGAAGGTGGAGGAGGATGGGAAAAAAGATGGATTTTGTGTGTGTGTGTGTGTGTGTGTGTGTGTGTGTGTGTGTGTGTGTGCGTGTGTGTATGTCGCACGTATGAATAGCGCTGCCGCACACCTGCGAAGCTAGACTGCTTCACACAGTGAGTCAGAGGAGTCCATTATAAACCTACACAAAAAGCCATAATTACTCACAAATGGATAGAGGCAGTGCAAGAATGTCCATTAGGCCATTACTATTTGTATCACACAGGCAAAAGAAAGTTGCACATTTTAAGAGCTAAAACAGCTGGATGCAAGAGACATACCTATAAGACGGCAACTTTGCGTAAATCAAGTGAATGTGCCCAGTGGGCCTTGCAAGGATCACAGGTCTCTATTAAGTTTCAGAGCTTTAATAGCAGGAGCAGTTCTTGAGTTTGGAGATTTTGTGTAGTGTGCCTTTGAGATGAATGATTGATTGAAATCATAGTTTTTTTTACTGATATGCACGCACAGAGGAACTCTAAAATTAAATTATTTTAACAGTGGCTGAAGAACATCTAAGCTTTTATTCAACCAAAACATGTAAGCTGTCAGATGCTGTCAGATGCTGCCATTCAGTGATTAAATCAAACCTTGGGAGTGCTGGACTAACCATAGTCTCAAATTGCCAGACCTTTGCATAAAACATGATCTACTTTGCATCTTATTCTAGACAAACACAGACGTCTGATGCTAAGGACTCCCAAATATGATCCCCTAGCTGAAATATATCTCTGCGGCTATAGTTTTTTTTTATGTGTTTGTTCTTACGTGCCATTTTGGTTTGTGTTTATCTGAAATAGTTAGTACCACTGTGGGAAAAAAATGAAATAAATCCACAGCTGTACAGTTAACACAGAATAAAATATAGCTGTGAGGGGTTCAAGGGCTTGTAAACCTTTAAGGCTTTGAGCAGATTGTAAGATATTACATATTATATAGTACGTTTTCTGCAATTTAAGGTCATTTAACATAGAAATATAGTGTTTTTGAAACCTTTTTAACTGTTATAGCATCACTTATGATCCGATCTGCATAAAAGTTTGCATGCTTCTTTAGAATCATACTGTATGTGACATTTCCTTACCTAATTTCGTGAAGTTCTATGCAAATCAGACACGAAAAAGGCCATTTTGTTATTTGCCATAGAAACACAGCATTTTACACCTTTTTAACAGTTACAGCACCACCTTCCCGATCTCTACAGTTTTTGCATGCTTCTTTAGAATCATCATGTCACATGTGCTCACTCAATTTCACGAAGTTCTGAGTTTTCGTTTAGGAGTGATAGGCTGTTGGGTACACTTGGCCACGCCCGTTTTCTAAATGACCCCATAGCTATCCAAATGCTAAAGTTCAACATTTCTTTTACGTATAATTATTTAACTATAGTCCAGAGAATTGTCCTGCCATGGTTTTACCAAGGTTGAGGTTTTTCAAATAATCTCCAATATTTAAAAAACTAATTGATTGACAGCAGTGGTCCTAGAGGCAAAGTTGTTCAGAATGAAGAGTTCTATCATACGGTATGAATATCGTGTGCATGTGTGAAAAATAAATAAATAAATAAATAAATAAATTACATAAAAAGAATTACGCCACTAACCTGCCAAAACTTGAAAACCTGCAATTTTTTTTCATCAAAATCTGAGTGCTTAGACTGAGGCACTTACAAGTAAATTATATAAACTACACTGACTGCATAATATGCATCCAGGATGCACCATACTTTCTTTACCCAGCCCAGTGTGGGCCGTGGCACTGAGCAGGTGAAAAATCCTTACCCAATTACCACTCTGCCAGATGGCACAGCATGGCTTTCATTGCACTCGCTCCGGTGCTCTGCACATCAAACCATGCTTCTCTCCCTCCTTTCCTTGCTTTCTGCCTCATCCTTCCATTTTTCCCAATCGCTCCTCTACCAAAACCTCCACTGCTGCCAGAGCAAAACTACGGCTCCACATCGGAGCGTTGCCTTTATGTACGCTGAGTTGCTTCTACTTTGGTTGGACTCTTCCATTGCTCATTTTTGAGGGCCCCAGAATGTTGTATTTTCTGAACTGTGGTTGGAGGCACTTCAAACTATGTCAAAGTTACGGTTCAGCCCATAACCACCCAGGCAATAAATGCTAGTCATGTTTTTGAGTGATTGAGGGCAGGTGAGGATGTTTGGGCCCATGACATTACGCTTTCTTTCATCATGCAGAAATTACAAATAGTGGCTTAAACGCACGTCTTGAATCACAATGACCATAATTTGCTTTGGACTTTGATCTTGGTCGTCTATATGTTCTGGTTTAAAGTTGAGGCTTAATCAAGCATGTAATCATCAATTACTTCCACTTAACTGGAGTTGACTTCCATTTGTCACCAGCGATATAGCCCTATGACATGTTTATTGCATATTAAAAAACAAATGCATGCATAATGCAATCAAGGGACGTTAGTGTGGAGTTGCAACCGAGAGAAGACATTTCATATTCACTGATGCACTGAAGCTCAATGACGAATCAACATGTGCGTAATGTGTCTTCACAAGTTTGATTATGTGTTTGAGTCATTTCTGACAAATACTTGCAGATGCACCAGTCTCTCAGCACTGGGTGTGAAATGGTGTGGATGGCAGTGATTTTGTTTCAAGAAGTTGTTATGCGAACGTCAACAAATTTGTTAAGGTGCTTATGTGTATGTATGAATGTGTACAGTAACAAAGTATTCATCTAATTGACTACATATTGTTCTGCTGTCATGCAAAGTCCAATTAAAGTTTAATAGCCTTTTAAATGCAGAGAACTCTGATTTGATGAACCACATTCAAAGTTGTAAATTGTTGATGAAACTAATATAAAATTATTCATAACAAAAGGGATTATTTACCATTGTATATTCGCAACATTGCTTCGCTAAATCCAAGGAACACTCCTTACCAGTATTAAAATCACTGTAGTACATTGCCAAATGAATTTTCTATGTATTTTATATTTAATGTTTAAAATAAATGTTGAATATTAAGAACTAACACACCTGGAGTTTGAGACAAAGTTGTTAGCAAGAAGCAAGGTGGAAAAAAATACCTAAAACTAGAGTGTCACTAATTTGGCAGAGCAAATTAGCATTGGAAAACAGCTGAAATGTAATCTAAATGAGGGTGTTGAGAAAAGTAAATTGGTATTTGTGGGGGAATAAATGTTCTTGAACACATATTATTTTATTTATAGATGTGTTCAATTTACTGTTATTGAAGGGAGAAAAAAGTGTTACATTTGAAGGTGTAAAATGCAAGAAAAAACGAAAAGGGGAGGCTGAATGCTTTCTGTTCTGTATGTATGTGTGAATGAGTATTCGTATATATGAGGGAGCAAGTGAGGTGGTCACCGTCTGATCTCGATTTCTCTATTTGATGGTTTTGCTGTGATGATTTTTGACTGTATGACACAATTTTTATCAGAGTACCATAGTATGTATGTTGAATTGACAAAATATGTATTGTACACTGAATTTAACTGCAATGAATTGAGATAATAGCATAGTACTTTGATATAGGCTACTATAGAAGATAATGATAACCATAATCATAAAGCATGGGTCCTTAAAGAATACCATATTTTACCATGATGTCTAAGAGTACTTTATCGACAGATAAACAGACAAGTTGATCTCTCACATTTATGAATATGCAAAAATCTGCAAATTAACATGCACAACCATGTCTCTTTCTAATGTTGTGCTTGCATGAATAATGCATGTGGTTGTAGTTGACTGTAAAAAGTGAGTTGACAACAAAGGAAAAGTTCAAACCAAATCGTTATTTGAGCTAGCTGTGAGGTGCATATCTCAGTTGTAATGACTCTGGAAAAAGCTTGAGTGGGAAGAGGCTAATGGTGTGTAATTGTTTTGTCAAACAATGGGTCAGAAGCAGAGGAAGTAGAAAATAACAAAGAAAAAGGACACATTCGGCTGGGTCTTATTAAAAACACTAAAAGGAAAAAAATGTCTGGGTGAATGCTATGGTTCGGATCAATATTACAAATCAATGAGATGAGAAAGAGAAAGAGAAAGAGAAAGAAAGAGGAGGAGGAGAGATGAAAAACACTGATAACACATAAACTGGCAGAGATTGGATGCTGCAGGCAATGAACAGGCGTGAACACGGATGAGCAGCTTCGACCTCTCAGTGGCAACAACAACAATCATGTTTTCTGTGGTTATTGGTAGCTGAATTTGACTATATAATGACTCACTCTAAATACATATTGACATTAAGCTTAGTTGATTCTCCATTAGATTTTCTTTTGTGTTTAATCCTTTAGAGCACCTTTTTAATCTTAGCTGAACAAAACACTTTCTCATGAAGAAAACTACTGAAATATCAAGAATAACTGCATGTAGCTTTAAAGCTAAAGTGTGTATTTAACTAACATCACCTAGCATAATTAAAAAATATTGACGTTTTCACACAGGTTTTTCTTTTTATAATTGTATCTTTCTAAGCTGGGATACAAGAGTATTTATCGTCAAAAAATATGAAAATTAAGACAGACCATGAAGGTGGCAACAAACAAAAGTTAGTTTGTGACAGAAATATCAAACACTGTAGGTATGGACCAATTCTTGCGTTTTCACAGGTAAGTTTTAATCTAGTTTTGACGTTGAAATTCTAAATTGTGTGTCTCATTTAAAGATAATGTTCACCAAGATTGCTTTCCTGTGGGTATAAAGCAATAATCATAGCAAGATATTTGATTCAAAGGGAGAACTAACAATGCAGTTATATAAAAAATAAATAAAAAAGAGAACTTAACACAATTAAAAGCTGTATGAAACCAAATAAATAGTTCACTGATGTTGCGTCAAACAATTAAGAGCACTTTATTGAATTGTATGACGCTTATCAGACAAATACTAATTAAAGCCACTAAAGTAAATGCCATTTAATTTTATGATCAAAACAAGTGTTATCTATAAAGGAACAGTACAGGAAATATATGAATATGCAAAGAGCATACTAATGGATTTTTAGTACATGCTGCAAGGTGGGATGTAGATAATCTGCATGAGAATATTTCTGTACTTTTATACTACAGTTTAAGTGTTTGGTTTAGGCAATTGGTTGAAGGAATACCATAAAGAAATTGTTTCAATTCTAAAGTGAATGTACATTTTCATGAACTAGCAGTCAGTAGAATAATTAGGCCATAAGGAACAAACTGGAATGTCAAGGGCAAAATGTACAACATGAATGTATAATTCACTTCTTTTACAGCAAAACTGGCCAATGGGGGAATTGTAGTAATTAACCTTCAGGAGACATTCATTCTGATAAGGGACACGGTGACATTAAGGCAAAAGAGTCAACCACAGCTAAAGCTGATACACAGATGTGGCATGCTGGAAAGGAAAGAAAGAAAGAAAGACAAAACCATACTGTTATTGTCTGTCTGTCTATCTATCTACAATCACACCACCAGGCCAAACCAAGAAGAAAACCAGGCTGACTGTTGAGTATAGGCACTGTGTGTCTGTTGGCATTTATATGCACACAGGTGAGTGAAAGAGAGAGAATTGAGAGTAAGATAAGAGAAGTAGAGTTCTCCGGTGTCCATGGACTATGTTTAAGTCCCCTGCAGTCCATCTCTAGGGTAATGAAAGTGGAAAAGTTATTAACCTCGCTTTGCTGCAGGGCCACTGCTTCTCTATTTAGCCCATGCACAAAATCCCCCCTTTTTCAATTACCTCTCGCTTCTGCGGAGGATGATGAAAAACTCCTAAATTCCTCTTTGTTGCTTATAAACTACCCTGGATAAAGGACTTGAGACTGCGAATATCAGTCAGCTTGGGCAGACATTTTTTACAAAAATAAAATAAAAAACTACGTGTGCTAGGAACCCTCAGGGCATTGCTCACTCATCAGCTCCCAGCTGCTCTCATTTAAACCCAGAACAAGTGTAAATAATGGACGTTTGGCTCAGGCGGGGCAGATCAGCTGTGGAAAAAGGGTGCATTTGGGAAGCAAGAAGCGATGGGAGTAATACAGACAGGTTTTTTTTTTGGCATTATCATAAGAGCAGGAAGCCAGCTGTTGTCTCATCGCACAACTTTCGTCCCCATCGAGCCTCAAGTCCAGTCCAACTGTGTTTTTTAACACCCCGACTTATTTGTGACTAAAAAGCTCCAATCATTTATTCATTAACATGACACCAGTCAAACAATCCGTCATTAAATGCTATTTAGTCATCCAGTGTAGGCAATGGCCACAGGCCAGGATGTCTGTTGTTTATTTCATCATGTATTTTCCTTGTTTTGGAGTAATTGGAGCCCTGAGCCTCTCCCATGTAAACACACGCACGTTTAGTGGTATAAAGGGAAAGAGAGTGACGTCTCTTAAGGAGATCCATCGGGAGCTTGGTGTCATAGACAGGCAACAACTTTCTGAAACAATCGAGATATTATAGAGATCTCATTTGTGATTTTAATATCATATGAGTAAGGTCTAACTGCTCAGCTTTAAGTTACATTTAAAAAAAATCAGAATGTGCTGTTATTAACAGGTCAGTAATGATATAACCCCCCCACAAATGACAAAAAAAAAAGAATACCAAAAAGCAAGAGAAAATGTTATAAACTTCTATATAGATCTGTATCTTGTCTGTCCACCATGTGAAACTCACAGCTCTCCATTTTGTACTATGTCTGCTGCCATTTTATAACATTAAGGTGAACAGACACAGACAATGGGGGTTAAAAAAGGATATCTTTCAAATAACAGGAAGGAGGACAGAGAAATAGACAGAGTGAGGAAGAAACGACAGCAGACAGTGAAGGGGGGAATGGGACAGGAGAGGCCAGGACCCTTGGGGTTAGAGGAAAAAAGCTCGCTCAGAAAGATCAGAAGTGACAAGGTGAAGCAGAGCATGATGGGATACCACTCTGTCTGTGTGGTATTTTTGTGTGGTACACTTATATAAGTGTTATGAATATAAATACATATGAATCTACAATACAAAGACAAAATAGATGCAACCAGTACATTTCTTAAAAACAAAGGCAAAATGTAAAAATGCTGGAGTTTGAATTGACTTGGAAAAAAAGAAAGAAAAAAGGACAATGTTTTAGCTTATGTTGTCCTGTTAACTTCCAGAAAACGCGTGGTATATCACAGAAAAGAAGGATATGACTTCAAATAATTTATTACTGATATTAAATCAGTTTTTTTTTTGTTCTACTTCTCATCCATAATTGATATATAAAATGGAAGTTAAATTATTAAAACACAAGTAGGCAAAAGTTAATTTATTAAATAATATAAATTATAATGAATATATCTGCAAATACATCATATTCACATATTGTTCAGGGACACCTGACCCTACAACGCCATCATGTTTATGGTTATTTATATCTAAAGAACATGTTAATGTAAATGTTTATTTTTCCATTCCATTCTAACTTTATTTCCCTTAAAGGTCAATTTATAAACTTCAATTATTCACTGTTTGCAATCTCCATTCAAAATGAATTAGAATTTAGGCATTCTCAGTTCAATTCTTCATCATGGGTTTGATGAATATGGACTGTATAAAAGCCTTAATGTGTGTTCGAGCAAGCGCTAAACAGCTCATTATGTCATACAAGGGCAGAGGGGTGATTAAACAACAGCAACAATATGATTACATTTGCAGCCAGGTTACTGGTGTGTTTGTGTGTATGTGTGGTTCTGGTAAACCCCATGTTATGGGGACACAATGTAAATGTTCTGGTCCCCATGAGGAAAACAGCTTATAAATCCTAGGTTAATAGGGGATACTATATGGTTTGTACATTATAATCATTATGTCTATGGAATGTACCCATAAAACATTGAAACCCTGTGTGTGTGTGTGTGTGTGTGTGGCCCTGGTAAATGTCCCCACAAAGACAGTAATACCAGTCATTTTTGATCGTGTGGGGACATCTTTTTGGTCCCCTTAAGGAAAACAGCATATAAATCATATAGAAAGATGTTTTTGAAAATGTAAAAATGAATAAAATTTTCTGTGAGGGTTGTGTTTATGGGTAGGGTTAGGGTTACGGGTTAGAATATACAGTTTGTACAGTATTAAAATCATTATATCTATGGAAAGTCCCCATACAACATGAAAACCCAACATGTTTGTGTGTGTGTGTGTGTGTGAGTGTGTGTGTGTGTGTGTATGAGAAAGAAAGAAAGAAAGAAAGAAAGAAAGAAAGAAAGAAAGAAAGAAAGAAAGAAAGAAAGAAAGAAAGAAAGAAAGAAAGAAAGGAAAAAGAATTGATTGGTATACCCTATTACTTCTCGTTTTATTCTTTATAGGTGGGTGTCAGATGTGATGCAGTGCATGCTAGCAGATTGCTTTTGGATCAAGGGCTCGACCTCTCTCTTTCTCTCTCTCTCACTGCCCTTCTCACCTGTGATTTACAGTGTCTGTAAGATCCCTGTACACCTCTCTAACTGAAAAGGAAAGAATGGGATCGGCTAAACTCTCAGTGCACAGGACACCTGACCCTCCACCGCCACAAGTCCGTCTACACTGTTGTACAAGACCGCGGCTCTAGAAAGAAACCACTTTATATTGGCAAATTTGACCATAATATAACTGGCTCAAAACTCTGTGGGCTGATAAAACACTCATAAATGACATCACTACTTATAGACAGGGTCCCGCCTCATGGTTCCCCTGAGATTTGTGGTACGCCATCTATCCATTAATTTGCACTGTGCTTCTTCCACAGATGCAGCTCTTAACAACTCATTCTGCTCTCTCCATGACTCCCACGTTGGCGAGTCTTTCATTTTTTTGTAGATAAAGAGGGTATTTTGCAGCTGGCACTTCACACACACGCTCACACAAGCAGTCAGTATGTTCTTGCAAGGGCTGTTTGTCCTGAGAGTGTGAATTTGAATGTTTTTCAGCGTTACGTAACACTCTACATTTTAGGATTTTATCCTGTGGACTGGCTCTATGAAAAAGATGAATCCACCGCTGCTGGCAACACTATGAATGCACTGGTTTTGTGATTTACATACTTCCACAGGCAGTCTGAGAGTCTTTTCTAATCTCAGAAGGCTTTGGCCTAATCCAAACCTCCTCAGGTTTTCCTCTTGATTAATTTAGAAGAATAGCAGAATGGTTCAACCCAGACTGCTTCCCTGTACCTTTTCATTCAGTATTACATTTACAGCCCAGAGGTGAGGATTTTGGATTAAGACTTTGGTTTTGTATTTTATTTTTTATGTCAGCCAATTCACTTGGTGCAAATGGGCAGTCGTTTTAGTCATGCACAGCTCCTATCTTCTTGAATTGGAAAATTATTATTTTTTTGGGAGAATTAAAACTCAAAAATTGTGTGCCATGATTTGATTTAAGTAACATTTCAAATCATCAAGAAAATCTGAACTACAACGACCGACCATGCATGCCAATTTGCATATTAAAATGTAATTCCTAAACATTAATTGACACCATTTACTTCTTGCGCATAATCAGTGCAAATTATGTTTTTGATCTTTCATCAAAATATAATAACTTGCCCCACAACTATCCTTTCAACTAATTAGCAATGAATGAAATAATGCTCCCAAATAACAATAAAAAAGTCCCATTATGCAAGTAAAATTAGTTGTGAATGTGGTTTAATTTACATTAAGGCAGTTATTTAGATACATTCTCTCTTATACATAATAGAAAACAAACTCCAACAAGGGGGTCTGTGTCATTTATAACGTGCTTTGTCCAAATACTACCGTACTAATTGTACTTTCTTGTCACCAGCAAACTGTATACTTAAAGTCTGAAAATCATTTTACTATCTCTGAATTATTTACTGTAATGAAACACTTGAACCCCTCAACTGAAAAGAAGCTTCTTGACTAGCTTAACCATAAAGACTTGGACCAAAAAAATTAAGTGTTACTAAAACAGCGTGACTATTCAGCTAGATCAACACCAAACTGCACTAACCAGCAATAGTTGGTCTATACGCACAAGCACATTAGTGTGGCTTTCTATTTGGGAATAAAGTAAATTCTGGTATGTTTTTTCACGCGCTAGCAGAACAAGGAAGTGATAGACGAAGATAGAGAGGTGAGGATGAAAGAAGAGGAAGTGTGATGGAAAGGGGTTCTGGTGATGGTGTGTATGTGTGTGAGATGGTTGAATTATGACAGGTAATCTACAGTGCAGTGGTTCTAGTGTTCAGCATTCTCCTCTTTGATGTGAATTGACAGTCACAGGACAGTCTGACTGATGTTTCCACTTCTCACTCCCCGCATGTCTCAACAAGCTGTAACATCTCTCTCTCTCTTTCTGTGAAGGACTAACTGTGCTTGTGGCGAGTGGAAAAAATACAATGACATAAATAATACTGAAGCTTGTGTACTTAAGCTAATGTGCTTAAGTTTTCACACCTCTTCAGAATCTATCAGATATTTATCTTTAAAAAAAACAAAAATTATAATAAAAATGAGAGGATTTTATAAAAAATCGGATTTATTTTTAATGCAAATTCTTGTACAGATTCTGAAGGCAGCATGTAAACTTATGAGATGCAATATGTAGAAGTATAAGTCAGATCCCGAGGACTTGAGGGTTGTGCAGGTCTGGAGGCAGAAGAATCTGTTCTGCACTGACGTTTTACTCATCAAAGCTAATTAGAATAATGATCATAAGTAGATTGAGGAAAGAGAGAGAGAGCAAGAGCTGTCAAGCTCATCAAGTGAAGACTGTTTTCATTGCTCAAGTCAAGAATCATTACAGTCATTTACAACTGCACAGGCAAAGCTACGATTGACACTAACAAACCTGTCAGAGAGTGTCTAACTATATTTTTGTTAGTTCAGAGTTTTAGACTGCTCATTGCAAACACCAATTTTTCCAAAGGAATTGAAAAAAAAAGTTCAGTAATTTTTATAGACAGTTGGATATGTTTATAATAATATCATCAAACAGGAAATTGTTAGGAATAATAATTCCTAGGTTTTTGGCAGTGTTCTTATTTTTGGTATAATAGTAAAAATAATAATTATTATTTTTGTTCAAAAAGGGGGGAAATATCCCACTGTAAGAACGAAAATACACACCAAAGAGTGTTATTATCTTGGTATAACATGTAATATCAACGTAATACTTGTGATGCTTTTTTGATAGTGAACAATACTAAGCAACATAAAGTGCACATGTACACCTCAACACTTATATGGCGATTGAACTACTGAAACTACTGAGTCACATATAAATATTAAAAGATGTACCAACAGCATACTAAAAGCTGATTTGCATTTAAAAGAGTTTATGTGTGCTGATATCTAGCCTCTGTTCAAAAGCTATTTTAGATGTCATTTGACTAATGCTGGGAGTGGGAATATTGATCTTGTTGAAGCGTTTTTGTAAAGGATTTTTGTGTAAAAAACATTGGAAACATCTCTCACTCTTCCTCTCTCTCTTTTTTTCCCCTTGCTTTCTTTCTGAATAGGTTTGTTGAGATGGTACTGGTAATAGTAGCAACTGAATTGTCAAAAGCGGAGGGTGTCTTGATGCTTCAGTGTCTAAAAGGTCCTATCAATCGACTCCACAAAAATAACCTCGTCTGGCTCGTCTCCAATTACAATGCCAAAAATGGCAGGAGAAATGTAATTCCTATCGATCCCCACCTCTCTTAACAGCTCAATGACTGGGACATCAGCCCAGTGAATGGGGAGGCACAAGTAAAGAGAGAATGAGGAAGTGAGAGCGCCACCTGGAGTCAGATCTGAGAGATAACTAAGGTGAGTCTTAACACTTGCTGCCGTAGGATCATGTGGACAGACACAGTGTAACCTTTAAAAGTGCAAAATTAGTTAAATCCAGCTCCATACTCAGGTGTGAAAACTCCAAATGGTTCCCCACAGTAGTGTCGTCACCAGGCAAAACAAGTGTTAAGTGTTTCGGATGGCTGGTCCGTCAAATAAAGCCATCTGCTAATTCCCAACAAATGAATAGTAAGGCGGCAGGCTTAGCCGATTCTTTATAAGCACCGTCGGCACGGCCTCTCTTCCGCGCTGATTTCTCTAAATGTCTGCATATGCAGCAGTTAGACAGTGGGAAATTTAAATGAGCCTGTTAATTAATTAAGCATGGCTGAGTGGTATTTTGGAAATGGGAGTAACTGAGTAGACAGCGAAAGACAGACAGACTGAGCCAAAATGAGTCTGTGAGTCTGGTTCCTACCTCTTAGGGTGTATTTGCTGTGGAGGAAAGATATCACTGTTCCTGAATCCTAGAGTCTTTGTGCTGCGGCATGAAGAAAATATTTACTCAACCACCATGTCATTATGTCCTGCACAATCAATCTGACCTAATTTTACCTTTGGACACATCCATTTGAGTAAACACCAGCATTATGCGCAAGTCTGGTATCAAACTAGCCATTGACAACGTTAATGTACTTTCACTTGGTTCAAAGTAAGCCATTTCCAGAAGTGGCTATTAGTGTTTTTCCCAGAACACTGAGATATCTCTCTTTCTAGTGATTTATGCAGGTCTATGAGGTCTGCTACCTGACTTAAGCCTGATGAGACTCAACAAACTGCCAAGTTTATATATATATATATATATATATATATATATATATAGGCTACTGTAGTGAAAGAGACAAACTGAATGAACCTACAGTAACCTACAGAAAGAGTCAATGAACAAATCAGAATTAATCTTTTCAGTGAACATGTCTTATGTGTCTTATGTAGGCTACTACAGATTTCATGTACTACAAAAATAATTATATGTACATTACTGTTCAAAGGTTTGGGGTCAATAATCTTTTTTTTTTATAAATAAAAGACTTATTTAAAAAACAAACATTACAATCTGACTACATAATTTTGTATATATTATAAATTGTACAATTATATATTAAATTAAATTAAATATATTAAAGGGTTAGTTCACCCAAAAATTAAAATTCTGTCAGTAATTACTCACCCTCATGTTGTTCCAACCGCGTAAGACCTTCGTTCATCTTCGGAACACAAATTAAGCTATTTTTGATGAAATCTGAGCCATGTTTCACTCCTCCATAGGCTTCTAGGTGACCGAAACTTGCTGACCCAGAAAATGTATTAAAGAGATCGTTAATATAGTCCAAGTGACTACAGTGGCTCAATCTTAAGTATATCAAGCGACGAGAATACTTTTTGTGCGCAAAAACAAACAAAAATAACGACTTTATTCCACTATTCATTTCCTTCTCTCTGGACCTCTAGTTGGTTCGCGTAGTGTTTTTGCGCAGCGCGTCTGTGTTACACGTCACCACGTAGGCTCACTATTGGCCGACGCCGGTCATGTGTGTGTTGCGTGATGACGTGCAACACAGACGCGCAGCGCAAAAACACTACGAGGCCCAGAGAGAAGGAAATGAAAAGTGGAATAAAGTCGTTATTTTTGTTTGTTTTTGCGCACAAAAAGTATTCTCGTCGCATGATAAACTTAATGTAGTGCCACTGTAGTTACTTGGACTATTTTAACGATGTTTTAATAACTATTCTGGGCCGGTGAGTTTCGGTCACACTGGAAGCCTATGGAGGAGTCAAAATTCTGTCAGATTTCATCAAAAATATCTTAATTTGTGTTCCGAAGATGAACGAAAGACTTACATGGTTGGAACAACATGAGGGTGAGTAATTACTGACAGAATTTTCATTTTTGGGTGAACTATCCCTTTAAATATTCAATATTATTTTATAAATGTTCTGTTTTTACAAACACATCTGTGAGCCAATGCAAAAAGTCTGAGTCTACATACTTGCATCAGGACAAGTTTGGCAATATCACAAGTTCTGGTTAACAGGCCATTTCATTTTCTGGCCTAACACCCATGCAGGCCTGTTATGCAATCAGGAAGTTTTGACTCTACAGCTGGAATATATCTTTGAAGTTGCTGCCGAATTACTTTAGCATTTATCTCTTCTCTCTCTGTTCTTTTTCTTTGTGTCAGCTATTCTAAACAGGCCATTAGCATCAGTAGCACCATAAGGCCGGCGCTTCCCGTCAAGCCACCCGACCGTACTCACCATGGGGCCTCCATCCTGCCCTGTCCAGGGATTGCATGGAGTAAGTATGGAAGGGAGGGAGGGAGGGAGGAGAGGGTGATGAGAACGAAAGAGAGGGTTTGCCAGAGGCACATCTGAAATTGCACCATTAGGAAACTCTGTCTGAGCTGGGTGAATGAGACAGGGGGATGGTAGATGGGCTTATGCTACAGCCTCTGTCTCTTTATGCCAAAAGATTTCTCTGATGGCTTTTTAGGACATCATAACTGACACTGCACCTGTATCGTGACATCCTCCACTGTGGAAACAGCATTTTAGATCTTGTTTTGAAGCGCAGGATGCATGACAAATTCAATGACCTATTCGGTACCACTTTTATAACAAGATGGAGCAATCTGGATGGTGACCTCATCAAAGCTTCTTTATACTTGCTTTAAGAAGGGCTGAATTATACAAGGCATCTCTCCTTTACAACGGGCATGTTTCAATGGAAGTCATTATAAAGCCTAAAATCAGCCAAAAAACTCCAATGGATTTATTAAGATATCAATTGAAATTCCATGTATTCATCCCATAGTAGCACTACTCCAATAGTAGAAAAGCACAATACGATTTTATTAAACTGAAAATGTTGTACTCCTTTTAAAGGGTCAGTGCTGAGACTTTTGAAGCAGCAGAATCATCTTTGCATGAAGTAATAATCTTGTCATCTTCAAATGAAAGAGATCCTCCCCATTCACTCCCCATTTCCGTCCTCTATAGTCAAAGTGAACAGCAATTCTTTGATTTTTCTTATTTGAAATGTTGGCTCTTTTGGGGCACTGCATTTTATTTTCATGTTCAAATGATGGAGCTGGGAATTACATCAAGACTGCAGCAACATGAATTTTTAAGTCCTTATGCATGGTTGCAGTCTCTGAATGAGGATGACCGTAATTTCATGGTAGACGATTCTGACAGAATCTATATAGAGCAATACAAGCCAGATAAACAAACGGACTCCTGGAGAACGAACTGGGAAATTTGGCCAAAAACTGTAAAGGCTGCACATCAGTCTTGCTTAGGCAGGGTGAATGAGTTTTTGATACTGTCTGAAAGAAATCCTGCGGGTAGGTCGAAATGAAACAAAGAGAAAAATGAAGATGGAGGAGGTAGAGTGGAAGTCAGTTGAAGGGGTGCACATTTCAACCTTGTGTTGTGGAAATTGCTGCACGAAAAGGTTTGCAATTGACCTCGTCAGATGCCTCCTTTTTCACAAGTGGCTTTCAATCAGAATGCATCGTGGTTGAAGTAGACCCTTGCTTTCGTATGATCATTAGCCAAATGGAACAAAACTAGATGCTTTTTCAATGCACCTGCAACCAATGCACAGTGTAAGCATTCTACTGCTGATGCATGGGCAACATAACTTGAATTAACACATTGTTATCCAAAGCAGGATAATCAGGGACTGATTTCACAATAAAAAAATCCAATCTGAACACAATTTAGTAGACAATACTCAGACAACGATGGATTGCCCCCCATCCCATTCCCCACCCCCCGCTTTGTGGTGAACTGACAAAGCATATTTTGTACTGCATTACATGAATTAATGCATATTGAATACCACGATTAGCACTGACTAACTGGGTGATGTGTTTTTTTGTACAGAATCAGCAAATTCTCTCAGTAGAGCCAAAACGGCTTAATCATTTGTGAGGCCATTGAGGTTTGGAGAACTGCAGCCTTTGAGAGAATCAAGCCATAGTCCACCACAATTAGACAAGCTATTCTCTATGCTGATTGGTTGTGGTAAACACAATAAATCACTGTAAATGTGTTCAATGGATAAAGGCTAAAGAAATAAGTGGATAACCACTTATTTGGCTCCCTACGGTTTGCTCCTTAAGCTCCTTGAATAACTGACAACTTCCATTTTAAAAAGGCTGATGTATAGTACATGTATAATTAGTTAAATAGTTAGTTTGTTATATAAAGTTTTTTGTCATTATTCACTCACCCTTGTGTCGTTTCAAACCAATTATGACTTACTTCAGCAAAGTCAAAGTTTTGAAGATCTCTTTGGTACACTTTTCCATAAAAAGAAATTTAAAATTACAAAAAGGCACCACAAAAGTATGATAAAGATGGTCCACACGATTTTTTACACTATATTCCAAGTCTTCTGAACTCATATGATAGCAATGTGTGAGGAACAGACAGCAAGTTAAAAGTTGTTATTCATTTAAATTGTGACATTTTAGAACCAATGTCATTTGGAACAACATTAGATTTAGATCTGACTGAACTAGTCCTTTATTTATAGTCAGTTCAGACTCTACAAATTTAAAGAACTATTTTCAAAGATGAGTTATGAGAACAGAATTCATGCCCTTGCGCTGAAGGTCTCTCCATTGCTCCTTTATGGCATTGTCACATGAAACAAATTGTGTTTTGCACTGAAAGGTCTTCACTTTAGAAGATACTTTGAGTGGAAAAGCAGGTAATAGACAAATAATTTGCAGACTCAAAGTTCATTCTTTCAGTTTTTATGTGTTGATGTGTTTGATCTGTGCAAGCTCTTGATGTCCTGCAGTGAATAGAACAAATTATATAATGATAATCCAGAAGACAGAAAAAGCAGACAGAAAATTAGTTGATAAAGGAGAAAGGTGGAAAGATGAATGAATAAACCAAATGAAAAGGGATGTATAGAGACCAGAGAGCGTCAAAACCATGTTTTAGCCAGGGCGCCTCGGCGAAACCGCCCCCGTATTTGATCATGTTTATTGTCTGAAACCATCTGCAGCTGATAACCCTTGACTGAACAAGCTGTTAGTCAGCCCGAGAGGGAGTTGAGAGAGAAATCAGCCATGCTATAAAATGGCTCCTTCAGTCAGTATATGCTTCCTCCACAGATCAGACTAATTGCAAATGACTGCTTTTAAATAAAAAATTGCTGTTCTCCTTCATGACCAATGAAATTGATAAATAAACACTTTAATTTAGTCATACACTATATATTACTTTTGCAGTCTTACACTGATTAGACCAGCATTGGACCTTTGTTGGTTCAGGCTGGTTAGACAAGTTGACAAGCATGTTCTTTCTGGTGATACTGGTCGACTAGGAATGTCTTGCTGGAGACGCCAGCATCTAGAAATGGGATCATCATCCAAGACATGTGATTGTGAAGAACACCTGAAGAACTTATAATGTTCATGAAAATAAAAAGGACTGAGAAGTCCTTTTAGACTAGAGCATAATTGCCTTTCTGAATACAAATGTCAAACCTGGCATTTTTGACACTCAAACCAGTTCACACAGTCTTTAAATATGTTTAGAGAGGATTATTTGCTGCTCAAGCAAACTGCACTTGCTTCGCTTCTGTTGCAATTTACTTTATGACAGTAAATATACTGTATGACAGAACAACTGGAAGCTCAAGCGATGTCGTGCAATCAATGCTAGACAAGAACAAGATGTGATTGCATACCTTTGTCAGAGAGGTGTAGCTCAGAGAAAGGTAGTTATTAGCGATGCGGCTTTTTTGCACGCACTTGTGGTGATAGTCAAGATGGAAATTTTTATTATGGGCAGGGAAGCAGGGTATAAGCAGTGCAAAATTGAAAAATCAACTCAATAGCTCCAGAAGTGTTATCAGGAGAGGCTGGCCTAAATCTGCATGCTAATAAGCAAGTATTGCCGGGAGGGTATCGCCTCAAGCCGCTCACCACGGGAGCAGTAAACATGGGACCAGAGATGAGCATCTCTCCCAACACACTTGGTGCAGGATTTTTTAAGCCCTGTGCTGTCCAGGGTCCTTTGAAGAGCGCTGAGCGGAAGAAGTATTTACGGAATCGTTTCCGAGCAACGGGGGACGGAAGGCTAGAACAAAGCTGTCTACTCCTGACTGTGCGGACAAGAGTTTTAGCAGCCTTGTTGAATGGCATGTAAATGTGCTAGAAAAACTAAACGGGTGGACTGATTCCATATTTTTGACACTTCAATGAATTACAGATATACAGATCTGTGTATATAGTTAAAGGTGCAGTCTGTAAGAATGACAGCTAGTGGTTGAAATAGGTACTGCAGTCAAAATTCGAAATATCGGCGATTGTTGTTTCCCCCCACCCCCTCCTCCTCAGACTTGATGCTCACGCGGGTTGCCAGTTTGAGGACACGCAACAGAAACGAGTGCAACTGACAATGAAAGCCGAGGAGACTTCCAACACGGAACGCACATTTCAAAGTAAAATAACTGGCTGTAGAAGTGTTTTTCAGAGAAACGAGTATGTGAACTTAGCATGTTTTCTATATATCTGCAAACATATTATGGTATTTGTATGCTTTAGTAGAGTGAAAAGGTTACATTCAGCATCTTTAATGAAAGAGCCTGAGTTCAAAGCCTTGTACAATTCAATGAATTCCATAATGTGTGAATGTATTCAGCTGCATTCGTCACCCTCAGATTGGGTGTCGGCGTAGCCCCAAAAATAGACCTTTCGCAACAAGGAGCAATCTGCCATTTCAAGTCCCTATGCGCCTGCGAGCTTGTCAGTCTCACTTCCATCAGCGTGCATCTGTGTCACACTGTGACACGTTGCATCTTTCACTCATGCCACTGTAAAGTCCACCAGCCGTGCCGATCTGGATCCGCCAACCAGCAGCTTGACCGCGTCGTTCGGATTCCACGATTTGTTCTGTGAGTCCTGCTGTATGTCACCATCGCTAATCTGTAGTCTATGTAAATAGAAATCTTACTTCAGAAGCCCACACTAAGACTTTTGTCATGACCTTGTTGCAACCTTCTGGTCCGGCTGGCTGAGACTGACCGTTGCTGGGTTGTGAGGAGTGAGCGCCCGAAGCAGCCAGCTCAGCGGATCTCAGGTGCTGACAGGCTGCATAAACACACTGTGAAAAGCTGCCTGCCCTGAAGGCCCCGGACAAGCTCAGCGAAAAAGAAAAAGGAAACAACGGCATAGCTGAAATGAGCTGTATATTTCACAGCTGTTACCAAGGGCGGGCGACCTACGTGCCAGCATGCTGCAGCACCTGAGTGAGAGAAACACTTTGAGAGGTCAAAGTGGAACTTCTCATGCAAGCTTCTTAAAGTGACTTAAATGGCAACCGACACACTAAATAACCATCAAAGAGAAAACAAAAATAATATTACAAAATTCCCATAGGTAAAGGAATAGTCTATTAAAAAATATTTTTGCTGAATGTCCAAGCTGCTCATTTACATACAATAAAAGCATACAATGACCAATATTTTAAATATTTATGCGCACAAGCCGTATGAGATTTTATTAGACAAAGCTATGTTTTCAGAACACTTGGAATAGAGTCGCTTTAATTATACTGATAAGAGTGACTAGGATTTTCTTGAAAAATTGCCCCACAGACAAAAAATAAAATTAATTCAGAACGACATGCCGATGAGTAAACGATGACACAATGTTCATTTTGTGGGTGAACAATCCCTAAAACATTAGATTTTGTGAATCACGTGAATCTCTTTAAATGATTTAAAACAGTACAGTACATATCCCTGACCTTCTACCCTTTAGGCCAACCTGAGGTATGACCTGTACAATTTCTCTTCAGTTACATAGTCTGTTTGCTCTTGGGAGACAAACCAGAGTGTTTACTGGTTTAATCGAATTTGAAATGGAGGCTGTTTGCAGATGGTCAATGCGGGAGGGGATGTTTTCTAGTGCACACAATGCTGTTTGACTCTCATACACAAAATAGAAAGTAATCACTCCTCATCTAGTTAATCCCATAATTATGCACATGGACACTAATTTCCCAGCAGGGAGAACACTCTGTGCCTGGCTCATCTCTCTCTTTCCCTTTTTACTCTCTTATTGTTTATTTACTAGACTAGAACAATCACACTGAATGTTAAGTAAACAAACTATAGCCTGAAGCTTGTTTTACATGTGTACTAGCAGTGCTAGTTAAGGAACTGTTTGAGGTAGTGTCACAGGACTTCTTTTAGCTATGATTACAGCAGGGAATAAATACGGAACTCTACGGCTGTGTTCTAAAGCCTAGTGATGTGCCTATGTAGGGAGCATTTTAAGGCATAATAGGTACAGTGCCAATACGAAGGCTGCTCTGAAAAGGTAAGCAGCACGAATATGATGTGTTCCAGATTCTATAGCATCCTCACATGCATCCTTTGCATAAAATTAGACAATCTCCAATGTAATTTATTCAATACAGAAAAGCGTTGATCAAAAAAGTTCAGTCTAATTAAAATTGTGCATGTTCTGTATTTTTATTCTTATCAGCGTAAAGGCCCATTCAGACCGAGGATGATAACTATAACTATATCTACTGAATCGAGTATCCCATGCATTTTACTCTAAATAAGCTATTTATTTATTTTTGTCTGACTGCCTATACAAATTAGTCACTTATGAGATTGTGTTTTCATTTTTCACCCCAAAATGAAAATGATCTAATCATTTACTCACCCTCAAGCCATCCTAAGCTTGAGGGTGAGTAAATTTCATCATAAAAGTAATCCATACGGCCCCAGGGGGTTATGCCTTCTGAAGTGAAGCGATGCATTTTTGTAAGAAAAATATTCATAATTAAAACTTTATGTAATCCGTTACTTCCGTGCACCCAGCAGCATGCGACAATATCTCGGAGGTGAGTGGAATACATTGTGATCTCTTGTATACTAGTTGGTATTTGCTATGCTTGCCATGATCCTATTTTGAATGGCTCTTTCCAATTAACAAGACCATTTGTCTAGTTCTGGATGTGGGGATCGGTAGTTGTCATATAGCCCTGAAGATGGATGTGGCAGATACACTGGCAGATGCTGGAAACGTCTTTCTGTACAAAATCAGCATGCATTTGCAGCTAAAAGAGATTCTAAAAACCAATAACGTCGTAATTTCACGTCAGACGGACAGAACAAAACAGGAGAAAATGCTATGATTATAGCCAGAAGGGTGCAGCTCCACCCTGGTCTGCTTATTTCTACAGAGAAGAGACAGGAAGTTGCTGAAAAAAAAGAACGTTTCAGTGCTCGTAATATGGCAAGGACACAGCTCCCCTGCTGCGTAATGGCACATGGCAAGCCAAACACTTCCAATGAAGTTGTGTTTTAGAGGGCATGTTTGCTGCCATCAAATCATTCTGTGGAGGAAACTGCAGCAACAGTAGATTAGATTATGTAGCTCATGCGTTTCCTCAAACAAGACATGATCTAATTCATTCTTAGAGTACATCCTTCTTCCTTCAAGACGTGAATGCTGGAAATTGAGCTTGTCTTTGAAATAATCTCTTTAACCATCTAGGTGGAGAACTGGAAGAGGAATCAGACTCTTTTTATAGATTTTTTACATCAGTGCAGTCACGTCTATCTGAATGACATCCCCCCCACCCACCACAAGTCTATAAATAAACTTGAAGCAGCTCTGCCTTTATAGGTCAGCTGAACTACAAAGTGCATCTTTTCCTCTCGTGTGTCAAGAGTGAAATTTGAAGGTGAATCGATATTTAATTCCAAGAATCAACTAGTAACTGGTTACCACAACCACGTACAAGGGATTGCTGTTGCCATAGCAACAACCGATCTTGGTGTAGAGACCATAGGAATAATGTATGCACAGGCATAATTCTGTATGTGACACGTTTAGTAAACACATTTATTATGGACTCCCCAGGCATGGCGCAGATTGAAGCAGATAAAAGAGTGACACTTTGCTAAAGAGAAGCTCAAAGTTGGGCTTCTAAAGTGGCGAATCGTTCACACAGAAAAACAAGATCTGTAAACATTGCGAGAGGAGATAAGCCAGTGGCAGAACTGTCTGACAGTCCTCCCCACCCCAAACTGAGAAGAGAAGAACGGCTATGGAAGTGTGCTTGACACACTGAACATTTAATCTATTTTGTTTCTTTTGTCTGTCTATCTGCCTACCTACCCATCCATCCATCTATCCATCCATTCATCCATCTCCCCACCCACCAAATCATTGTAGCTGAGAATTTGGGATGAGTTCTCTAGTGGAGCTTCAAAGGGTGCTGGGGACATCCATGTGATATTATGTGGTGATATTATTTGAGATAAATTGCTTTACCTACAATTTCAGGCCATTTTCTGTCGATTTCCTGTTTGATAGAGGCTATTACCAAATTCTGGAGCTTGTTGCTAGCTGAAGCTTTCTCACTTACACACACATTCCAAAAAAGCAAGCTCTGCAACCGGGGTTGTCAAGTCAGAAAGTACCATATACGTTAGTAAATAGAAATAATATTTGTTGAAGAGATCTATATCCAAAAACAGCCATAACCAAATAAATAAAACGACCTTAATCTGTTGTTCTTCCACATTATAACCTTGGGTTCATTCTGTTTGGGCTGCTGGAGTGCACACAAAGCCCTGGCGGTGACTCATATTTATTAGTTCCTCTCTGCTGATTGGGCATTCCAATACTCCCAGTCCACCCTGCATTGTGTGCAGTGAAACGTGACATGGGGTCACTTCCCCCTTCCATCCCCTTCTGCCAGCTCTCCCAGCATGCTTCAGTGGCCATAAACACACACATGTGACCAAACAGTGATGACTGTGCTACAGAGGTAAATATGAGCTCATAGGGATTTTATTGTCAGTGTCTTTGTTTAGTGCTTCTGCAGTACAGAAGTGCTATCGGGGGAATTATAAGCGCAGCGCTTTACAATAAGGTTGAATTTGTTAACTTTAGTAACTGTAGTTATCATAATAGGTAACAGAACTAAAGTATGTAATGAACTTTAAGATATAAAGAGCAATACTTTTACAGCATTTGTCAATTTTGTTTAAAGTGCATTTCTACATCTATAATTGCATAAATTTACATAAGAGAATATATTATAAATGAATAATTTAGTAATAAATCAGTAAATAAAAGATAGTATTTTCATGAATTAGCATTATTGATATGTAATTTAATTTAATATGTAATACGTTTATTAATGTTAACAAACTGAACCATATCGTAAACTGTTGCCTTTATAAAACGGATAGTTCTGACTCCTAAATTCTAATTAGATAAGCATTCAATGAGTAGCTAATATACACAAACCTGTTTCTGAACTTTATATAGCTAGTTGCTACGCAGCTTACCATAAAACAATTAGGCTAATAAACTATATAACTTGGTGAATTATAATGATCAATAATTACTAGTGTTATTATGTCCTTTCTCTTTCAAAAAAGGAATTGTCCATGTAAGACTGAACTTTTGTTTATTCATGCAGACTGCTGCTTTCTAACCCAAAAATATATTCCTGCCAGGAAATTGCTAAAAGCTCCCTCACACAATGTAAGCCTGGGTGGCCATTGTCCTCAACCTCCAGATTAGCTCTGATTTGGCGCTTCGAACAGTATTCTGGCATGTCATTGCAACCATTGGCGATGGTGGAATGACAGCAGAAATGGCCATGTGGCGCAGGCTACGTCTCACCCTACTTGTCCCCTCAGTCTGGTCATTCTCTCACTAAGCCCAATAGGAATGTCTTTCACATCCTTAGAGTTTTTGTGATGGTGTTGTGATGAATGGATTGGCACACAAAACAGAGAACACACATTTTAAAAAAGCTGGACAAAATGATATGGTTTAGTCGCTGTAATTTAGAAACGGAATTTGTTTTATTTATTTGTAGTGCTGCATGTTCAAACATAGATCATATTCTATCCCTATATTATAGTGCGTTTTGCTGTTTGGAAATCGAAAATGCCAAGATCGACCCTATCTGTAATGCATCTGCAGTGTGCTTGGCTAAATGGCTGAGTTCTGTGACTGTTATGAGTGCAGTCATGCATATCTGTGTATATGTGTGTGTGCATGTCCCCAATAGACTGCATTATGCACAGTACACAGAATTGGTCGCCTGCAGCACTAATGCAAATTTTTGTCAAGGGCTCCATTAAAAGGTAAGACTGGTCCCTCAATCTGTGCCGCTTCATCTCAAGGTTTTTCATGGCATTTATTATAGTCATGCCATAGACACCCCTCGCATTTCCATTATTTTTGACCGCACTACTGCCAGTGACTGGCTTGCACTAGCCGAATCCAGAGATTGAGGAATGGGTAGGTGGGTAACATTAGCCACTCTCTCATCCTGTCTGTGCCTGGCACACCCGGTGCATCCTGGGTAATTCATTTCTCCCAGGGCTTTATCATCTCAGTGGGCTAGTGAATGATTTACACTGACAGCTAAGCCACGCCAAGACCCAGTGTTATGAGCTGTGGTGAATGCAGGCTCTAGTTTAAACAAAACTGTTCTGAGTACAGAATGAATTTGTGAAGTATGAATTGTTAGATTAACAAGGGACAAAGTTAATCAAACGTAATCCACAGTAATTGATTTAAGTGGGTGTACAGTACATAATGAATTGTCACAAAAATAGAAAGAAAGAAATCTTGGACAGTGTGGGACTATATTTTGTGTCTGGCCAATAGCAGAAAGCAAAAAAAATTCGAATTCTAATTTGGTGACAAAGTCAAGTCACCTTTATTTATATATACAGTGTTAACAGGTAAATCACTTTTATTTATACATACAGTGATAACAGGTAAATAAGGATTCGATGATGCAAACAGAACTCGATTCTGCTGTAAAGCAGCTCTAAAAAAAACAATAGCAAACAGTTATTATTCAGTGTGTCATTATTTTAAAAAAATGACACACTTCACCTTCAACTCCAGTGTTACAAAACATAAAGCTATTTTTGCTGGTCTGCTGATGCCAGACCCATTTGTTATGAATAATGATATATTTTATTTTACACCCATCATTTCCAAAATAAAAATATAAAATTAATAAAATTAAGTACTTTTTATTTGCCAAACTTTTAACTTGACAATCCAAATAAGCATACAAACATTGTTATGTAATATATTAACCACATTTTGTAGATTTTCCAGCAAAAAATGACTATATTGTGATATATACCATTAAGATGATATAAGTTACTTGTGAATATGGATTAACATGGGTAAATACTCAAATGGTAAATATAGCATTCTGTGTTGAAGTTGATTAAGGCATGCTTTTGATTTTGATATTTTTATCTCTCCAGATGGAAAGGAG
This sequence comes from Rutilus rutilus, assembly GCF_951802725.1. Taxonomy (NCBI): domain Eukaryota; kingdom Metazoa; phylum Chordata; class Actinopteri; order Cypriniformes; family Leuciscidae; genus Rutilus; species Rutilus rutilus. The sequence goes on along the minus strand of NC_140212.1, from coordinate 16,220,935 downwards.
CTCGCGGGCAGATCCACAAACTTTAGGAGTGACTCGGCCTGCCAGTAAGAGCTAAATGAGTGAGAACACTGGCCCTGAGGGAAGTGATTTTATCAAACTGTCATTGTGGCTAAAGTTTTTTAGGAACAAAGCGGCACCTGAAAATCAGCCTCCACTCTGCAGGTGAAGGTGGCAGAGTGGATGAATAATGCATGAAATTTATCTGCTGCCGTTAATCATGATGAGATGGAAAGAGAGAGAGAGAGAGAGAGAGAGAGAGAGAGAGAGAGAGAGAGAGAGAGAGATGTGATGTTGCCGCAGGATGTGTTTTTTTTCCTAATTTACTCATTTCTCTGCTCAGCTCAAGACTTGGAATCCAGAGTCAAGGTCTTTAGAGAGGTAAAAAGCTGAAATTTATGTCATTTACTCACCCCCGTCATTTGGAGCAACATGAGGGTGACCGAATTTTTAACTATTTCTTTACTTCCAGCTCCTACAAGGTTATAACCTTTACATACAGTACTGTGCAAAAGTCTTAGGCATGTTTTAATGGCTTTTAATGGGGTTATTATGATTTCTATAATGTGCTAAGAAATGTATATTATATAATGTGAATCAGCTTTTCATAACCTTATGTTTGCATCCATCAAGATAAAATGTTAAATTATGGTAATGAAATAAAAATATCTATATTGCGATATAAACATACTCATACCTCTAATGCCTAAATTTCCTTATGGAAACTGGTCAAGGGGGATACGGAAGAAAACGTTCTGCCAACAAAGGGTAAGATGGAATAACAGGTCATGGAAAAATGCATTTAGGACATGCCACAGCCTTTGTGTTTTAATGTGATCCACACCGCGATCATTTGACTGATAAGGCCTCACAAATGGCTGGCTTAGAGCCGTAATTACTATCCACTCCCGCATAATCTTTCTCCCCAGCGAACATGTCAATGCCGGCAAGCAGGAGCGTGCTTGCAAACGGAGGAAGAAAAAGGAGAACATTTAGAGATAAGAAGGGCTACTTTCCTCTCATCAATACAGTCATGACTCGTAAGATTTCAATCCATCACTGGGCTCTTAAGAAAGCACTCCCTTGCCTTTAATTAAGGCACAGTGACTTATTTGACATGCAGCTACTGAGCCATTGTAAACGCACAGCTATAAAAGCTAGTGGAGACTGGAGGGTGTCAGAGATTAGAGATCTTACAATCGGAAGGTCATTAGGGTTATTTAGAGGTCGGGAAGTACATGTCAACTGTGCAGAATGAAGTGATTTAGCTCACTGACCCATAAGGAAGTCAACACGTAATTCAGGTGAGAGGAGGAACCACAGCATCTTTTATGGATGTGGCTTACTGTATATAATCTCTCTACTATAAATGAATTAAATAACAATGCATAACATTCCTAACAATGTATGATTACTAATATAGAAAGGACAACATGTCTTGAATGCATAAGCCGCTATCGTGTTCAGGTGTTAAATAAGAGCAAATACAGTAGCACAAAATGACTCTGGAGACATACAGTATGGTAATAGGGCTTGCATAAACTACTTTTATGTAGTAATTTTTTTTTACTATTGACATGGAACATAGGCTATGTTTCAATGAGCATGCTAACAGGTGAGTCCTACTAATACCACAGTATGTAGTACGTATAATTACTGTACACAAAATGTGAATACCTGGATGACCTACATGGAGCACACTGTTTGAGATACCACAATGCATTGTGCTCTACTCCTATTTTCAAACAAATATCATTATTTGAGCAGATTACAAAAAGTTCAGACATTTTACACAAGCTTAAATAATAATAATGATATTTTTATATTCAAGCTTTTATTAATATATCTATTTTTTAATTGCCCTGTATTGTTATCTGTAATAATACAGAATACTAGCCAACATGTTTATTGTGAAATAATGCCTAATGTTTTACTAGTAGCACCCTATAATGAAAAAAAGTTACTTAAAATTCTTAGGTAAGTGTAGGAGGAAGAGCAGTAAGAATTCTGAATTCAGAATCAGAAGCTCATCTGATTGGTTGGAGAACTGAAGATTAAATATTACTGGCCGTTTAAATGGGAATAGGAGTGAAGAGGAAGAGTAAATAGAGCAAGCATTTCTCGTGCTCACAGAATCCGGCAGTGCCCCGTTTACACGCTCCATTGCAAAAAACAACAGCTGAAAAAAAAAAGAAAAAAAGAAGAAAAAAAACCTCCTTCCAACATTTTGCTGTTCTTTGCTTTCGGTCTCATCTGTTAGACGCATTGGTTGCTCCACCTGTGGAACAAACCCAGTGAACATGCACCTGGACCTTTGGAGAGACATTCTCAAGTGCTAAAATAATTAAGCCGATTGTTTCAGATATAACCCAGTGCCTTTTCCGTCTTTGAATCTTCACAGTCGACTGCACTGGTCAAGTCCTGAAGAGCTCCTTGAGTAAGTGAGCTCAAAATGATCCGGGTGGATTGTAGACAGAATATACAGTATTAGACACCCTCAGGGGGAGGGAAAACTGACCTCAACTCATCGACAGTGGACAGAGGGAAGGAGAAAAGGAAGGAAAAGACAGATGAGGGGGACTGAGAGCAAACGGATGGTTACGTTCTCTTCACGGCGGCAAGGAGGAGAAATAACAGAAACTAATTTATCTGGTGGTGCGGGGGCCATGTTATTAACAGCCTACTGAAACACACTTAACTCATGCCTATTCAATTATGCTAATGTACACATGCAAATGACCATGGTCCGCAACACCATGCTGTCTCAATTAGGTGACAGGCTTACAAGGGTTGGTTCTAGAGAGCGACCAGATTATTGCCCTGCTATCCGTCTACAAGCAAACAGCTTTTGACCTGTGATTATCATTACGAGACATCAGCAGGGTGGGTTGACTCGCAGACTGAGAAGTCATGTTCTGTTTGCGTGCAACTGCATGTGTTGGCTGCACGTGTGGGAGACTGTGGACGTGCGTCTTCACATGTCATATTTATTGGTTCAGTTCAGCACTGCAGCTTTTAGCAGCGCTTCCCTCAAGAACGAACCAGCTTTTGAGGGGTCAGACATATTCAAGGTCAGCTTGTGTCATCTGCCTCTGTTTGTCACATTGAAGCTCTTTATATACATTGTGTAGATCAAATCGAACAATTACGTGAATGTGGGTTAAGCGCCACAACATTACATTATCAAATGATTGAAGCCCAACATGCATTACATTACTGCACAAATCATCTCTGAATTGGTGGAAACTTTTAACTGCACAATAAATCTGAATCACTGATCTACGTTATTGCTTGGCTTTCATGTCTAACACGTATTCACAATGTACCAAAAAGAATTAGGTATTAAAATCAATAGGGTGAATTGTCAGAAGATTGGTGAGTAATACATCATATTTAGTATGGTCAAGGCTGGATTAATAACATCGATTCTGACCATGAAATACAGCATGTTGTCTCAAAAGAAACAACTTTAGCTCTCTGTGCAACAATTTTAACTTACACAAGAGCAATTCATTATTTAGCATGTCCCACAAATATGCGTGACCAACCAGATATAGCTAACATGTTGAACACATATGCACTACATGGGCGCCACAGTGATTTCAAGAAAGCAGCTGAGTCTATAGAATGGCTGCACGAGTCAACATCAGCCGTCACTGCGTTATGTAATGCTTAAAGGACCCATACTTTGCAATAGCATACTAATGAGAAAGAAAAGTACATTATAGCTCATTCATCTGAAAATAAGATGAGCATGTAACATGCTATTGCTAACCAAAATGAAATGTAATTTTTCTTATTTTTTTTGTGCAATTTCAGTATTTTAGAGCACTTAAGGCATAACTTGTATCATCTGTTAATGTTAAAAAACGTAATCTTTATTCAATTTATTTACAAATTCTCAGTCTGAATCATTAGACAAATGATATCTATTTTCTTTAAAATGGAACAAACATATATTTTTTTTAAAGATATATATTAACTTTTTTATCAATTTATATATTTTTTAAGCTTTGATCAATAAAGAAAATAAACAATGATGCCTAAGAAAGTACCACTAACTACAAAGGGAAATATCACAGAGAGTCATATTTGCACCCAATTTTGGAGGGCATTTTTCTCCCTATTAATTTCTGGTATGGAAAGAGCAAAAGGTAAATGTAGAGGAACTTGTATATAGTGACATTGTCGCTGTCCTTAAAATAGCGATTCTGAAAGCAGCTCCCTTGCGTAAAGCCTGGAAGTTTGTTGCTGTCCGGTGCTGAAAGCTTTGAGGCAGGTGGCGCTGTCCAAAAGCAAGAAGTGCTGAAAGCTGTGTGTCGTGTTGAAGAGTATGGAAAAGCGCACTCTCTGTGGGTGGCTACAAAGCTTATTTGCTCAGAGCTGTCAACAGTCTCCTTAGCACCTAAGAGGGCATTTCTTGCATTTCGTCTGGTGAATAAAAAATAAAAAAACTATTTACACAAGTGTCAGACTAACATCTGTGGCCATTGTCTTACGCCGCAAGCACTGTGTTAAGACAAGTTAAAGATATCAGTTTTCAGTTACATGATCCTTTTTGATACATAGATAACTCTTATTAGCATTCTTTCGGGTTGGTTTTGGATTGTGTAATAACAATTTCAATGGGAAAACTACACTCCGTCCTTTGTGATGTTTTTATGACTAGGTTCATTTACTAGCTGTTCACTCTTGCTGCTTTGCATGTTAGAGCACGCCCTGTGTGAACACCTTTTGGATTGGAGCATTAAGACAGTAGGGAAAAAAAAAAATAATAATATCAGTAACTATCATACATTTCTTAGCTTTCATAGCTGTACAGTGTACACATGGTTAAGACTACACACAGTGTTGTGCTCCAATATAGCCATCTGCAGATATGTATTTTTTTCTCTCTCTATTTATTTATTTTTATTAGGATTTATGGCTTGAACCAGCTGCTTGGTAAACGTGTACACTAAGCAGACAATCATACAGCTAATTTTTGACAGCAGGATAAATCCGCTAGATAATCCAAATCTGCAGCAAGAGAGAGACAGAGAAAGAGAGAGAGAGTCTATAGGGGAGATTAAAAAGAGAAGATTGTAAATACAGAATCCCACATCGCTGATCATGTGACCTTAATTCCACTCTGTAATTTCTTCCCGTGGAGTGTGAGAGAGACGACCAATCACAAGGCGCAGTTAGTGAGGTCGTGAGGAGAGGGAGAAAAAAAACAAACATCCCGCTAACAGCAAGTAAAGCGTTGACTAGCTCAAATACCGTCCAAAAAAATGGGGGAAACAGTCATACAGACTAACACTTGTCACCACACTGCATATGCACACTAACAAGCAACCTCTCACATGCCATTTACACCTAGTTTAGTTTCAGTTAGGTCTTCCACACAAAAGCATGTGGGTCTTCTCTCTGCATGACTTTGACTTTGTAACAGCATATTTTACGAGGGACTGGCACATTCAGGTCAACCCCTAATCTCAATACTGTCCTCCTCCATGTCTATAGTTTTTTTTTTTTTTCACCTTCTGTCAAATAAAGCTCATATAAATTACACAGCTGTTTGGAAAACAAAAACAGACATATCAATAGAGCTTTTGCCAGCTTCACTCATTAACTATTGATGCTGTGTGAGATCTGGCGCCACAGCTAGATACACACACACACACACACACACACACACACACACACACACACGGATTGTTTATTTCTGCACTTATTGACAATGGACTCAATTCAAACCAGTCTCCATGGTACTAAACCAAACAAGAGGGGTGGCAGTTTAAGTTCAAGTCGAGGTGGACAAGCCACCAGCCATACAGAAACAAATGTCCGTAACATCTTCTGTACCACCTTAAAGGTACAAATTAACATTCAAAAGCAATGTGAAATAAACTGATGTAAAACAGCCTTCTGGGGAAAAAGAAAGGGAACTAGAGTGCAGTTTGCTTTGATTAAGAAAAGATCCATTTTAAAAGAAGAGGTGGATGGCATGCAGTGGCTTTTGAGGATCATGCCAGGCAGGATAACCAAATGGAGAGAAGTTGTTTGAAGCTCCGCAATAAGCCATTCTTCCCCTCTTTCATGTTTCGAAATGAGGGAACAACTGTGCATGTTAACCGCAATCCAGCAGCCCCTTTGTTCCATTCTTAGATCAAGAGCTAATGGAGGAACGGGGCTTTAACTTGAACAGAGTGGCTGAAAATGGTGAAACCGGAAGAGATCTGTCAATTAGGTGTAGTTTGACATCACTGAGAGAGTGAAGGGCGGGGGGAAAATGATTGTACGGGAGGTGATAGCGCCTTGAGGTTTGATCACTCCATACAGCCAGGGCTGCAAACTCTACTGGGAAAAATAGGATATGAGATGAAAGCTATGTGTGGGCATGTGGGGGAAGGGGTGTGTAGGATACAATCACAAAGCCCATACACATAATTTCACCACTGTAGTGACAGACAATCCCTGTTTCTCTGCCTGCCCATGTCTACTGTTTAGAGAGAGCAATCCGTCCTCTTAAATGCGCTTTGTAAACAACAGTCGTGCCTGAAAAGACCCTCTTGCTGCCATCAAACTGACAGTTTTCAAAGAAAACAGGTGAGAGAGATGTTTGGAGATGACCTCCTCGCCACCGGTGTAGAATTAGTAAGAGCGGCAGTAGACGGCAGGAAGCTACTGAAGTTATTCCTCCTGGAATCAGTCGTCACGATGCACTGGAGGTAGGAAGCAGTGTCTCACACTCTACTGAGTGCTATTGAGAACTGTTTTCACTCGATAATGAAATACAAATGCTTTCACATGGCTGAGCATATAACCACAACACATATGCATGCACATAGGCACATAGTGTAGTTTTCTCATCATATAAGCGGAGTCAGATCTTGTTATCTAATCCATTCCAAGACTTTAAAACCCAAAGCATCATATCCTTTGAACTAGAATCTCCTGAAGCAGTTCAGTACACTTAGCTACAGATGTTATACTGTAAGTAACTAACACAAACACTGCTCTCAGTACAGTCAAGTGTCCCTACCTGGCGGTCAGTAGTCACTCCTGGGTTTTTGTTCAGAGCTGGATGGCAGGTAGAGCAGGAGCTAGAGGTTGAAATTGAATTGAGTGAAAACACCTCCGTTTGTCCTGCAGAAATACGGATGCCCTGTGTACACGCGCTCTCTCTCTCTCTCTCTCTCTCTCTCTCCCTCTCTTACACACGGCTCTGACACGCTCACTGAATCTCTCTCTCTCTCTCTCTCAGCCTTCCTACTCGTCTTCCCGCCCACCTACCCCCAACACCCTCCCTTTTCCTATCTCTTTCTTTCACACACACTGTCATTCTCTCTCATCACACATGCGCACACTCTCTCTCTCTCTTTCTCTCTCTCTCCAGGCACTCTCTCATTCGCTGTGACACAAGCTCTCACTTGTACATACATTATGTTTCTTTACTCAACAAACATGCTCTTCCTCTGCTTTTGTCTTCCACAAACATGGATGAGCATATCTTTGACGTGACTAAGGTTATATTTGGAAGGGAATACCAGCTTGTTATTAACTGAATACAGTGCAGTATACACTGCATATCTCAAACATGCATCACAGGTCTGTTTTGATGGGGTCATTGACAGTCACATGATTTAAATGTAAATATTATTATTAGGGCTGGGTATTGACAAAAAATTCACAATTCGATTCGATTTCGATTCACAAGCTTGCAATTCGATTCGATTCCGATTCGATTCAATATTGATTATTTTGGATATCAGGTACAATGCATGGCAAATTTCAAATCTCTTAACAAATCTCTTAACTAATGCTGTAAACTATGGGAGTCAGCGAGCCTACAATGCTTCATTAGCCTACTATAATATTGAAGGTAAAAATTTACTGATTTGTATACAAACACTTGAATTAAACTTTTATTTATTTTTATAATAATAAAGTTATATGAAATGTAAACATATAAATGGGGGCTGTCATAAAAACTTGACAGATTTATTCAAACATGCATTAAATATTGAAGAACATTAAAAATTACAATGAATATGTAATATGGTGCATATATTTAGCAAAATGCTCCTCTCTAGAGTTAATTTTTCTAGCTGACTAACAAGTTTATGGTCACTGGATATGGTTTTTCTGAGGTAAATGTGACGTTACATGACATTGTTTACAAGCCGTTTTAATCTTTCCACGGTTGAAACACTGCTTGAGCGATTCCATGTGACATGATACGGATTTCGATAAGTTGTACTCTATCTTTTAACACACTTGTGCTCATTCATGTTTATTTCGCGCTGTAACTGCTATTATTAAGGCGGAAGAGATCATTTGGGCGATCTCACGCCACAGCGCCAAAACGGTATTTATGTTTTAGAATTTCGTAAGAAAATAGACGTAATTTGAAATCTGAGACTTTGTTTCATATCAATAGTAACAACGCACAAAGATTACTGCGATTTATTGGATGGGATGCGCGCTACAATGTTCCATTCATTCATCAACTGAAAACAGGATGACTAATCGATTCTTGGGATTTAAGAATCGATATCGGTTTGTAAAAATGAGAATCGATTAAAAATCGAGAAATCGATATTTTTTACCCAGCCCTAATTATTATTATTATTGATATGCTACATTATTGACATCATTACATCGCATGTGAGTGAGATGTAGTAGTCATAATGGAAATAAATATTAATTAATTAATAAAGGCCTTCTGAAGCGAAGCGATGCGTTCGTGTAAGAAAAATATCCATATATAAAACTTTATAGACTAAAATAACTAGCAAGTCGACTTACGCCAAAAGAGTAACACTTGACGCCATGTATGACGTAGGATGTAGCAGTAGTGTAAGCTTTGACACCTCTCGCGGTTCAAACAAACAGGGCTGGGCAACCGCGTTCGTCATTACGTTGTGTGACAAGTTCAAGAAAGAAGAATGTCATATACACCTAGGATGGGGTTTAGTGCGTATCATTTGCAATTGGTGTATAAATGGCACGAGAAATAAAATTTGTGCTATAGATACGCACTTTAATGAGATCGTGTTGCCCGATCATATTCTGTAGGCTTGAGAATTATAACCTCCTGCAGCCACTCATGTCCCTCGGCATCATCATAACCTTCACATTTTTTCTGATTTGAGTTATCCATCTAGCTAAATGTGTTTAACGTGTGAATCCTTACTAAAAATGCAGTTCTATAATGAGCCGTTGGCATGAATTGTACTCGTGATGGAGCGGTAGTGGGGTGCTTTTAAAAAATCCGCTCCACACTCCATTCAAAAATCACACCGCTCCACTCCTCGCTCCACTCCCACTCCACTCCCTTTAAGGCACTCACTGCTTTTTTGATCTTCAATTTTTAGTGCAGCAGATATAAATACATACAAATTTTCGTTTAAAAACAACTGAATCTGGCAGCAGAATAATCATATTTACGTATACAATATCCCCATAAATGCAATCCGTGCACTCCGTCTAGCTGTTTTAAACAGAAGAACACATCCTGTGTGAACACCTCTTAGGGCTGCAATTCCTTCTTGCTCTTTTTACTGCTCTCTCTCTCTCTCTCTCTCTCTCTCTGTAGTGTAGATGCAGCCCACGTCCCCTTGAGGAGTCAGTCAAGGGCATTCCCAAAGAAACTGTATGCAAATGAACAGTGAGCCCGGAGCAGCTGCCTGGCCCCTCCCCTGGTCCAGATGCTCGGCCTGTGAGGGTAGTTGGGGCGGAGCGGTGGCCTAAAGGGGCTCAAAAAGCCACTATAATAAACACAGCTTGAGCTCAGCTTGCTGATAAACCAATTTGGAACAACATTCATGATAATGAGTTTTTAAACATAGACATTTTCTAAATCAGCTGATTTGTACATTTGTGGTGTTGATTTTAGGTGCTGTTTTAGGCATTGTGCTTTTTGGCATTACCAAATGGAGATGCTGGAAGAGACTGGTTTGAATTGTCGTCAAGGTCATGCCCTTCTGTGAGGAACGCTCATCGCTGGCTCAGTACGCAAACTGGGAAAAGGAAGAGTGGACTTAGTGCAGGTTGAATGGACTTCTGCTTCGCTTGCGCTACACACTTCAGAGCACTCAGGTCCGATGCATGGAATACTGGGAACACTCCCTTTGTGCCATATCAATCTCTGCCTCTCTCTCTTTGTTTCTCTCTCCCTCTTGACCTCATTCTCTTCCCCTCTCGTTTTCACACTCCTTCTAATACTGCTCTCATGCTGTGACGGTTCATTTTTCCTTTGTACATGTGTGCTTCAGGCAGCAGTATGTTCTATCTGACAGTTTACATTAGCAAAAGCCTCTCAGCAATAGAATAAGCTGTTGGCCATTAATGACATCCACTCAGTTTCTGAACGCACACAGATACTGGTCAGGTTTTGCTTTTCATGCACACTCTTACCACCCGAAATATCATCCTATAACCTGTTCCATAACCCTTTGTTTTTTCTATGTTAAACTGAAATGAGAATTGTCATTCCTTTTAAAACTATTATGTAACATATATGAAGGAAATATGATAACCAAAAAGAATGCATGTGAGACGGAACAAAATCCATTCGGAATCCATTAGGAATTGTTTGGACTGTGATAAGTGGTCGTAATATATCAGATCAGAATTTCATTTTGCTAAAACAGTGCCTAAATTTGGCTATTTAGCTACTGGTTAACATTATCCAATAGCTAGTGCCATAAATTATGTCAACAAAAAAGGAAAGTTGTTTCTGGGGAAGATATATACATATACAGTGCTGGTCAGAATTATTTGCACCCTTGGTAAATATGATCAAAGATGGCTATAAAAAATAAATCTGCATTGTTAATCCTTTTGATATTTTATATAAAAAAAGAAAAAAGCAAACATCTAACCTTTTTTGGGGGGGGGATCATATTATGAAATACATGTTTTTCTCCAAAACATTGTCAGATGAAACTAACACTTAAGATGGGTTTGGTGCACACAGGGATAAAAAAAGTACCCCGTGTGTAAAATGAAATACCCTGCTGTTTCTTTAATGCTTTGGGCCTAATTTTCTGCCAGAGGTCCAGGACATCTTCAGATACATGGCATCATGGATTCGATCAAATACCAACAGATAAAAAATCTAAACCTGACAACCTCTGCTAGAAATCGTATACCGGGCCATGTTTGGATAAAAAAATAAAATAAAATGGGTCACTGAGCACAAAAGCAAGCATCTGCAATGGCCGTGTTCCCCAGACCTGAACCCTATAGAAAATGAGTGTGCTGAACTAAAGAGAAGAAACGCCAACATGGATCTGGGAATCTGAAGGATCTGGAGAGATTCTGTATGGAGGAATGGTCTCTGATCTCTTGTCAGGTGTTCTCCAAAATCATCAGGCATTATAGGAGAAGACTGTAATCTTGGAAAAAGGAGGTTGCAAAAAGTATTTAATAAAAGGGGGCAAATAATTGTTCCCAACGTATTTTGGAGAATTTTTTTTTTTCATAATGTGATTTTCTACCCACTTTCAATTCTTTTACTTCAATTAAATTGAATAAAGTATCAAAAGGATTAACAATGCAGATTTATTTTTTACAGCCATCTTTGATCATATTTACCAAGGGGGCAAATAATTCTAACCAGCACTGTATATATAATGTTTGCATATGTGTATGCATATGTGTTTGGGGAAACCTGTTCAGAAACAGAAATTACACACTTGGGATCAGATAACGCTTTTTTGCGCTGCTCTTTGTAGATTGAGTTGGTCATAATGTAAATGAGCTGGCTTGCGCTTTTATGGGATTGCGGTCTCACGCTAATTTGCCCTGTTAAGTAAATCTGGCCCACTGATCTTTAAGGAAACAAAGATAATCCAAGAACGAGTAGTTTGAATGATTTTGTTTGAATGGATAAGGAATCTGGAATCAGTGCATGTGAAACCATCCTTCAACATCATACAATACGATGCTAATGCAGCATCCTTTTAAGATATCCATCTCAAAATATAAATGTGTATGATGTTGTGTGTGGGATGATATTGATGGAACAGGAAGTGTGTGTGCTTACACAGCTAGCCAGGCAGGAAATCAAACCTAGCGCAAACAGACTCAAAGCTTAATGATTACCCTTGTTAAGCCGTCTGCTCCAAACAGCAAACCTTTAGAGGGGGACGTGTCTCTCGCTGTCTTTTTTTATTTAAACAGATGTGTATTGGATCTCACAGTTCTCTGTAGGTAGATGGTTTATATTCAGCTCCTTGACAGAGAAAATTGAGAGTCAGCCAACTGGTGCTAGAAGAGAGGTGAGAATGACAGCGACCTGTGCGTACGCTTGCCACATAAATGTAAGCTTATTGATCCAAGGTGGAGGAGTGTGGGATTATTCTACATTTTCACTGATGTGTTTGGCCAAAGCCATCTGCCATATCTCTCCAGTTCACAGAATACTACATGCATGTGCACTCCCTGTGACGCTTGAATGTGCACGGCAAGCGCACACACCCCTCTCACAGCAATCACGGAGATCTGGCACTGAAAATGATGGATTGCTCAAGGAGTAAAACAATAGAGGAACATTATCAAATCGCACATATCAGTTGCTGGTAAGAATCAGGATGGATACTGTTGCATAATCAGTCAAGGCTGATCAGTATGCAGTTTAAATGGAGCATAATACTGCCCTCTTGGGGACGATGGCTCAAAATTAACAGAATGAATAACCTTTGAACAAGATCCCACACCCCAATCTGTGATCTCAGGTTAGATGGTTCTTGGGAGGCTAACTGACTGAGCGTCTCATCTCTTTTAAGGCATAATACCTCAATTCCCATGGGTGCATCTGTTACCATAGCAATGCCTGTATACAATAAATACCAGCCATGGCTATAATGTTCTGCAAGCATAATGGGATTTTTAAACTGGGCCAGATCGTTTTTTGTATATATTTCTTTTGTAAAGACTTAATCTGTGGTGATGGATGGATGGATGGATGAATGGATGAATGGATGAATGAATGGGTGGATGGATGGATGGATGGATGGACGGACGGATGGAACAATCAATCAATAAAATCATGGATATGGTTTCATAATAATATGATGCTTTTTTTTATTATTATTGATTGTAGCTTGTATTAGTGAAAGACCAATAGATTCAATTTCTTTTTTACTTTTGTTAAAAGTTGCTTGTTCAAAAATTTTTATGTAAAAGCAATTTTACAGGATCATGGAGAGCTACTAGGGCATCAGCTCATTTCCAAAGTTGGTTGTCAGGTCCAAGGCGGACAGATTTGAAAAAAATATCTAGAGAAGAGTACTTAATACAATAATCGCAGATGTGCTAGTTGCAGAGGAGGGTCTGCTTTAACACAGAAAAATAAATTAAGAATGGAACTCTCAGCTGCCACATTAATGAGGTAAACCAGGAACAAAGAGCTCACTTGCACCTGCTAACCACAATTGAGAGCCAACTCACTGACTTTCCTCATATTTGAAAATGTGAGAAAAAGAAAGCAAGAAAGAAAAGAAACAGATAATGTGAAAGGGAAAACAAACGCTACCTATTTCAAACAAAACATTATTGAGTCTGCACGCTCGTTGCAAACATGAACAAAATGGAAACCGAATAATCAAATAAAATTTTTGGCAAAACTTTCTATTGGTAAAAAATCTTCATAATCCAAAACTTTTTTTAGACTTTTATACATCCAGGGGTGCAAAAGCAATATGAAAAGTGAGCAGGGCATATTATAAACCTTATCAGCTCTAACGGGTGGTGGTTGTAGTAAGAACAGTCTTTAATCACAAATCTTCAGAGTCACAGATAATATATAGGCAACCACGCAAACTAAAAGGACACAGAACCATGAAATGAGGAAATGAATGAAAACGAAACACAAGGGCTGAATCTGAAATTTTCTGCTAAACCCTCAATCACTATTTCCAACGTTAAGTCCTCTAATACAGTTCACTTGAAGGAGTGAATGAAAACGAGTGAGTGAATTCAGACAGCCATTGAGCGTACATCGGCTATACGCTCGTTATTGCAGTGCAATGTGAGATTGAATGAGTTCACTCAATAACGTCCACTATGGTTTCGGACACCACTACAAATGGCTGTCCCCTCAAATAATGCCCTATTTGAGGGTATAGGGGGTGATTTCGGATTAGGTCAAGGAAAACTAAACAGAAACCTGACATCAGCTTAGCTCATGAATATTAATTAGGCAACATAAAATTCACATGCAAAGCGTTTATTTATTCACATAATGGTACTTCGAAATGCTTCAGGCATAACAAAGGAAATTTAACAAAAATTTTACATTTAAATGAAATATATATATATATATATACACACAGTATATACATTACAAATACATTAATTTAAAATGTCCTTCAGTAGTCCTAACTGATTTGCTAAATGTACTGCTTTTACACATTAAGTCCACAGACAATGCAACAAGAAAGAAGATTTTGTTTGGTCTTTCCCGGCCATTGACGAGTCATCTCGTCTTTTATGAGAAAACGCTTCCCTGCCGTTGACAAGTTTTTACGGCTTTCCGAGTTATCACTGTAGGGGACGCTAATAGACATCTCCTGAACGAGTACATTATCTCCAGATCAAAACACAGACAAAGAAGAGGCAGAAATGAGCAATCTCATACGTAAGCAGATGCATATGAAAAACAATACGATCATCAACAATTATTAACAGCATATACATCAAAATGGTCTAATGTTACCGAGTGAAATGTCAACCCAGGAAGTGGTTAGCTTAGTACTGTGCTTTGGGGTTGTTTATGGACTCAATCTACTCCATCTATGTTTTGCTCATCGTAGTGAATCTGATCCAGACATAGTCTGACAAAAACGTGCATTTCTCAGCCTTTTGCTTTTTATGAAACTTACCCACATTCAAGTGTTGATAAAAAAAGAATGCATGAAGCTAGAATAAAACTTTTCTTTTGGTATATAGCTTGTTCAGATATTCATACAACAAAATATTCTTGGGGCCATGACATTTATGGCAGTGGCTGGCAGCTTAAAAAAAAAAAAAAAAAACACTGGCGGGGAAAGAGTTAACATTGTCATTGTATGTATCTGGCTAGAGCATATAACATATAAGTTATAACGGTCAGTCAGTGCTCCCTTTCAGAGTACCATTAACACTGAAATGCCACTCATCTCCTCAACTCAAGCCCCTGAACATTACAATATCCTACAACCTTGGACAGAACCTTTCTCCTCTTTGAATGTACAACCACAACATGGCACTGTTGAAAAATAAAACAACCCTGAAAGTATGTCTCCAACTAGAGAAAGACCAAGATGAATAAAGAATGCATAGAGGCCTTGATCAAAGCATGTCTCCTGAGCAAGAGAGGACACTCAGCCCAACAAAAGGTCAAGGGTACTTAAAGCTGTGAGAACTCGATGCACCCAATGAGCATCATTAATGTGATTGCTTGCCTGTTATCAACTTGCATACAGTATACACTCTTGGAGTTGCACAATACACCCATTAGCCCACAGCTACTGAATAGAGGCCTTTGAGAGATGCACTTTTGCATTTTGTCGCAAGTGCAGAGAATAAAATTGATATTCACCCCTTCATTAGTTTTCTAAAACCTTTTAGTGTGACATGAAATACATTTAGCCTCTGTTAACACTTGTGGTTTGGTTTTCTTGGTTCTTTTGGTCCAGACCAGAAGAGAAAATGATATATTTAGTCCTGGTTCGCTTAGGTGTTTGCACTTGTTCGCTTCACTTGGTTATTTTGGTCTGGACCAAAAAAGAAAATGTGTGCTGGGCTAAATGCGTTCGTTGTATGTGAATACATATGATGGTAGCTGAGATTTTGCAGGAGATTTTAAATGCATTTTAGGCAGAGAACCCTCTCTTAATTACATCTGATAGTTTAATTATGCTTCCCGTTTGCCAGGAGCATCAACCTGCCAGACTCCAGCGAAACAGCTTTATTTTCATCATTTCCTGACTGTCTCTTTCTGTCTTTCTTTGGATGCCTCAGCACCCTCCATGTTTTCTTCGGTGAACACAGGTGTTCATTTCAGAGTTGTTCCTGCCGAACGCTACCAAACTAGATGCAAACACACAAACATGTGCACACACCCCCTCTCTTCTCCTCCTGACACCTGTGGAGGCCATTGTTTCTGACAGGAGAGGAGGACACGCTGCAGATGTTGGGATGGTAATGAAGTGTGAGAGAGGGGACGTCCAGGACGTCCATTGTAATCATACTCCGCACTTCCAATCCTTGGCTCCTCTACTTAATTAATGCAGATATAGTCAGATGGGCAGACTGGATATGCTGTTATTTTGCCTTTGCCCATTCTGGTTTAATGCCTGTCAACAAGGCCAGTGTAAACCAGTTTGAATTTTAGTAATTTTGGTATATAAAAAGTGAGTTTTGCTGTTCAGGATTTATTCCAACACAAAGCCAATACTTGTAGATTAAAGCATAGTTCTTCAAAGATGCAAGATGTAGTAGGATTCCTTTGTCCTCCAGCATCTGATAAACACCTGTGCTCTCCACATTAGTGAGGAAGACTGAGGAAGTCGGTCCCACTGGGATCAATTTAATGGAGGCATCAGAGAGTTGGAGTGAGCTGCTGTGATTTAACGTCTACAAGAGCCGCCTCATTGGCCATTCCACTCAGGGTGAGTAATTAAGACTTTTTCAAAGCCCCAATTTGACCCAACGACCTCAGACTGAGGGGAACTCCACAATCGTACTGCAAACAAAAGCTCTCATTTAAATACAGTACACTCACATATAGTGCCATTTTAAACACTATATCGGTAATATCAAATAAGCATCCACATAAATAAATAAGAAAAAAAATGTTTAAAACGTGCATAGTTCTTCAAAATGATTTTTTTTTTAATAATTTTATGTTGTTTTCATACGTCTTTAGGGAGTTGCAGCACATTACATTGGAAGATACTCATTAACCGTAACACGCAGTTATGAGGGTTTGCAGGTTTTTGTTTTTGTTTGTTGAACCGAATGACTTGTGCCCCCCCAAAAAATATCAAAATGCATGTAAATTCAGAAATTTTGAATATAACCTTAATCATAGAAGATGTATATATAAGTCATTACAGCTATGAATTGCATTTTTTATATATTAAAAGATCTGGACATTTTAAAAAAAAAGTCACGTCATTGACCTAATTATCAAGCACAAACCGGCATAAAAAATACTCCGTCTGGACAGGTGAGTCTATGTTTATGGTCTCTACGGCAAGCTCGCCGCTGTGTATTGGGCCGAGGATCGGGTCGGCTTTGGAGAGCACTCATTAAATGCGTTTGTCAAGAGTCTGATAATTAAATTATCATGATGAGTGACGTCCATTCAAGTGTTTGTGGATGAAGGCCTCTAGAAACAATGGCTCTGAAACACACATTCAGTTGCGTCAAAACAAACACACATGCTCATATTGAAAGTCTTGGACTACGATGAAACAGGAAGATAGAGTGTTGAGGGAAGAAAGAGAGGGGCTGAGAGGGACAGAGGCAAGTGTTGAAAAATAAAACAACCCTGAAAGTATGTCTCCAACCTGGAGCAACGGAGAGAGCGAGCACGAGAGAGAAGGGAGAGAGAAAAGAGTGCATCCCACACAATAATAAATCCGAGGACATAACAGTTAGTATAACCTAGGAAGATTGGGGAAAATGTACACTAACATTTAAAGGTTTGGTGTCTGTAATATAGAGAGTCTCTTATGCTCACTAAGATACAGTAAAAAAAGTAAAACTGTGAAATATTATTACCATTTAAAATAGCTTTTCTATTTTAAAATGTAGTTTATTCCTGTAATTTATTCTTTATTCACAATTTCAATCTGGCAAAGTCATATATGATTCTAATATGTAGATTTGGTCAGCATACAACAAAAATCTTATTATCATCAATTTTGAAAGTTGTGTGCATTTTTTAAATAAATAAATAGACACAAAAATATTTTATTTAGTAACATTATAAATGTCTTTAATGTAATTTTGGATCAATTTAATGTCTCCTTGCTAAAAAAAGTACTTATTAAAAATCTTAATCGACCCCAAACTTTTGAACGGTAGCGTAATATAATAAACTTGACTATATGTGTCATAAGTTTACTTGAATTGGTATCAACTCTTTACTACATTCTCTCAAAGGGACAGGTCACCTAAAAATGAAGAATGTAATTTATGCAATTGCATGCCATATATGATTTGACTTTTTTCTGCATGGGAAAAAAAGACAAATTCTGAAACATGCACATATGCAAATATACTTTTTGAGAGTTACATAAGAGGGAAAGATTTGGAATTGGTTCAGTAAATGAAAACTGAATTTTCAATTTTGAGTGCATTTAAAAATGAACTGTTTGCACTTTTGCTTTAAGTCAACATTTAGCTGGCCACAGATGATTCTCATAAGTTTTTAAAGTGATTTTAACATGAGCAATATTCAGTAACTTCCATAAAGTGGTGTTTCCAAAACAGTGAACTAGGTGTTGGAATCTGTTCTCATTGCCATACAGTAATATATAAAAAATGCATGTCACATCCTTAATTGCCTGCCAGTCCGAAATGATGAGAGCTGCCAGGTTAAAGTCTTTTCCTATAGGCTTAAGTCATCATAGCATATATTGGTTTTCCTCTTTCTCAGAGGCCTTTGCAAAAGAAAAGGCAAAATGGTGGCTGGAAGCACACATGCGAGCGCAGCAGGTGATGCATGTGTGAGAGAACACAGTATTTTAGCACTCCCCGGGATCCAGTATTAAGTAAACTAATGACCCAACAACACAGCCGGGCCTTGGTAATATATCATGATGCCTAAACGAATTGCCCTGTCCTACAGCAATGGGACATCGATAGATTCCTTGTAAAACACAGCAGTTGTGTGCGGAAACCTTCATAATGGAAAAACGTGCTTAAACATGTAAGTGGGTCATTGTGGAAGGATCAATAACACTTGCTTTTTGCTGAAGTCCAGATGAAATCAGAATGGACTCCATTTACTTTCTTAATATACATAGCAGGTCAATACGATGGTAAGGCACGAAAAAGTTGGTTAACAGGCTAAAAGAAAATAATTCACTCTGTAACAGAGGGTGGCGCTTTTAAAACAGCAGCTATAGGCTAGCCCAGTTACTTCAGGAAACTTTTCTGACACACGCTTGTCATGGAGAAGAAATGCTGTGTAGATAAATGCATTCACTATGTTTTTTTTTTCAAATAACACCAATACCAAACACAAGAGAAACAAGAGCCGGTTCAGGATTCTCCCTCAACTATTCACTGTCACAAAAGAGAATAAAATAGCCTACACAACCCCGAAAAGAACTAGTGATAAAAGTCCTATTTGGAGGTAAGTGTTGATTGTAGCCTACCAGTTATTTCTCGTATCTGGTTATTACATTATTCTATTCAATCTGACAAATGAAAATCTGTCAAAGTTTTGCTTTGCTTTAACAAATGGTAAATGAGGGTGTCGGCAAGATATCTCCTTTTTTGTTTGTGGTAGTGGTTTATGGCACATGTAGACACTTGGTCAAACCGCCCCATCTTCTGTACGATATTAATTCTTAAAGAGTCGTATACTGTATTATGTTGGACTATGTACTGGAAACAATATTGACATACTGTACTGATACAGTTCCCTACTGCTAATCCTCATTTACTGTTCAAAAATAATATTTAATTATTCAATACAGAGTAATGCAAACGTGAATAAAAAGCTGCAGTCAACCGCCTCTGATGTGTTAGCGGCCATCAGACGCAATTGTAATAATGAGTAGCTCATCAGAAAATGGAACATAATGTGTAAAGACATTTTGAAAGACATTTTAAAATGTGCACTTGTAGTGTACTTAAAAAGGTAGATTTAAAAAAACTGTCCTTGAAGAAAATATAATATTAATGAAATAAATGGGCACTTGAGTATGCTTAGAGTATACTTTCATGACTATGTTTCTTAACACACATAACTAAAAAAAATTAAAGTGCACGTATAATTGTAATAATTAAAGTCCATTTCAAATGATTTTTATTATAATAAGTGTAAAGCATACTATAGAAGTGTGTTTCTTTTTCACAAGGGTTACAAGGCATTCAATTGAATGATGCATAACCTTGGCTTCTAACTTAATGCTATACTGCTACCAACACCAGTTTAGGTTGAGGATGCAAAAAGAAAGTATGAGATATGTGTAAGAACAACTGTGAGCTCTTATTTTTAACCTCATTGGCTGTGATAGCCAATTGAATTGTGTTGTCGTCACGGCTGTGTAGAAGACCCTGCAGGGACAAATGTGGTGGCGTGAGAGTTCCCTGCCCAGCTGAAGCATCCACCGTTCACCTTCAAGCCCACGCTCTGCCACTTTGGATATGTCATGACCAATAACGATGAAAAATTGGACTGTTCGCGCCAATCCTGCTCTGAGAACACTCTCTGAGTCCTTCCGCACTTGCGCTCAAAACAAAATGGCATTTTAACAAGGTCTGAATCAAACACAATGCCTCCCCAAATGGCTACTCAGCTTCCATTACCAGGCCTGATGCTAACAAAAGATGCTAAGCTTGCATGATTATATTGTTACTAATCACAACCAGAGCCTTTAACCTGCAGGTTTACACAAGTATAACAGCGTTAACTAATGCTTTGCACAGTTAAAATCCACAATAATCAATATACAGTATGTGTGTGTTTGCAGTTCTATTAACGTTCTTCTTTGAACATGTGCATGGTCTGACCTCACATAGTGTATACAGTCTCACAGTGTCCTTGCAGAATGTGTGGGCTTTTCTACCTACTCAGTTCGAAACTTTGAAGGACAACACATTGTTTACTAAAATGCAATAAAAAGAACAGAGAACCACATACATGTTGACATTAAACAGCTTTAAAAAATGCTGAAATCCTTTCTTTATCCTTTATCAATACAAAGAGTTTAAACTTTTAAACTTTTTCTGCTGCTGAAGGGTAAAATCCAGCTTAATGTTGACGTCCCCCTCCGCCTGAGGTCTTTTAATATTTTCTTGGCGGCTTGACTATCCATATTTCAATAAGCTGTGTTTGTGTCTTCTCTATCCAGAGAGCGAAATCAATATTGCATTAGTCAAACTCTTTAACCCATGAAGGGGAAACAGATAGCTAAGTCACACAATCCTTTTTTTACTCCAGCACCTCCCACATGAGAGCAAATAGTCTGCTTTGAAATTGGGTTGCAGCCTTTGCATTTGACATATTGAATGAGAATGACAGATTGTCAGAGGTAGAGCACACTGTTTTTGTTTTATTTGGAGCATGTATTGATTTCCTCAGTGACTCGAAATGAGGTATTTGAACCAGGTGGAGGTCTTAGTGTGTGCCCTGCTAAAAAGACCATTCATCAGACTATGTATAGGGGACGCTGCAGTTCTGCTGGTCAAGAGCATGGCTATGTGTCCTAAGTAGTCAGGTCAGGTTTCAATGACTTCCATGATATTCATGACTAAAGTCATAATAGCTTATTATGTTTTATTATTGTAGTGGGTAGGGTAATTGAGATGGGAAGTGTACCTTTAAGGCCTGCTCATTGGCACTGATTATTTGGATCAGGTGGCATAAGTGACGCGTCCTTTTAAATGTGTCGTGAGACATGGACAGGAAAACATTAATGCGGTGTGAGTTGAAGAGTGAGCCTCTTGGTGTATTGGCTGTGTAAACGGGAGAACATGAGTCTTTTTGGAAGGTCATGCCTATTTGTCGTTAATACTAAACTCATTGAGAAGCGCCTAACACGGCTTAGAGCCCTGCACAGGCCTCAAATCTAGGCCCGAGCCCGGCCCTGGCCCGAGACGCTCAGGCCCTAGCCCGACCCGTGTCCGACAGCTCATCAGAATTATCAGCCCAAGTCCGACCCGAGCCGTTTTTTTTTTTTTTTTTTCACAGCGGCAGACTGCCATTAAAATATGTCTGTTTTGTTAGTTATGTTTCTTTTCTTTTCATTTCTTTATTAAGCTAATTTAGACAAATGTTTGGAGCATTTAAAAAAAAAAAAGACGGCCAAGCAAGCCGAGCCAACAGCGAGTAAAACATGTTTGATCAATTTAGCCTCTCAAATCAACGCTAATACTTTACTTGGCTACAATAAAATCCATAGATGTAAAACACTTCAAGCATATCACAGACAGTTAGTTTAATGTTTATTTATTAAACCACAGTGAGTCATTTTTTTTTTTAAATACTGAGGCAGGCTCAGGCTGCTCGCAACAGCGCTCGCAAACGAAATGAGCAATAGTCAATCTAAACAAATCAAATCAAATAAATCAAAAACAAACTTGCAGGTTATCTTACCTCAAAAATGCACCACAGAACATGGCCATTCTTTTTTCCAGTAGTTTCCAACAGTTAAACGAAAATAAAGTCCAATCGAACGAAAAACATCAGTAGTTTCCAACAGTTAAACGAAAATAAAGTCCAATCAAACGAAAAGTTAGAATAGTCTCTTACAGAGCATCGTGGAGAAAAAGAATAGCATCCACAGTGGAAGATTTTAACCCAGTCCTCTCTTCTATCACTCGCGATTTTTCTCTTAATATTCTCCATTATTTGCTAAATATCATGCTAAATCCACTTTTTTAGCCCTTAAATGCATTTTGTTGTATATTTGGAGTGTTTAGAAGTACAGAAAAGTTGAAATTAGTCTCTTCAGGTGCTTCGTTGATATCTTTATATTCTGTTTTGGTCATATTTTGCAACCTGTTCTGATTTTTCTATTCTCTATTACGTTTTTTTTGAACAATAACGTCACAGTATTTGCAGCGGAACTGCCAAATAAGGACATCGACTCCCGGCCCAACACTTCGAGCAATCTGCCATTTTTATTTCTCGATTTCTGCGATTTTTGTAGTCCAACCTCATGGATGCAGAAGTTACTAGAGGGTAAGTCAAAATGTTCGGTTGTTGGATGTAGTAACCCACACGCTTCATTACACCGTCTCCCAGCATCAGAACCTCTTCGAAGTGCCTGGTTGAGTTTTATTTTTCACGGAAATGTACCACATCTGTGGGTAAAGTCATTTTTGTGTGCGCGAAGCACTTCAAGGATAACTACTTCAGCAACCTCCGCCAGTATAAAGAAGGATTTGCTGATAGACTTCGTCTGATTGAGGGGTCAATTCCTTCTATCTTTGGAGACGACGAACAGAGCACTTCGGTAAGCTGTAAATAACGTTAAAAAAAGTAAAGTACTTTACTTTCTTAAAACACACGGTGGTCATGGTTTAGCAGTACCTTAGTTTTTTTTAGTGTTTTTTTTTAAGTACACGTCTGTAGCAGTATTACTGTTGTTGAGTGTCATGACTAGGGATGGGAATTGAAAACCGGTTCCACTCGAGAACCGGTTCTAAGTTTTATGAACAATCGATATTGTATGCCCTCGACGTTAACGATTCCTCTTATCAATGCCCCTTCTCCGAGTCCCAGCCATAGACCGTGAACTCACAACTTTCGTCATGACGTCAAAGTGATTTGAGCAGAGGAGGTAATCATGGAGAGGAAGAGGCGATCTAAAGCTTATTGGCTTTATTTTACGAAACGAGACAAATTATGCCGTTTGCAATAACAGGGTTTTTCCTGCATTGAACTTGTTTTAGCGCCCGCCAAAGCGATTCGGAGCATTCGGAGAACGTGTGAATAAAAAGTTTCTGTGCCGCTAGATAATCGTATCTCTGCTATCAAACGACAAAAATGGCCGAACGGGGTGGAGTTGAACCGAGTGTCACCTCTGCAACCTGGAGAGGGGGCGGGGTATGAAGTGTCTCATTTGCATTTAAAGAGGCCGCACCAAAATGAGTTGCTCTCAGACGCACATCAGAAAAGGGGTAGAAAAGGGGCCTGTGGAGCTATAATAATGAGGAATTCAGACCCAAGCATTGCAGTTCCGCATTATATAGACCACAAATGTATGATTTATATGTAAAAAGGAACGATTTAATAGCAAGATATGTCTCCTTTAAATGTTTTGCTTGTGTTGTTGTTGTTGGTTTTTTTTTGTCTGTTTGGCAATCATTATACTCCAATATTCGGCCTATGGGCATTGTGCAATATCTCCTTTGGGGACAGTGTCTATTTTGCAATGTTCACTAGTGTGAAGTGTGAAATGCTGTGTTAGTGTATGTATGCACGGCCGATTTGGTTTGAAGTGTTTCTTGCAGTGTTGGAGTGTGTGTATGTGAACAACAGTATCTATTTATTTGACTTTATTCACTGTAATCTAGGTATTGTTAGACTTTATATCCTATAACTCATTTACTATGAGACTTTTATTCACTGTGATTTATTTATTGTAGAATTGTTCACTATTTCCTACGGGGAACATTTGTCTGCTCTGATTGCCAATCAGTATATTATTGTCTAGTGTTTAATAAAATTATATTTGAGTACATCAGTCCCATTTCTGTTCCTTCATTGGATACAACCTGCCTAAATAGTTTAAAGGGGAGCGCTGTTTGGGTTTTCTAGTTTAGATATTCAAATTGTGTGCGTTGGAGCGCCCCCTAGGGGTCACATTATGTTCCTTGCAAACCTAACATTTTACATTTATGCATTTGGCAGACGCTTTTATCCAAAGCGACTCACATAGCATTTCAAGGTACACATTTACATTCTTATCAGTTCTTGCTTTCCCTGGGAATCGAACCAAGGACCTTGGCGTTGCAAGCAGAGTAATGCACACCTACATCTCTATGATATTATGGCTTGGATTCCTTAAAGTATTTTGTCAGAATTTTAAGCTCAGTTAAAAATGGCAAAAAAAGAAAAAAAATTGCCATACCAAAACATCAAAATCTGATTATAACATATACATACAGTATATATGTGGCATTTCTAATGAAACCAAACGGATGAACAAATGTTATTTGCCGCATTGCTACATCACGCTTGGTTAGGACGCTGTGAAAATTCATTCTGGTCTAAGATGGTCTTTTCAGCAGGATGTGTTGGGTGAACGCATGCTGTGTGGAGCTGTGCACAGAAGTTTTGTGTGGTATTCTGACTGGTGTGTGCCATGTGGCTGTGCGGATTAGCAGTGCGTGAGGCATGTCTGGTGTGTATGGCTTGTTTAGATGCCGTGTGTGTGTGTGCTGTGGTTGGCTGGGTGGCAGGTGATAAAGGCTGAGTGGACAGATAGGGGATGAAAGCCGTGCAGGTGTTTGGCTGTGAATGGACAGGGAACCTCTCCAGCCCCCTGGCATTTCTAATGAAACCAAACGGATGCATGCGTATCTCTGTGTGTGTACGTCTAGTCTTTGAAGCCACGGGACAAAGACTAACCTTTAACTCAAGGTAGCTTGCTGCTGAAGCTGGCCTCAGACTTTCTCTCTCACCAAAGTCAGTCACAGGGAGCAGCGTTCTTCTAATCTGCAAACGAAAGAGGAGAGGTCAACAAAAACTAATATTGTATCATAATATTTATATCTTAAAGAAAATCCTGAAAACCATCTTTAAAGGAAGTCAATTAACATTTCCTATGACTATAATCTCAAAAACTACTTAAAAAGCCTACTTTCCATTAATTGTTAATGTTTCTTGGTCAAATAACTAATGCAATAAGAAAGTTTATCAAATCAGGACAAATCAATACATATTTTAAACTTTAGACACAATACAGCTTAAATCTTGCTTAACCTGTGCAACATACTGCGCAAGGAGGAAACAGGAAAATGTTCTTATGGCACAATCAATAGACTCAAATGCAAGCATTAAGAAATAACCCATAAAGCCAGTGTCATTTCCTCCTGTTGATTTTCCAATCAGCTGGGTAATCTCACTCTCTCAGTGGGGAAGACGAGTTCGGTATCGACAGGTCGGTTTCACAGCTGACGTCCTGCGTGTTCATTTGCGGGCTACTTGAATTGTGTAATGTGCTGTGGAACTGAGATAAAGAGCATTCTAAGATCTCCGCACCACAGGTGCTTCCTGTCACTGGGGCATAGGCTAAAAATGCTGCCTATAGAGCAGGTGAATAAGGATGGAGTAACAACACTTCACCCTCAAGAAGGACTCTGGGATAGTTATATACTCACTCTCATGTCTTTCTAAACCTGACAAAAAAAACAAACAAAAAAAAACTAAACCCACCACAGAGGTAGTCTATATGAATTGTGCATTATATTGCAAGGAAGTCATATGATAGATGTGGATGAAGAACAGACTGAAATTTAAGTCATTAGCTGCATCTGAAATCGCATACTGTCTGAGCAGGTACTACATTTGGTAAAGTAGTTCAGTACCATTAAAAAGTATGTTCTATATAGTATGAATATGAATAGTAAGAATGATAACCGGATGTACAACATCTGCCATGGCTTTATCGTGTAACACAGCGTTGATTGCATTAAATCAATTCGATTCATAATGTAACTCCTAGTAAAGTAGAATCTGTGTGAAAGTATTAGATCATCCAGACATTTTTCACCTACTGTCTTTTGAATATGATTTCGGACACACTACTCTTTTGGCATACTGTTTTTCACATACTATCTAGTAGGGAAATCACCATATTCAGAAGCAGTGACTGAAAGTCGTCCCCTCCACTGTAGCTCTCAAAAGTCATTTGTGCATCTGCATATTGCAAATAGCAAGTCACATTCTCTTATGATATATGAGAAACCATTGTCATTTAATGATTCACGAACGGTCTTTTCATTGAATTTGTTGATCTGGTTCACAGATCTGACTAAATCTGTTCATGAATCAGACTGGTCCAGTTCACTAATCAACTCAATGATTCAGTAGCAGCAGATCGTTAGTTAACAGCTCACTGGAGGGGAAGATTATCAGTGAATAATAACTTTAGTAGCGAATAATTAATGAAGGTTTGTTTCTAACACAAAGCCATCACATGACCTCAGAAGACTTGGAATATAGTATAGACCACAATTATGGTGCTTGTTTGGTGTTTTTAGCCACAGTCACTATGATCTACTGTTGTACTGAAATTAGTGTAGCATGTAGCGATTCTTCAAAATTGTTCTTTTGTGCACTAAGGAAAAAAATACGGGAGAACATGAAGATGTTAATAACAATTTTCATTTATGGATGAATTATGTCTTTAAGATGACACACATGATTCTACAGAAAGCAAACAGCAAATTATTTTCAGAGCGCACACATTTGATTAAAGCTATTTGAATACTAGGACGAACTGTGCTATTCAACGGGCAGCATGTTGCTGCCAAGCAGAACAGATTGTTGAGGTAACTATTTAAAGTAATCAAATGGGCAAGCTCACACAGCCTAGATCGTTTTCGTCTTTCTTTAATGTGAAAATAAAAAAGTGATTTGTCTTTGTCAGTGGTGGAGCCCAGTTATTGATAACATGGCGTGCATACAGCAAAAGCTAAGAGAAAGCCTTGGAGGTAGGGGGAAGAAACAGAGTTTCTCATCCATATCCCCTCTCTCCTTAGAGGCTCTTTATCCAGGATTTGATGCACAGATTAAAAGCTATTACTTTGGACTGGCAGGTGCGGAAAGGCAATGCATGGAAAGACAATCACATATGGAAAAAAAGACAACAAAAGCCTGGCATTTTATCAGTCGAATAAATTATACCTTGCTGGCACTGGGACAAAAATCCCAAGGTCTACTGAATTATTTCCTTGTATCAACATAAATGGGGGAAATCATGAAGAAGGAAGCGCAACCGGTGTTACAGTTTACTTGCACACTGTCTGCATGGTTTAAGTGCCGATTCACCAAAGACATTATGCTAATCAGATGACAGCGCAAACAATGCCAGCGCAAATCCATCCTGTGAATTGGTTCTGAGTGCTAGATTGTGACGGATGCAGCAGATTTCCATGACATCGCATATTTTACTGAAACTGCACAACATCACTCCTGCATGATTCAGACACATTTGAAGCTGCTGTCACGATCAGAAAATGTACACAAACAATTTTTTTTTTTTTTACATAAATACACTACAATTTAAATGTCTGTGGTGGGAAAGATTTATAATGTTTCAGAAAGAAGTCTCTTTAGCAAAAACACAGTGTACACACAATTTTAACACACTTTAATAATTTTTTTGTTATTTATTCCTGTAACGCTCAAAATGTCTTTATTGTAACTTTTGAATAAATTGAATGCATCCTTGCTGAATATAAGTATTGATTTCTTTCATAAATTCTTTCATAAAAATGTTTGACTTTAAACATTATTTAAATATTAAATAGAAGCCTAGGTGCGACTAACAATAACTGGATTTCCATCAAACATCAAAACGTGAGGCGAACGTTTTCAAAGTGTGCAAAAAACAAAACAAAAAACAAACAAATGCGAATTATTTGCATTTTAATCAAGTTGTTCGAGCGGATGACGGTGGTATTGGTACTACCTAGTAACCAAAAGTAAATAAAACACCATCAGCAGAAACAGCTGATTAGTCATGTGGGTTTAATGTTCGCTACGTCAGAATTTATTCGGCAAATGCGTTTCCATCTCTCATTATTCGCAACTCTTTTTGCGAAATTTGGCGTTTCCATTAATCGTTTCTGATGCGATACTTCAAAATGCACGTAAAAACAGGGTGACGGAAACATAGTTATTGAGTGTATTTACTTGCACAATCTTACACAATCCCTGCTTAACCTGACAAGGTCATACCTTAAATGGTGTTTTCTTGGGAGGAGCTTATGAACTGTTTAAGTAAAATTGTTTAGTGAATTTGCCTTTCCGTTTTGGAGATTTGTCAACAAGGTAGAGCATGGTTCCCTTATACCACATGAACTGGTAACTAAAAAAAACTATGTAAACTGCTGAAGATCAACACATAATTAGAAAAAGAATGAATGTCTCTGATGTTGACCCACACTTTGCGGAGTGCTTTCTGTATCACTTGTCTCGGTTGGCTGGCTGTGGCCGTGTTCCAGCTTTGAGTCCATTAGAGTTGCTTTGAAACTACTTATGTGAGGTCTGAACCGCTGCCAGAACGAACAGCTGCTTCGGTGTGTAAATCATCTGTATAATGCAGAGGCTGTAAGCATGAGAATGCCCAGCCTCCCTGCCCACCAATCAATGAAGCGCTAGCAATCTGACAGCTCCTACCGACAAGCTCTTGAAACAAACGACACAAGTGACACAATGACGGTCCCTGAAGCCCATTTGTCAGCTGTCTACCTCACCAGTTAATTAGTTTCAACAGTTTTTTTTTATGTTTGTGGCCATGAAAGAATGACTTGTCATTCAACATCCCTGTCTCTTATAGTTTCCTTTCATAACTGGCTTCTCTCTTCATCCCTCTTTCTTTCATTCCTTCAGTTCAGCTCTACTTCATTGTTTCTGTTTGGGAAGCTGTCGTGTCCTCATTCACGTTCTTTGCAGTTCTTGCCGAAAATGGGGTCGCATTAAAATGAGAATGAAATGTCAATGTTAAATTTGGCAACATATTGCCATGTGGTTTAAGTCAGCCTTCTATTTACTCTTACATTTTAGTCTTTTGAATATTTTCAGATCTAGTCTAGCTAAACTATTTCATTTAGTCTATGTGAAGTAGTTTTGTTTGCAAAAATGACACTATGTATTTTGTTTGCTATCTATCTATGTACATTTGTTTTTCAGCTGTTTCATTACCAAATCATTTAATGGCCAGCAAAATGCAGTGTTGCATATTTTGCAATTTCAAATGTTAATCACATTATTATGCTTTACCTGGCTGATATTTCCTTTTCATTTTTATTTCTTAACAGTAAACTTAGACTTTTTTTAATAGCTTTTTTAGCTTGTGTTTTGTAAGTTAAAGTTATTGCTAAAGCTACTATTGCTCATACTTATATAGGATTAACAGTATGGTCACATTAACTCAATTTTGGCTACATTTCACGACCAAGAAAGGTTCATTGTCTGTTGTAGTGTAGCAATGTATGAAGCCCAGCTCACACTGAAGTCACTTTCAACTCAAGCAGCTTTCTGTTGGTCAATGTAGCGAATCACGGTGACCAACTTGAACCCATTGTTGTTTGGGGAAATCTTACACCAAATCATCACGTGGATTCCTAGTGAAATGAATGGATTTCGCCAGCAAAAATTAAACTGCACCTTAAGGGTTTTCACAACCTAACACATGATTTCTTGTATAGATATGAATAGCGGAAAATAAAATGATGTTGTTAATTTACTTTAATCGGCTCAGATAGTGTGGCTTTTGTGATCTCGAAAAATACCCTCAGACTAACATTGACAAAGGGATACAAGGCATAATATCATAAAGTTCTTTGGACTTCACTAGTAAGTAACCACCTTAGCAACCATCCAAAAAAACGCATAACAACTTCACAGTAACACCCTAGTAACCACTTAACAACCTAGCATCACAGCAGTGAGTTTTGCACAGGCTAATGCACTCACATTCTCTTCTTTCTTTTTCCTGTCGAAAGTAACAGTGTGATTTACATGCTCTGTTTTTGTTCTATCATCTGCATTTACCTCAGCTTAGCATTTCTCATTACATGCCTGTGCACAGCATTCCTTTGAAAGGTCAATGACTGTAATATAACTGAAGCTTGTCTTGAGTTATGTTAGCCTACAAACAGCCAGAATGCGTTTACACACTATCATGAGGCCACCCAGAGCAACCGCTGCAGATGGCACTGTGACATATTTCATATCCATGTGATTCAGAACAGAGGGAAGGGGATTAAACTCAATCCATGTCTTTTAATTGCTTTCACGTCCCGATATGTAACAACAAGCAAAGGAGATGGAGACAACAACTATTTGGCCTTTGATTCAAAACTGTGTAGGAGCAGTAGTGTGTATGACAGCAGAGATATTGCGATTATAATGCAGTTTGAGCTTTGAGTGGTAGAGCCTGCTGACCCATGTGACTTGCCACTGCCAACTGTGACAGGCATCCATTTGATGATTATCCAGAAAGACACCCAAGACCCAGTTATGTCTGTTGGTGTGCATGTAGGCCCATGTAGTACATAGATACATCCTATACTATTTCCCAAAATAGAGACCCCAAAACGAGACATAATTAAGTTTTCATTTTTAAGGGTATTATAATGTTACACTCATAGGTGTCATTTAGAATGGTCCTGCCACTTTTAGCCATGGCCAATTTTGTCCTCAACAATTTATGAAATGGCTCACTGCAGAGATGTGTCTAAAAGAGAAGCAGCACGAACAATTGTCCAGCAGCAGTTTCACTGCATCCGTTAAAACGAGTGGAGATCTGGTGCTAGAATTTATTTGTAATGTTTTATGTTGTCATCAGTGTTGAAAAAAGGGACAGCAGCAATGTTCTCTCCTCACACTCCATTATATCGATTTTCCACAGCTCGCTATCGATTCTAGTGAAACCACTAGACAAAATGCAAACAAATGTGTTTCTGCTGCAAAAATAAATCCACTGACATACAGCTGCAATTTGGTATTAAAATACAAAATTATTTTTGGCCAGATTAGAATCATAAAATCATAATCTAAAGGAATTCATCACCACCATGCATCCAAGATCAAAAAACACTTTAATTTTCCCATAATATAAATTGCACATCACCTAATTTCTCAAAGAGTCTGAAACCGGTTCCTTCAAAGACCGTTCCTGGTAGCTATAGAAGGGCTGCCCTGCACATGCCTAGATCTGGCCCCGTTCAAAGATCCAATCTCTCTAAACCCCTCTTTTCTGAGAGCCTACTCTGCTCTGATTGGTCAGACAGCCCAGTTTATTGTAATTAGTTAACCACTTACAGGGCATTGTCAGAACCGAAACGCCTATTACCATGTGAATTTCAGCTTTAGAGGCTTTCTCAACGCTTGATACGCAGTGACAAACAAAATCGGTCGGTTTTTCCGTATCAATTCCAGCGCGAGTCCTCATCTTTTTGAAGTGCATGCAAAGTGTATATGCAGCGCTGAAAACAGCGTCAATCTCTTCCGTGCCTCAGCTACAACATGAGAGTCAAAGTAGACATTGTTTGAAGGCAGCCAGTGAAGAGCAGAATTTGTTACATTGTTACATGGGTATGTAACAGGAAGTGAGACTGGAATTGCTGATGACTCGTTTCAGCAGTTCAGAATCCCTTTATTTGTTGTGCACTTTAACCTTTAAAACTTTAAAACAAACCATCCGCATGAATGGAAAAAGCATAACATAGAGCCAAATCAAAAACAGCATTTAAAAAGGCGCTGTGACCGACACTGACCATATAACTTCAGTTTTCTCAGAACACACAATGACCTCACTAAACAGTGAAGGCACGACTATAAGAGCAAGTTATACTACTACTACTATTACTACAAACCTGATCTCTTAGAGTGGACTATTATCAAAATATAATTTTTGTAATTGCAACCAACATGTCTGTGCAAATAACGGAGACATATTTCTCTATTAATAAGGATATTCAAAACTTACAAGTATAATCTGCCTCAAAGTTTGCACTCATTGGGCGAAAACTCATCCCAAAATGCTGAAATACAGCTGGCGATATCTGCTAAAAGAAACAGATCATTATGTTTAGAAACGGCTTGGGCAGCTTTCACCCTGGAGTGAAGCAGAGCAGGTTGTCAGAGATGATGGGAGTGTGATTGTCAGACGAGCAGTGTGCACTAGCTTTGGCACATCATGCTGCAATCACAGCAGAATAGCTGGCTAACAGCCTCCGAAATGATTGGGAACCATCCCTCCCCCCAAACCTCCAAAGCCTGTGTCCAAAGCGTGAGACCTCCTCAGCTGGAGGGAGACTACAGCCGACCATCTGCCTCGGCTCATTATAAGGAGGTAACCTCAACGGTGACGTCGCAATATGTAAACATGTGCCGTTAGGGATAACTTGGGCAGAGCACAGCATGACAGACGGCAATAAATGGATTGGTGACTTTTCTTCTTTTTTTCTTGCGTTGTCTCCAACATTCATCTCCAGCTATTTGATAGTCTGATATTGGAAGATGAAAGCAGCTCATTTGAGCGAATGTGTCACTCCACCCTGCTGATTTCCAACGAGTCGCTCTCATTCGGCGATTTAAGTTACTCTTCAGGCACTGTCTGTCAGCCAACAACAACCCTTCCCTTCTCTCCCCACTGCCACTCCCCAGAGACAAGGTTTTCTGGCTTCAGAAGAATGACATTCACAAGTCATACGCTGTGCTCACTGTGGCCTTTCATTTAAAACAGAGTGTGTGTGAGTGTGTGTGTGTGAACGTCAGGGCCACAGTGCTATATAAATGGACTGAGGGGAGCCTAGTGAGTGGTTTGATGGAGGAATGGATGACAAATAAGAACAGTGAGATGCCTTTTATTCTTGCCAGTTGAGTCTATCCATTCCTCTTCTTTTTCTATGACTTTTTAAATCTGTTTTCTCCTCAAGGCCGCCCCCCCACCCTTCCTTCTTTGACGTGCCGCTGTGCTAGAATCATAAGTCTGAGGGAAAGACATGCCGCACCCAGTTAAGAAGCGATTTCAGCGGCGTGCCTGGATTACTTATCCCGACGTGACACATTTGCCATCCTCTGCCTCTCTGCTGTAATAGCAGCTCCCGGAGTGAGTAATTATAAACTCAAACGTTTGTGTTAAATCGCAACCTCGTGGCACAGCTCCGGAATCTATTCCATGTTCACGACTAATAAGACAGGATTGTCTTTGGTAATCAACAAAAAGATGCCCTGCTTTGGAAGAAGACAAATTCTCTTTCTCATTTATAAGTATGCTACACATATTTGATAAGTGTGCCTGTAGAGGAAGAATACTACTAGTATATACTGTAGTGCCCTGAAACAAATTAGCATAGTTTTAAAAACAAAACCAACAAAAATATAATTTGCATTTTTTTGTTTTGTTCTAGCACCACATACTAGTATCAATAGCACTTTGTCTTTTTGTATTTTATATACACATTTACTTAAGAAGCACAACTCTATAAGATATGGTCAAGAATATTTACCAGTTTGTATTAAGATTACATTAAATATATACTTTTATTCTTGTTTAAGCATAAATCGGACTAAATCATGCTTAAAATGATTTTTTTTTTTAAACGGGAGAGTAAATAGGCAATTTGGAATGAAAAAAATTAACAAGTCATTAAAGTACTGATTAAAAAGAGTGTTATTTTTCAGTGCAGATTTGTGTATTTGTGTTTGAGATTTTAAGGCAGACATGAATGAAAAACAAGCCAGTGCTTTAAGTTCATATAACCGGTACTGTTAAAACATCATGAAAAACCTTGATGTGAAAATGATTCATCCTGTAGATATTATTCTCATCCATCCGTCCCTTCAATAGCTTTGTCCTTGTGCATCACAGCCGTTCCCATAAGCTGAAATATATAAATAATCTGCCTCAAATTGTGTCTTTTCATGAGGACTCATGCCCTGCGCCTCATCAGCTCCAAGAAAGTGGACTTAAGGCCATCCATTCAAACCCTCTTTTTCAAAGAATTACCTTTGGCATTGCAGTATTTCCAAGGCAGCCGAGAAGGGCTTATTCTCGAGAAGGGCTCTGTCCTCTACTGGTAGTGCCAACAGTGTAAACAAGATTTACCTTGATAAAGACACGTGATGCTTACCCCTCACTTAAGGTACTTTATAAATGATTCATTCTCAACCGAATGAGATGCAAAGAACTTCAGACATGGCCGATCACAAAGCGATCACAACCATCGGTCTGATCATGGGGATTACTGGTAAAGAGTACTCTCTTCACAAAATGAGGGGATTGGGATGGGAAAAGAGAAAATAAAGTGCTAAGAAAATGGTGCACTGGGTACGTTTCTTCAAGGGTTACATGACCAGCTGAAACGTGTCACTGATTTAGTAATCAGCCACATCCATTAGGGACAAATGAATGCTTTCCTGAAAGAGAGTACTGGCAGAGGCTTGTAAATGGACAACATCCAAATTAATGAGCGGTGTTTAGAAAACTCTCACAAACAATAAGTCTAGAAGGGCATAATATGAGAGAGACATGCATGGCTTTTATCACAATTTGGTAATAATCTTTGTCATTAACCTTTGGGAACTTCCAGTGTTACTTACATATATAAAAAGTTAATACATAATACAAAAGGTCTTGTGTAAAAAGGTCTTGATTGTAAATGTGTGGGAAACAGGGGAAAGCATAGACAACGAGCTTAAGAAAAATTCAAAATCCAATAATTCCACCTGATTTTTGTTTGTTTGTTTTCCAATAATACATCTACAAATCCTTAAAACAAGATTGCTGCACTGAATAAGATATTAAGACTTATCATAGATTGTGTCCTGGAAATATTGTCCTGGAGTATTTATTCTTATTGCAATGACTTTTTTTTTAAAACTTGTTTTTAACTTGTTCACACTTGACAATAAGGGGAAAAAAGTGCAGAAAGACTAAATGCATCCATATCAATGATACATTCTCTAAAAACAAATCTCGATATCTTATGCATTGTTAATTTTCACAGAAATGTATTTTGCATCAAGGATTTTAACAGAAAAATTAAACAATTGTATAAGGAATTTTGTTAAGAAAATGATATTTGTAGGAAACAAAGCTAAGTGTCATGATTCATGTCTTGTGTTCCCCTTGTCTTGTGTGGACTTTTACTATTTCCTGTTCTGTGCCATGTTTTGTAGTCCTTTGTAGTTTTTTGTTTATTAGTCTCCCCAGGTGTTTCTGATTAACCACACCCCCTTGTTATCTTGTTTAGCTTGTTTGCCTGTGTATTTAAACCTCTGTACTTCAGTTGTTGTTGGTCGGTTGTTGTAGCTGTTGCTTTCCTGAGTTCCGTTGTTTGCCCTGGATTACCTGTTTGTTTTATTAAAGTCGTGCTTGCATGTGGATTCTCTCTCCGCTTCGTCCTCATTGTTACACTAAGCCTTGAGACAATCCTTTATGACAAAATTCTGAAAAGATAACCAATATTAAATCAATAATTTCAAAAAGGGACTAGACATGCATTAAAGGGTCAGAAGTACGACTCAAAAATGCAGTTGATGTGATTGATAAATTGTTAAGGGGAAATAGATTTATAAATCAGGAAAGTAGATCCAGACAGCACATTCCAGAATCAATGGTTTACCAGAAGAACAAAAATGTAATTGAATTCTTTGAGCCAATGTTGAAAACCCAATAAAACTTTGATTCTTTAACTTTTACTAAAACATACGGTAAGAGCCCACAGAGCATTTACAAAAAGAAGTCCATCATGAAGCTCCACCATAAAAGATGATATTTTAAGGTTGACTTGGGATAAAAATCTGATCTGGTACGGAAATAAAATAAATGACCACGAGTACGCTCCTAAAATGGAATGGAAGGGTTAAAAGAGCCTCAGTAACATGTCACGCTTTGTGCAAATTATGAGGATTCGTGAACCTGTCATTATTTTTGCAATTCCATTTAATGCCACTAGTGGTTAAAAAATGAGACACTTCACTTTAAATACAAGGGCATAGTGTAGACAGGTCTCCTGAAACCAGCCAGAGGAGGTCTGGGTAACAGCCATCTCCAAACCACCTGGCAGGAGGCACATCAGGGAAGCAGTTGCTCCAACCCTCTGCATGACTCCCATTGTTATTGCCAATAGCTTTGCAGGAACAAATCCATTCGAGTTGGGTGCCTACATCCCTCGACCGAAAGCCTGGACTCACCAAATCTACCTCCCATGCCAAACTGGCTCCACCGGGCAACCATTTTGTCACTGAAACAGCCACATTGTATCTAAATCAAAAATTTTCCTGGGACTTGCCAGGTAGTACAAAGGAGATTAAACAGGATGTGTCAAATCATCTCTGGTGGATTAGTCTCCTGGCAAAGGGCATCATTACACACGACGAGGAATACGAGGGGTGGTGTTGTTTGGGGAGACAAGATTTCCACTCCACTACGTCTGGGCCGCCTGACAGTGGGCTCTGTCATGTCCAAGAATGGCAGATTCTCATCACCTACCTCCGTGTTCCTGCTGAGTTTTGGACCCTGCTGTAAGGGTGATGTGAAGTAAAGTGATTGTTATTCTACCATATACATGAATTTACCTAGAGCACTTGTAAGTATGAATATGGATGTCGATGGCTGGGAAAATAAAGCTTGAATACTGATCAAGTGTGACAGAACTATGGACTCTGAACTCCATTTTCAGAGAAAGAGAAGATAAATAAAGGGAAAGTGAGACAGGAAATGAGATAACGACCATCGGAAAGCAGCAGTAAAAAGGGAACTTTCTGAATGGTAGAGATGTTTAGTTCAAGATTACCAACTCATCTTCAGTTGTGTCCTTTCATAAAAGATATGTAAATGAAGTGCACTAGGAGTGGGCTGCCAACAATGTTTTTCTCACTAGTTTCATCTTAAGTGATCATTATCCATGGGTTTGGGGAGAAATAGCCTCAGCTGCATGGCCAATTTCATAGCCAATTCACAAGTGCTCCTCGTTTACAAAATGAGGAGCGGTACGCCATATTAACACTATAAAATTTGATGGCATCACCAAGTCGCTGTGCATAAATTGCTGACAGAGATCAATTTGGCACGAAATGAAGCACCTTGAGAATAATACAACAAACTTTTGTTTGAAAAATCAGCCGGATATGGGTCCGACTACGGGGCTATTCGGGGAATTATTCATTGCCGGTGTTAGCAATGAAGTCACATTGTTTTTTTTTGTTTTTTTTTATTCATTTCTCTAGCTTTTTGGAGTGTGCATTCAGCTATTATGTCTGGAAAGGACAAAGTTGCATTCTCATTCCCCTGCTGCAAGATGGATCCTCACTAAGCGCGCTCTCAGACATTGTTCCTAAATAGGGTCTAAATTGTTACAATGTAGCAATTTCTACTCAGGTCAGCTAGAACACAGGTAACATTTCAATATGGACTAAACTTTGTTCATATATGCGAGCAAACTGCCCTCATGCTGAAAATTTTGAATGTCGTGATGATCTCTGTCCAATTGTGTCCATACTGTATATGCCTACATGGGATGCACTGCTATAAAAATTCTGTCCAATACTGATAATTATTTAATAATAACGACAATAATTAATAAATTATATTCTATTTTGCCTACATAAATAAAAAATTAAAACCAAAAGTTTTAAATCGTTAAATCGTAAATCACAGCATGATAATGTAAAGTATGAAATATGAATATTAATTCTGAGATTTGCTAAAGATTAGAGTTTCAGCTCATGATGCACCAAAACTAGACCGATCATCCAAATCATCCAAAATCTTTAATAAATAAACAAAAAAGTGCCAGGAAATGTGTAGAATTATTTATGTGGAAGAGTAATACAGTTAATAAGGTTTTCACAGATTGTGGAAGTAACAAACAGCTGGAGTAAGGATGGGATTTGAGTCTGAAAACATCTCAAAGGCAACTTTAAAGTGGTCTACTATTCATAAGGGGTCTTCTTGGTTTAGCACAGATGTCAAACAGATGTGCGTGAGAGCGCATAACATCGAGTTGTGCATGCAAAGTCTAGTGTTTCTACTAGATTTCATTTGTGCATTTCTGTGGGCAAGCCTTTCCAACTGGGGAAGAAAGGAGGTATCCATAGCGACGATAAGGATGGGCCCATACTGCCCGTGCATAGCATGAGTGGCATCTCTTAGCTGGGAGCTAGCAGTGCCAGTTTTCCACCTCACTGCCTGATTGGAGGAGAACAGGAGTGAGGAGGGGGTCTTGAATATGGCTCACAGGAGAAAAGAAATAATTGATTTGGTGTACTATCCATACATGCCTCTGCTCCTTCTCTTGTAACCTTGTGACAAAGTACAAGGAGCGTCAGCACCGGCATCATCAAACGCTAAAGACAGGAAGACAAGAGCTGAACATACCACTTTGATCACCTGTTCATTAGCGCCCTTGACCAGCAAAATCAGTCAGCCTTGACTACACTAGTAAATCTTACTGATATGGTTAAACCAATAGCAATTACCACTAAATAGCAACCTCAGAGGCTCTAAATTGAAATAAATAAATAAATCATTGAACCATAAAAGCATCATAAAAGTGTTTTGAATATTTAAAGAGAAGCCAGTCTGAATAATC
This sequence comes from Rutilus rutilus, assembly GCF_951802725.1. Taxonomy (NCBI): domain Eukaryota; kingdom Metazoa; phylum Chordata; class Actinopteri; order Cypriniformes; family Leuciscidae; genus Rutilus; species Rutilus rutilus. Next base: position 16,181,935 of record NC_140212.1, on the reverse strand, counting down.
AGTTTACAAATAAGACTGAACCAAATCTTCAGACTCACTGGCTCAATGATTAACAGCTCAATGGAGTGGACAATTATCAAAGAATAATGACATAAACATTGGTCTGTTTCTCATGTTAAGCTATCATATGACTTGCAATATAGTGCACATGTCATATGAATCACATTTATGAAACTTTTATAGTGTTTTTGCTTCCTTTTTGGAGGTTGACCACCACAGTTGTCTTTCATCTCAGTGTTATTTTCAGTATTATTAATGTACTATTATAGTATTTATTAATAGTTAGCTATTTCTAATATTTCTTTGTCATTTTATTTTAATTTCAGTTTTATCAATTTTAGTACTTACCTAATTTCAGTTAGTTGCCAAGGCAACATTTCTAATTCTAATCGTTTTTTTGTCTAATATTTATATTTTATTTCAATAACAGAAAATTGCTTTTTAAATAGTTTTAGTCAACAGTAACAACACTGATTTACTTCCATTATATTTAAAGTTTGACCAGTATATGTGGCGAGTAAATGACCATATTTAAATTTTTGGGTAAACTATCCCCATAATACATTCAAACAAAATTCTTGGTGCCATCCTTTTATATGAGTTGCAGTATGAACGCTACATATGATCCTCCCACCCATTTCAGAGAAAAAAAAAATCTTTCCTTCACTTCCCATCACAAAAATCAGAAGTGGCACAAATCAACTTTCAGAAGTGACATATTTTCAAGTCAAATGAACACCTCGTCACAAACGAAACAGCACCCAGTTGTCATGAGGTCAAGTTGACTTCTATCGAATGTTGTGCACTTCACCATACAGGCATTGTGTGCTGGCACTCTCTCAGCACCAGCAGTATTGGGCTTCATCAAGCCTACACAATGTGCGACAGCAACAAAATGGAGGCTTGGCATTACAGATTTTTACACAAAGCCAATCAGATTTACACCCTCACCTTTTTAATGCGATTTTCCTCCTGGCCTCTCCAAGGGAGGGATCAAAGCAAGCCTAGGCTCAGTAAAAGCTTCGCTCAGGGGCCTGGGCGAGTGACTCAGACTTTCATGTGCATCCTTTTGCTGGTGGTCATTACAGAGAGTGGATGCCCTGCAGATGCCTGTCCTCTTTTCATCTCTAAATGCGGGCCTTTACAGGTGGGCCTGAATGTTGTCTTACCAATTGGGGCCTGGGGAAGGCAGTTTGTGTTGATTGCACCATGGGCTTTGAGTAGAAAAGACACAGGAGCTCGCCACACACTGTGAGGTAGCAAAGGTGAACATAAAACTCTGCACAGGGCACAATGTAGTAAAACCCAGTTACTGGGGGGAAGTGGTAAAGTCTTGTCCCCCACTGAATGGTATGACCATATATCCAGAGAGAGCTTATGAAAAGATTTACTTGGCTTGTTTATTTCCTGCTGATAGCATGCCCTTTGGCAAGGAACATTCAGCTCAGCAGGCCCTACCAGTTTTTGCTGAATACAGGACCCGCAACTGTATATGTTTAGAGTAACTGATTATTAGCACTTAGCTGTAATGTTACTGTATTCAAGGTGAAGATGTTTCTGATTTTGTATCTACCTAGCCTCGCAGCCAAACTCCTGACTATAAGCATTAAAGGTTGGGTAGGCAATTTCAAAGTGGCTAGCAATAGCAAGCTAGCTTTGAAAGCATGAGATCCCACCCTCCCTTCAGAGCCTCTCCAAAGCCACACCTCCACAACGCACATAGCGATTGTGGGTGACGTCACTTCTGTTTGTGTTTGAAGCGAGATCCCAAACAAACCAAGTTAGCTCGCCCCTCCCTCCCGTTTCGTGCATCATGAAAAAAACGATCATGCACATGCATTTCTTAAAGTGACAGACACACGATATTCAGAACGACGTTCTACCTCAATGATGGCTCATTCTGCTGGGTAAGTCATTATAGTTGTTTTGTAACATAATTTTAAAACCAAGTAAATATAATAGCCCATTCAATATTGTGTATTCTAAAATAGGCTAATGCAGAGAATGTTTTTTTTATTTATTTTTTACTTTGTATGCATGAACATTATGTTATCAACTACATAGCTCGCTTCCAGCTTTGCTCCCAGCTAACAGAAAAGTCATTTGAAATGGTTACTAGCAAGGTGTCATAACGTTGCCTATTATCATTTATTTACCTAGTACAGTTCTGTACGAGGGAGAGGAAGAGGGAGAGGGAGAGGTATGATAGACGCTGGCTTCTTCTTCAGCTCCGACTTCGCGTGTAGCCGTGCATGAGCGCAAAACCTCACAACACCCACCCCCTCTCGGTTGATTAGTTGGAACACTATTTATTTTGGTTTTGAGTGGTTGGTGAAACCAATTGTTTTTGTGTGCAGATCTCAGAGCCTAGGCTGCCTACAGAGACGCGTTTTTTTTGACGGCCTGCTTATGGGGCGGGCAGCTAGCGGATCGTTAGGAAAGATTAGATGAATGTGATCATTTATGTTTGGGCCTTTTTTGGGCCTGAAATCGCTGATACAACCTTTAAATTACCTTATGTCTCAAAGCACATAACATTACAATAATAATGAACCTAAACAACCACCTCACTGCTGCAGATTCATTTTGGAGATGATAGTGTTGACATAGAGTCTGAGGACGTGAACAGCACGGGGAAATACGGCACGGGTTGCCGTTGTAATAACGGTTACTACATGGCGTGAACACAGCCTAAGCTCATTGTTTTGTTTCAGGAGGAACTGTAAAAGATGAATGCTGTTTGTTTACGGCACCCGGTGACTGTGTCTACATCACACTGATGAAGTGTGATGTCTGAGTGAGCAGGATGCACGGAGATAAGGAAATACATATGTTGACAGGCAGGTAGGACATCGTATCATTGCACAAACATGTTTTGGTCCTGAGACTTACACAGAAGACACAGTATATGTACATGTTTTAATATTTAGACCACTTCTATTATTGATTGATATCAGGATGTGAAGAGAGTTTAAAACAGTATAACAAAAAGTGTTTATAAAACAAATTGCTATACACTACCTTTAAGTCTTGTACACTTTTTAGCTTATTTTGGGCAAAAAACATCCACTTCCAAGGAAGCGATAATCTGACCAAAATAAAGTGGTCAACTACTGTTTTTGTTTGTTTATGTATGAATGTTTGTTTGTTTGCATGTATGAAATGTATGTAGGCATGTATGTATTTATTTTTTGTTTAGCAATAGGCTTATATGAATTATTTGGTACCACAATAATAGACAAAACAACAAAACATAAAATGCGGTGTGGCTCCTCTACTAGCTTTACAGGACTACAAAATAATAATGAAAAATATGTCTGCAATTTCTGGCAGTCAAGCACTTTAAATTCCAAATTATTTTCTCAATGTGTAATGAATTTGAATTGAGGTAGCAAACAGAATGCAGAAATGTAATTCAAATTGGAATGTAAGGAAGTAGAATTAAAATGAATTGTAATTCCAAATCATTTGTATAACTGCCATTTTGAAATTGTCAAGACAAACTTTGAATGTTGGCTTGACAAAGCCTTGTTTGAAAGCTCAGAAAATAAAAGTTTAAAAAGCCTTCAAAAGTTTGTAGGTTTATTTGCCAGACAGTGTCTGTCTGGGAGTGCCGTCTGAGACTAGTATGTATTATAATATCCCTTTAGATCATTCGAAACCATGATTATCTACTAGATAATTGTGCTAGCAACAGCAATATCATGGATAAAAGCATCTACCAAATGCACGAATGTAAAAATGTAAATGTGGTAACTACCCCACCCAAGGTAGCTGTCTTTCTGGCTGTTGTCGGCATAATGTCAATCTCTAGAACATTCTATCTCTCTCTCTCTCTCTCTCTATTCCAGCTGGCTCTCACTGAGAATAAAATCATGCTAGAATGCTTTCTTCAGCCTCTCTGGGGAGATGGTGTGACCTGGACATTGTAATGTGCCCCAAGGCAAAAGGCCAAAGCAGAAAGGGGTTGACATTTCCAATATGCTACTCGCTTTGGGAGAGGAAGAGGAACAGAGCAAAGGAGATAAGACATAGAGAATGGAGAGGGGGGATGTGAAAGAGTGAAAGCAACAGAGGGCACAAAATTTTGCAGATAATGAAATCGTGTAGGGCATCATAAAGTGTCAGATTTAAAAGCTTTCCGTTCTCACGTTTTAAACACAGTAGTGAGTGTTTGTTTATGTGCTGTCCATCTCACATTGGTAATGGTAGTATACCGTGATTCCATTCAAGACTCCATAGCAACATCACACATTATCTTCTCCTTGTCTCCTCTCCGAATTCTCTGCCATTGTTCTTCCGAGGTGTGAAAAGCTGTGACGTGGAAATCAGAAATAACTGCACATTCTGAAGTTGCTTTTTTGTTTCTTAGCAACCTCCTTTAGTTCCGCTCTAATAACTCGGAGCTAATGATGACGTTTAGCTCTTAATATGAAGGGAGTATACAATATGGCTGTTACCTACACTACGCTCCAGTGCATAAAGCAAATCAATGTATGGACAGGCCAAATTGGTTCCTTACAGATTTATGAAGTAATTGGAAGGGGCATGTCTGCTTATCAAGTATGACATCAGGGGATCATGATTTCCATATGTCCATGGTAATATTCTTGAATTGCTTCGCTATCATAATCACTTATCAATGTCCATTTTCTTCCTTCAAGGCTGCTACAGCTTAGGTTTGAGAGGCCTGGATCACTTGAATAACGGCTGTACTCATATGCAGCTTTCGTGTGAAGTTCCCTATCTGACTTGGAGGTGTTTGAGACCTCCCTTCTCATCTCAGACTCTGGTTCTTCTTAAGGGATTCTCTGGCTTTGACAGGTTGTGGGTACTTGCATAACTGTCAGCGGATCTTAGAGAAACTCTTACATTAGTTCTCTCTTCCTCAGCTTCTAGCGTCTTGCTTTACCGTGTCACACTCATCTCAGCAGGTGCTCTTCAAAAAGCCTATTTTTTCTTTGCCAAAATGATGAAATGTAGTTTTTGTTTTGATGCTGGCTAAAACATGGTATTGATTCAAAGAAAACTGTGACAAAAATGCTGCAAACGACCACTGGAGACATAATTGCAGTAGATTCAGTCCCACAGACTTGTGAATGGCCTTATCAAGGGAGCCTAGCTCTTAAGCTGTACGATCCCAAGAGACATGTCAAGGTTATTTTAAGGTCATTTAGGAAACAAGGCATAAATCGGTACAGGGAGCAGATACACAAAGAACAAAAGACAAGACAACACACATGGGGCCTGCAATTTTTGATAACCTTGACAGCTGTTTGAAACGAGAAATCAGTTGAGACACATCCAGCACTGTAAAATTTTTACTGAATGTGACCTGACTGCTGCCTTTTTGTAGGTACTATCTTTCTTTGTAAGTTAGCTTTTTGTATGACTGCCCTCGGAATGACCCCAATCCCCCCTAAAAGAATATTCCTGCCCCAATACAAGTTAAGCTCAAATGGCAGCACAAAATTGTCCCTCTTTTTTTAGTGATGCGGATATCCGATTACTTTGTAAGTGTGCCCTGCCAATACCGATTTTTGCATATTATGATTTTCTAAGAACTATAATTGACAGCATATACAAACAAAAATCTACTTTTTCCTCAATTAATTTTTTTTTCATAATAAAATAAATTATTAAACATTACAATTTCCCCCAAACTGGATCTTCTCTCACTTAAAGGAACACTCCACCGTTTTTTGAAATAGGGCTTATTCACCTTCTTTCCTACATTTAGATAGGTGGGCATAGGGCTGGGCGTTATATCGGATGACACTGTTACGCACATCTCGTCAGTAAAGCCGGTTCCTTGATTAGTAGTAAATCGCCATCACCTGCTTTCAGATGGAGCGACATTTACTACAGAGAGCCGTAGTTCACTGACAAGCTGAGCCATATCGCATTGATTATCACAGACGTATCGTTTTTACGATGGCCCTATTTACCATTGTATGTGCCTCACTGTAACCTCTTTTTTTTTTCAGAGTCAAAACAGGGCAGGGCAGGGCAGGGCAGGGCAGGTGGGCAGCAATGAAAGTCTGATCTCAGGAATGTGTACAGATAAGGAAGGGTAGCAGAAGGACTGTCTGTGTTTGAACACAACAAACAGACTTTCAGAATTATGCTCACATGTTCAATTTACAGCAGACTGTGAGCCAAAGCGGCATTTAAAAAGCATCTGGGCATTTTGGCTCAGGCTACTGTAGGCCAACCTGAGAAGAATCCCTCTTCCCTTTCAATGGAGATCCTATTTGCTGCTTTTGTCCCACATATAGCTGAGACAGCCTTTGGAAATCACGTTTTCACAATGTTTCATGTTTAAAAATGTTCATATTCACAAAACCATTTTACATGCAAAACAATAACCAGACCAAAAAAACAGAATTAAACTACAACGTTTACTATTGGCAATATTTTTGAAAAGACTGCATTACCTATAACAGTGGCCTAAAATAATAGCTTCTCAACTGATGATTAACATTAACCAATACTCCACAAGGCCTAGATGATGTCAGCTAAAAGCCATTTTAGAGTTACACAAGTTTTTTTCCTCTCTGGAATAACATGCACTGATGAATCATGAACAATAAAGACAAAGTACATGTAATAAACTAAGTAGGGTCAATTGTGATTTCATGTTTATCTAAATTACTGGAAGAGAGAGTCATTATTATGCTAAAATGTACATTAGTATTGGATAAATGTGTACATGCGCATGCAGAAGAAGAAGTTCATTCTTGTATTTGTGCAACATTTAAAGGACCATGTTGAAAAGCTGGGTTAAGAGTGGCATTCCTTCAACATCAACGGAGTCTATGAATTTCTTTTTCTGGAATTGCCCAGCTCTGATTGCAAAGAGTGGGTTTAAGAGGCATTACTGTATGATTGAGTTCACCCCATACACTGTTTAAATATTTCTCTGCCCGATTAAGTTTGCTGAACACACAATTTGTATGTAATTAGCAGAGCCGTCAGTGCACAGTCTGACACGTCTGTTTGAGTTGCCTTGCTTACGATGAAAAAGGAACAAAAGCCTGTGCTGCGTCAATTTTATGCTATATCAACTGCCTTTTGAGAATACAAAATGGCTGCCACCTGAACTAAGTACAGGTAGATGTTATCTCATGCTGCATTCCATTTGTCGGATGTGAAATATTTGTACCTGATTTCTCCTTACAAGCATTACATTTAGTGGTCGACCAATATTGTTTTTTTGAAGGCCGGTGGCCAATATAAAGCAGATATATATTTGATATCAGACCATAGTAAAAACACACCCAATAACAACAGCGGAAATCAAATTTATTTTACATACTATTTATTTTACATAATATTTACTAAATTGGAAATTAATAATGAATATGAAAAAATATTTGAACTGGATAAAAAAAAAAAGAATCTGTAAAATAAAGATTAATACTTTCGATTGCAACTTCTTGCTTCTGTAGTCCTATTAAAGTTTTTTTCAAAAAAAAAAAAAAAAAGGTTTAAAATATAAATAAATATATATATATCTTCTAAGTAAACATTGTAACCAACAGTGCACTCAGTGATCTGATAATAGACGTGTGCACTGGAAATAATATTTTTTTCAAATAAAGAACACGTAGCACTAATTTTGCTAAAGTATGACATGAATACAACTTAGCGGCCGACTGGATATAGTGCAGCATAGTTTGAGATCAAGGATTTCAAAGCTATGCGTTTTATGCAGCCTTCAGAAGATCTCACAGCTGAATTCGCAAAAGTTTGCAAGGTTTATGAAGTTAAATGTCTATCAGATATTCAAAGACTTATTTAAATGCTATAAATGCTTATTTGCTGAATGTTGACGGTAAACGATAAAGTATTAGAGCATTTGGCTTTCTATTATTAATAATAGAAGAGCAAATGCTATAATAGTTTTTCGTATACTGTTTACAGTACTTTCTTTGTTTACAGTACTTTCTCTAACAGCTCAGGGGCCGTATTCACAAAGCATTTTATCTTACCACTAGGAGTACTCCTAAATCGCACTGAAAGATTTTAGCTAGGAGTTTTCTCTTAAAAGTTATTCACAACGCCTTTCAGACCTACTCTTAGTAAAGAAAAATGACAACTCCTAAACTAAGAGTGAGTCTTCGTTGCTATGGATGACGTCATTACTCATGCACGAGCTTGACTGAAGTGACCACCTTGATTGGCTGATGATTGTAACGCGGGAATGATTCCAAACACCTCCCCTACGATGATGAGTGACAGGTGACAGGTCTCAGAAAGCGTGCGCTTCACAAGTAGTGCGAAGGACGGAAGATGATGAATAACTGAATAAATAGCCTAAATGAATAAAGAGTAAGGCAAAACAAATAGCCTACATATGGATTGATGCAATATCTTTGCAACATTATTGAATTAATCTGTCACTATATGCCTCTGCCTACGTTTGCAAAGAGAAGAACATTTTTAATTTGATTCACAATGAAACGTTACAATTAGTTTACATGCAATGAGTAGCCTAGTTTTGCTTGTTGTTGGTGGCGTTATTGCATCCCTAGTTATGCCTACAATGCAAAATTGTTCCCTCGCGATTGGAAGCTCCTGTAGCCGCCGCGTACGCATTTCAAAACATCGCAACGTGAGATGCCACAAAAAGCGGTTTGTGAATAGGTCTTAGTGAGTTAGGAGTCCTCTCGACTTCTTTTAAGCTGTCTCAGGCTTAGGTGCTACTTTTAGGGCTAAAATGCTTCGTGAATTACTCTTAGTCAAAAAAATTAGGAGTCCTAAAGTTACGAGTGACACGCCCCTTATTTTTAGGAGTTGCTCCTAAATTCGCCAGTTAGGAGCTACTTTTAGCCTTAAAATTCTTTGTGAATACGGCCCCAGAACTGTATAAATAATAATTAACCAAATTAATACTAATAACTTTCATTAACAACATTGCGACTCATAGTAGGTTTGTCTTTAAAGGTCAGTAAGTTATTGTTAAAAAATCAATTACCCTATGAAGAAAACGAATGGATTTTTTACTTCCAGAATTTGACTGTTGATCTTTGTTGCCATTCTATTACACTTTTACAAGCAGGACATTGGCAATTCCCATGCTCTGAGGTACCATTGGTCCAACTAAACTGAATAATGGAAAGTACATGCTACATGTATGAGTAAGTGAGATGGATTGCTTCAACTATAGAAATTTTACCCTCATGATGACATTTACTGTGTATTGGATGTTGTGATGGAAGGGTTTGTCTGTGCTTGCTTGTGTTGTATTGTATCACTAGGGCTGTTCATTTCTCAGTTCCACCTATGCATTAAAGTTAAGAAAATATGTTCACAGCAGATGAGTTTGATTAATTTAGGAGGTTTCGATAGTTGGTTTGATCCCCATACAGTACGAGAAGTAATTCTACAGCTTGTGCGCTTCAAAAATACATATTAAAGGCTAGACTTAATCCTCAAGCACACCACCTACACTGCATGTTAAAAGGTGGGAAAAGGATTTAGATGACAGTTACAACTCAAATTGAGTATATGCTGCTTTTTCACACATACTCACACAAACACTGTCAGCGATGCATGCAGCAACCCTTCCATCTGCACAAATCAAGTTATTTTTGCGTCTCTCTTATGTGATTTAGAATATTTTACACTAACCAAATGTTACTTTGCATTAACGTGGTGCTTCTTTGGAAGTGCCTAGAGCCTGCGATGATGTATATGACTCACCGGCGGATGATCTTAGCACAAAAAAAAAAAAAAAAAAAAAAACTGCCCTAGATATTTCATACAGTTCAAGAACAGATTAAGATACTCTCGCTTTGATCCCTCTAATGCAACATCCCGAAACATTTCTGGTGTGCTACCGTGGATAAAATTATTAGGTTGCGACAGGCATAGGTCAGCTCACTGCGTGGGTTGGTCTTGAACGCTCTTTACTCTTGAACGCTTTCTACACCTGCCTTGGAGAAGATGAGAGGTACGACTTTGCAGGTGTGACAGAAGTGAAAATAGTGGTAAGCCTCTTTGAAACTGAAACGGTGAGAGATCATATGTGACCCTGGATCACAAAACCAGTCAGAAGTCGCACGGGTATATTTGTGGCAATAGCCAACAATACATTGTATGGGTCAAAATTATCGATTTTTCTTTTATGCCAAAAATCATTAGGATATTAGGTAAAGACCATGTTCCATGAAGATATTTTGTAAATTTCCAACTGTAAATATATAAAACATTTATTTTTGTGAGTGAATGCAACACAGTTGCGAACATAATAATTGGACAACTTTGAAGGCGATTTTCTCAATGTTTAGATTTTTTTGTACCCTCAGATTCCAGATTTTCAAATAGCTGTATCTCGGCCCAAATATTGCCTTATCCTAACAAACCTTTCAATGGAAAGCTTATTTATTCATCTAAATCTCAATTTAAAAAAACTGACCCATTTTGTGGTCCAGGGTCACATATGCATTACATTAGAGAGCAGACCAATACATAGACATCTCAAGATAGGTTATGTCCAAACATTTTAGGTTAAAAAAATTATATTCTTAATTAGAATCTTTGTCCTGTTAATCAGTAAAATATCTAAACATACTTAAAACAAGATAAATGAATTTGAGAAGCAAAATTAAAGAATGTATTTTCAATATAAGCCATGAGTGCAGTTTGAATATAAGTGCAATTTATTGAAACCCATTTCCACCTGGATAAATACAATACTTAATTGATTGTAATTGATTTTATAATCTACACAGTTTTATGTCATAATTTGAAATGTATATTAAATTCATTTTTGTAATCGCGACTTTATATCCCACAATTGCAACTTTATTTCTCAAATATTACTTCATATCCAACACAGTCTGATAGCAATTTGTAACAATTTAACTTTTTAACGAATTGATGGCTAATTTGTATGAATTTGCACAATCTCATTAGTGCATTTTTGTATGATCTACTTAAACCCCATTGATGGTTAGGTTTAGGGGTGGGGGTTAGGCTAGGACCTCCATATTTAAGTTTTTTTTTCTCCTAAAAATCATGTTTCTATAAGATTCACATTGTACGAATTTATATGAAATCACCAGCTTATAAAGTAGTTACGCTTTCTTATGAGATCGGGTTGTCATATCTCAATTTTTTTTTTTTTACTAGGCTATTTACATCACACAACTGCACAATTTGCAATTTCTCAAAGATCTGACTTCTAGCTAATTGTCTTTGTTCACTGAAAAATATAATACTTAGATATTTTGAAATGTTTATTGGAAAACAAGACAAAGATGGTTAAAAATATACAAATTTTGCAGTACTGTTCCAGGGTTAGATTATCGGTAAAAGGCCATTACTTAAAATTCTGTTATGGGAGGCAACAGCTGGCCATTTCATTAAATATTGTAGCATTGTACAAGTAATGCATTAATAAGCCAACCAAAAAGTTGGCATAAAATTAACAGCAATCAAAACCTTTAATTTGCCAGTTCAATAATACTAGCTGCTGCCCAAACTTATCAGTAGATGAGTTGCATGCAAAACATATCCAGAGCAACATATTTCTGTATCCATCAAAATGCAAGCTGTGTTGACTCACAGCAGAGACAATCATTGACATAGACAGCTTGCATAAATATGTTGCGTGTTAGTATGCAGTGCCCTTCTGTATGGCTTCAATTTCATTGAACAAAAAAAAATAGAATCTGCTGAGATTCAGGTATGTTTGGAATGGACAGCACTCTGCACTGCCGCTGAGATGATGGGCAGCTCTAGAGATCGATGCAAGCATCTGACTTCAAAGCCCCTGGGGGCTGGTTGGCATTCATTGTGACCAAGTCACAGTGGAGCAGCCACAGAGCATTGGAGAGGATGAAAACAACTTGCAACTACTGTAGAAGCAGAGTTAGGTGGGTGCCTTTAAATGCCTTTAAATGCACAGCGTTATTCAGCGTGTTGATGTAATTTCCACTGAAACAGGAAGACAGGGGTGGACATATTGAGTAGCTCCTCACCTTTTTTTCAAATAGCCAATTGCGTTTTAATTTATATCACAGCTTGGCCAGAGTCACTGAGCTCGGCAAAGCCGCATTTGATAGCTTATGACAGCCAGAGTGTAATAGATTCCATTTATAGATTTAATATGAAAATGTTACTAAAGCAAAACAGTGAACATAATCATGCTGAGAATGTGTAGTTTGAAATGTGTGTAATTTATGTTGGTGTATGGCTTCGGTGTTATCTCTTCTACTCGTCAGTGCTGTTTCTAATGCCGAGTCTGTCTAACTGTTTATCCTTCTAATGTCCTTCATATCGCTTTAAAATAGAGCATTCTGTGAAGAATTCAAATGGGTCCGATATGTTTTGTGGTCTGCGGCAACTCACGCATTTGATCCGCTCTGTGCTATTGTGTATCTGGACTGGTTCGTGCAAAATTAAGAAACCAGACCTAATTTGCCGAATGGAAAGCATATTTACACTGTCTGAATCATTCCATATCCCCTATATAGTGCATTATGTGCCATTCACAATATAGAAAATAGAAATTGTATGAACAAGTGACGATTTCAGCCGCCGCTTCAGCGTCTATTTATAGTGCAGGGGATTATATAGAGGGATGCTTTAGATTCTATAGAGCATTTGATTGGACAGAAAATCTGATGAGAAGCTAAAGTGCAGAGTGAAGTCATCAAAATCATTGATCCATATTGGCAGAAGTAAGAGAGTGAGTTTTGAATGGATATATCTTCTAAATGCGAATTTTGTCATTGTTTTGGAGCACACTAAGGCTAAAATATTCATACTAAAAGACAAAAACTTAAATCTTGATTTCATGGGGACTTTAAAGGCCTCATTATACTTCTGCGTCGGACATACGCCGGAGCCTATACGCCGTAGGCAACGTGTTGGTTTTAATTTATACTTCTGTGTCGTTGTCCGCGTTGACGCGCACCTGGGGAGCATGAAACCCCGAGGGAGGGGTTCTGGCAGACCAATCACAGCGCTTGTGTCCGCGTAGAATTGACGCGTTGTTACATTTTTGGAGAGGTGCACGTCAGGGTACGCCGAAGGGTACGCGCGCTACATACAGCCTACGACGTAGCTACGGCGGCAGTTCGACGCAGAAGTATAAAACAGGCTTAAGGCTCCTCAAATAACCATTACTGCCGACTCCAGCTCACCAATTCTAATTGGAATCAAAGTATATGCGCTTTTTTGATTTATACACCCTGCCTAAATAATCAGCACCAGTGGGCATTCTATAATTGAAGGAATGTGAAAAGCCTGCCCTATTAGTCTTAATTTCGTTTAAGTGGCAAAATGCCATTGCATGTGTGGCTCAGGATAAATTTCATCCCATCTTGTTTTCGAATGGAGGAGCTTTCATATGCTGGTAGTCAAGGTGCCACTCACCTTTATTTGGCCTGAGAATACTTATTTGTGGGCATGCAGTAGAGTACATCGTCTTGATGTCTAGCAGATTGTAGTGGACTCTTGCTTTCCCATGGGTAATTTGCAGTGTTTGTTTTTCTCTTTCAGAGGTCTAGCTGAAATTTGTGACCACTGCTTCCCCCTGTTTCCTTTAAACAGCACTGACAGAGAATCATGGGAAATCCTAGTCTCTGATTTGGGTAATGACTGAGAGTGGTGGGTGTGAGTATGTGTGTGTCATCTAATGCCAAGCTTCCCAAAGCCTCAGCTGGTCTCTCTCCAGTAAACATCATATTGTAGAGGAGACATATGGATGAAAGTGCCTAGCAGCTCATGGGGTGGATCTAAAAATGTCCACTCTGCCATTGGCCTTTCCCTTTAACCCAATAGAAATGGAGCAAAAAGAGCATGTAAAGGCAGGAGATCAGCTGACCTGCAGTCAGTGGCATGACTGAGTGAACGTGAGACCTTTGGACATTCTCTAAGCCCCCCTGCTGGCTCCACTTCACTGACAGGCGGCGGAATAACTGTGTCACATGGCTCTGTTACCATGGAGAAATTGGCATGAAAGTGATACTGTTAGCATCTGTCTGAACAGCCATGTTAGGTTCCTGTTCTAATTATAAATGGATGTAAAATGTGTCCCTGACACTAACATCATCACTGCTCTATTGTACAATAACATGAGATCAGGCATAAAAAGAAAATGGGATGAGAATAATTAAACCACAGAATAGATCTCTGTGCAAGCGGGGTCTACAATTAACTTTGTGCCACACTTTACTTTCATTACATTTTATAGAATATATTATTATTATTATATTATATTATTGTGCTGCAATGTATATGTAGGTTAGTGTGGCACAGTGATATGTCTGTAATAGTCGTGTGCAACAGTAATGTGTTATAGGATTCACTAAACAAGTTTGTTACTCACGCTTCCGTCGGTAGGCTGACCACCTTTGTTATCTTAGATGTAGAGTGCACTAGAAACTCCAGATGGTGTCTAAAACCATCAGGCAATCTGCCATTTGTGGAAGGCTTACCAAAGCCCCTTTTAACTTCTTGGGTATAAACCATGCTTCATAGTACACTATTATTTAGTTTGTCATCTTTCTACTAGTTAAGACATCATAAACATCTAACACGTTTTCCTGTTAATAATTCCACTTATAGTTGCAGCATTTCACGTCTCATTTCTTAATAGAGGTCACACAACAGGATTACCTATCCAGCATGCGCTGCTGCATCCATATACCCCTTGGCATGTCTCTCTGACATGTCCATCTGTCAGCTGTTGATAAGACAGTCCTATGCAAAACTCAGTCCCTTAATTTCCTCTTAATGGACCGACGCATTAATGTGAGTCATGTGCCAAAAGCTGTGATACATCCATGACAAGGTTATTAAAGGAACAATCTGAGAATTCACCAGGCAGAAATCGAGAGACGAACCGGAGATGTGAAATTGCTTCTGGTATAACTGTGGTCATATCAGCTTGGGCGCTTCGCTGATTAACGAATTAGAGAAGAAATGAAATAGTATAATGTGATGGATTAAAAGAGGAACATTGGGCATAGCCTGTGCTGTTAGGAACAGGCCTGAAAAAAAGAAGCCTTATCTGTCGAGAAAATGAGGGAGACGGGCTAGCGAAGGTAATATGCTGTTTAAAGTGTGGCAAAAGAGAGGGAGCGAGGGTAAAAAGAGGGAAGAGAGTTGCTTGCGGAATGGGGGTACTAAAAGCCTGCATAAAGTGCCCCTAATGCACTCCAGAGAGGGATGATGTACACCTTGTTATAGCACTGAGGGCGAGACGTAGCCTGCTAACAGCACTGTAAAAGCTCCAAATATCCAAATATCCCCAGAATGGTCTTCCCCTCCATTATTGGACCTCACATCACCCAATTATTTTGATCCGTAATCGGATGCCTGGCTATAGACAGATGAAAGACAGGCTGAGTGTGTGTTGATTATTTTTACAGATGGATTCATCTTTCTCATATTTATCTAGATTGTTCTCTATTGACGTTGATGTGCTTTGCATATCAATATGTCCGACAACTTTAAATGAGTTTCCTGGGGCTTTGCTCTCCGCATGGGAGTTCTGATTAGTGAGGACCGCTTGAGTGGCTTGTCAATCTATCCCGTCGTCAAGGAGCGGCCAACGAGGTGCCTTCGCTTTGTAGAGAATTTATGCTTGCTGTCTCTCAGAAAGAGAAATATGTCATCTATCGCTGAGGGAGGCAATAAATAAAAATATCAAAGCGTGACCGCGGGGTTGCCTGGTTGAGCCAATCGCTCAAGCCTGAGGTTATTCGCCATAATCCTCCATTTCCATGCTCAATGCACTGTGTCTTCTCTCATGACGGTACAGTTACCCAAAGCCACATCTGGAATGGAGCGTGAACGTCAAATACCCCCTCAGATTCTATGAAAATGCTTCAATGACCTAGACCAGGGTTTCTCAAGCTCCAATCCACACATTTCGGACATTGCCAATATTCAGCACACCTTGTTCAGCTCATTAGTCACTCTATGGAGGTCCTCTTGACTCTATGAACTAAATTGGGTGTGTTAGATTAGTCAGACCCCTAAAACGTGCAGTGTGGGTGGGCCCTTAGGAACGTATTGAAAAATCCTTACCCAGACTAATTAACAGTACGGAATAAACTGAAATCCGATTGAGATTTTACTCTTAGGAAAGAGCAAAATGGCTTAGTCTTAGTACTTGAGGTCAACCTCAGCTTGCATCCTATCCTCCAAATGGCCTTCCTGACAAATCCGGCCACGCCCTTTGTCTCTTACATCAGCATGGGTGCAGCGTTGAAGTTTTATTGCGAGTGACTCGTTAGATTATCTGTCGAGGAAATTGGGAGAGGATTAGGGCAGGACGGGAATCGTGGGTAATACACTGCTATCAAAAAAAAAAGCATGGCAGAGACAGAGATACGGATACGACGGGGAAAGTGATGGGATTCAGAGGTGACTTCTCTCAACACATTGTATGGCTCAGGGGTGGGATTACAAAGCAATTAGCAGCACTGGTGGTGATTAATACTGTGGCTAATAGGATGAGGCTGAAGATCGGATGGGGAAAGGGAGGTACCGAGCGCAAGAAACCTGGACGAAGACAAGCACAGTGCATCAATCACAGATGACAGCTGGGACAGGGTCCAGCAGCTCCATTCATCATGAGAGAGCGAGGGACACACACAACTCAGCAAAGTAGCAGAGGAAGCATTAATTACTAGTTGCTTCAGTCATCCCTAACACCTCTGATTGTAAACTGGAGTCAGACACTTAGACGAATCAGTTGGAAATCAAGATGATGGCATTAGAAAGATGGATGGACTGTATTTAAGAGAAACTTTTGTGAAAATAATCAGCAATGTTGGTGGGGAAAGAGTTAAATAGCCTGTGCACGGCAGCTTTGTTTTTAATCACATGAGATTTTGACTGATGTATACTGTAGCTACAATAAACTTTATAACCAGTAAGTTGATGAACCTAATCTGATGCACTTACTGCTTCAGATGCGGCCGTTCTACTGACGGACAAAACATATATGTCCAATATTCTCTGAAATTCGCTGGTCAAAAACCTTGTAACTTGTAATTTGAAGCTTGATTTTGGTAATATGTTAATAACATAATGACACATCATGCAAGTGTCTGACTATAAAGCCACACTATCTAATTTGACAATGCAGTGTTTAATTATTTAAAAAAATAAAATGTCTTGAAAAGTAGTGTTTTTGGAGATATGAGGGTTCCTTGTACTAAAGTCTTCTACTAGTTTGTAAGCAATTATTTCAGTTGAAAAATATGAAAACAATGGGAACAAAATAGGAACAAATAGGAGTCAACAAAGGTGATGAGCATTCCATCATGAACATACTTTTAGACAAAAACAATAAAAATACTGTTGGCACAATGGGGCACAAGTCCTAAAACAAAAGCAACAACAGTAACCCCCCAAAAGCCAGTGTCAATCAATCAATCAATCAATCAATCAATCAATCAATCAATCAATCAATCATTTATTCACGTTGCAGTGCATGCTGGAAACCATAGTGCCAGCACTTTACTCCGGACATCATATTACTGCTTTTAATCTGTAATTTTGTAGGTACACACAGATCATTATGATTTTATAGAACAATGCTGCTGCTAATTATTTACTGAAAATAAATAGTACAGCTACTACTATAAACTGCATAGTATGGCAACTTGTAGCAAGTAATATAGTGTAAATTCACACACAAAAGTGTCTACAGTGTTGAGAAAAAAAGAGAGAGAGATACCATGCTATGCATTTTGAATTATGCACTGTGATTGATGATATCAGATGAAATTTTATAGATTAAGTTATAGGTATAGCTTTATCTTAAATTCCCAGAATAACTGCAGTTTCTAAAAGATCTACAATACAATTGCACTGTTTATCTTCAAAGTTGTAAAGTGACATGAACAACACTATACTACTGCTGATAAGATTCTCAAGAACAAAAAGCACAGTACCTACAGAAACCACAGCCGTATCTTCCTTTTCTTCTCCGGTTTTTCCTTTGTGTTCACTGGAAGGAGAGGAGAAAAGATCACATTAGCACAACACTGGCTCAGAGATGGCCATCTCCACCACACATTATCATCTCAGCCTCGAGGCAGCGCATAAAGTCTTGAGGGTGTCAAGCAATGGACCCAAAGGAGGCTGCCATTTGCTTTAATGTGTATAGAAAAACAGGAAATGATCAGGTTGCAAAGCAGGCCAAGGCACAACTACGGCCCTAGAGGTTTATCAAACTATACAGGTGGACATTCAGGTAAAGCGGGCTAGTTTTGACAGTCATCTCAATTGACTCAAACTCTCAGCAAGTACATTAGTATTAGTATATACAACAATGCATTTTCAGTGACATAAGGCAGAAAATAATTCCCAACAGAAAAGAATGACTATTAAATTAAAGATGTTTTGAATAACAGCTTTAAAGTAGCCTGAAGGCAGAGCTGTACAGTGTGCCGGTCTAATGTTCGTTAATTAGCACAGTTCTAAATAAAACAGACTGTTCATTGTAGAATTGAATTACAATGTCTGAATGTCCACGTGAAGACCTGTGCCTAGGAAGTCACCTTAAATTAAATATGAAGGAGAAGTAGGTTTGAGCTCTGGAGAGTTAATGGCAATTTAATATTCTGTTAATTATAAAGTGCACAGTCTTGTGGTCTAAAATATTCAAGGAAAGTTAAAAGAAAAGCTTAGTTAAAACCAACCTATAACACAGGCCACATACACAGATATCAAACTTAAATGCATTATTCATGTTATAATAATGTATAGTTATATAGTATCCATATTTATATGTGCGTATAAATAAACAAATGTATTTAAATGTATAAAAAGTATTTATATTTACTTTTATTAAATTAGAAAACAATGCAATATGATAACAATATGTGAAGTGCTACATTTAAATCTTAAAATGTATGTATCTGTTTATTTATATGTGGGACACATTTGAACAAATACATTTGGACAAATGTTGGCAAAGCTTAAGAAAAGATTAGGTGGCCTCTAATAAGAACACATTAAATGTATAATTTTAAAAGAAAAAACTATATAAAGATAAAGATAATATAGGATATAAAGAGAAGGAATATAATAAGATGCATCAGAATGGTAATGCGTTTTATGTATCGCTCTCTACGTCGGACACAAAACAGTAATTGATATGATTAGCCTTTGTCTTGACTAGGTTATCAAACAGCTAATAATGTGTTGCTAATGTTACATGAACCATGTTCCTGTTCACCATCTAAAAATCATCATCCTTAGAAATGCTTTGAACATCATAGAAAGTCAGTGGAGGAAAGCCCCACACCGCACATTGACAAGATTGGTTACTTGTTATGGTTCACTGCAGTTTTAAGGAGAAAATACTCAGCAATGGTGTTGACTGATGAATTTTCATATGGTTTTTCTTAAAGCATATTAAAAACACCACATAGGCCTAGACATATAAACTAAAACAATTTAAACTTGATAAATAAATTTGCCTGATCTAAATGTGCTAGAATGTGAAATTTCTTACAACTATTTTACAATAATTGCATAATTAACATGACTGCAGTGCTCACAGTGTATTAAACCCCTAGATTCCCCTATACACTCTCTCTCTCTCTCTCTCACACACACACTCAACATTCATTATCTTTTCATTTCTTTCTCTCTCTCTCTCTCTCTCTCTCTCTCTCTCTCTCTCTCTCTCTCTCTCTCTCACACACTCAACATTCATTCTCTTTTCATTGCTCTCTCTTTCTCTATTACGATTACATTTTATTTGCCCCCAGTTGCAGTTGACGCCACTCTTCATTATTTATCTTTCAGAAAGCATTTTGAGACTCAAGTGATAAACACGCAGACACTAATTCTAGACAATTTACCCCCATTTAGTATGATTTATCATACACCGCTGACCACCTACTGGAGTATTCAATTAATAAAGCAAAGCTGCACGCTTGCCAAGTCTATCAATGCCCTTCTTGAACAGACAATTTTCACCTCAATATTTCTTAGGCGGGCATACACTGTGTGATTTTCGTCCGATTTTTAGCCGAATTCTGACTCGTGCTCCTCGTCGCACAGTTGAAGCAAAGCTACGAACCGATTGCCCTAAACTCAGTGTTCTTTACCCTCACTGCGCCTGCGCGAAAACAGTAGTTTAACCATTTCATCTGCAGCAAGAAAGAAATTAAAAGAGTGAGATCTTAATTTCTGTAGCTATCAAACTAGCTACAAATTACTGTTGCTTACCCCCAGTTTGTGTTGCAAAATGGATAAACCATATATTACCCACGTCTTCCAAGCCACCTGCGATGTAGCTGAAGTGCCCCTTTAATTTGTTAAACAATGTCCATGTTAAACAAACTGTTTTTGAAATAAAGCTGTTTTGACTAATTATTGCAGTGTTCGGAAATATTATAGACTGTTAATATTTTTAATTATAGGCCTATAACTCATTGTAATCGACCTAAATGTTTTTAGACAATTTTCAATGAGGAGGAGTAAGCTACTATGTAATCTTTTATTATCCTCACAGTGCGTTGGTTATGTGGTGATGCATAATAACACTGTTTAAGCCATTTACATGAGCTGCACATTGTTAGGTTATAAGCATAATTGGTGTAAGATCATGCACATGCTTATCTTACATGCATCTTTTGTTTTGATAATGTGAAGAGGTGAAAAAGATAACTTGTGGCCCGAATATGTTGTTACATATGTAGCAATAAACTATCTAATAGAAATAAATAAATAATTAAAATATCACAGCCTTGCTTAATAGTGATGAATATACTGTCTGGGATGTACAGGGTGGGCCATTTATATGGATACACTGTAATAACATGGGAATGGTTGGTGATATTAAAGTCCTGTTTGTGGCACATTAGTATATGTGAGGGGGCAAACTCCTCAAGATGGGTGGTGACCATGGTGGCCATTTAGAAGTCGGCCATCTTGGATACAACTTTTGTTTTTTTCAATAGGAAGAGGGCCATGTGACACATCAAACTTATTGGTAATGTCACAAGAAAAACAATGGTGTGCTTGGTTTCAACGTAACTTTATTCGTTCATGAGTTATTTACAAGTTTCTGACCACTTATAAAATGTGTTCAATGTGCTGCCCATTGTGTTGGATTGTCAATGCAACCCTGTTCTCCCACTCTTCACACACTGATAGCAACACCGCAGGAGAAATGCCAGCACAGGCATCCAGTATCCGTAGTTTCAGGTGCTGCACATCTCGTATCTTCACACCATAGACAATTGCCTTCAGATGACCCCAAAGATAAAAGTCTAAGGGGGTCAGATCGGGAGACCTTGGGGGCCATTAAACTGGCCCACGACGACCAATCCACTTTCCAGGAAACTGTTCATCTAGGAATGCTCGGACCTGGCACCCATAATGTGGTGGTGCACCATATTGCTGGAAAAACTCAGGGAACGTGCCAGCTTCAGTGCATAAAGAGGGAAACATATCATCATGTAGCAATTTCAAATATCCAGTGGCCTTGAGGTTTCCATTGATGAAGAATGGACCCACTATCGTTGTACCCCATATACCACACCAAACAGCAATGTGCAGCACCTGAAACTACGGATACTGGATGCCTGTGCTGGCATTTCTCCTGCGGTGTTGCTATCAGTGTGTGAAGAGTGGGAGAACAGGGTTGCATTGCAAGTTTGATGTGTCACATGGCCCTCTTCCTATTGAAAAAACAAAAGTTGTATCCAAGATGGCCGACTTCTAAATGGCCACCATGGTCACCACCCATCTTGAGGAGTTTGCCCCCTCACATATACTAATGTGCCACAAACAGGACTTTAATATCACCAACCATTCCCATGTTATTACGGTGTATCCATATAAATGGCCCACCCTGTATTTCACTTCAAAAATGGTTAATTTAAAAACTTTTAATCAATGTAATCTAGTAAAAGTGAATGTCTCTAAAGTACAAATTAAATACATTACCAGAGGCTACCACTGAACTTCAAAGCATCAAAACGTATCTACATAGGTCTTTCTGGAGAGAGAAGAAAAAGGAGAATGACACTTTTCTGCAAAATGTCTAAATTGTGTGATTTAGATTTGCAAGCTTAATCACAAAAGTGTTTTATGCATTATGTTTTTTTCTTTCTTAGATTTTTGCTGAAATAAATGAGTTTTAATAACACCTACCTTCATTGCATATAGAGTTATTAGTTAGGCTTAAGTCATGATTTCCTACTAAAAGAAACAACCTCATCATTGTGATGAAGTGTCTAATTTGCTACAGAGAGTGACGACAATACCACACTTTCTGCATCAAGGACTTTCTTTCTTTGACATTTCGTATCCACCACCCCTCGCTGATACACTGCGTGATCTGCTCTTATGACTCAACTTCAAATTTGCCTCACAAAGGCCAAAAGCCAGAGCTTTTAATGCTCAAACTGCATGGTGAAGGCAGCTACAGTAAATAAAGGGTAATGACTAAGCCACAACATTTAGCATTGAAGCCCCTGTTGATTTTACCCAAAGCTTAGTGTATAAACTGAAGAACAAGAAAACCAAACAATGGCCGTACTGTGGAAGCTTAGACTGAATAGTCACATATTCCAATTTTTATTGGAGAGACAGTCTTTAATTTATGAAGGATCGGTGCGCCAAGGTGACCTAGTGCTCATTAGAGAAAGCGGTAAAAAGCACATTGGACAGATGGGAGGCCACCTGTTAAAAAGCAGTTTCATGACCATCATTTTTTTCTGCATTACTTTCAGCCCACCACATCATTTAAATACAAGATCGCTCTCTAAAAGTTCAGGCTTTTCAAAATGGTCCTCCAACATAAGAGGCCCACGTTTCAAACTAATGGTAATTACACAATGTGAAACTCCTTTTATCATGGCATAGTTTTGGATGCAACAAAAAGTTACACTGTGGTTTCATTTAGAAACATGAAGAAACATCTAAAATATTTATGTTTTTTAAGAAACATAAAAATCTAGATTAAAACACATGTACCAAGTTCTCAGAAATTGATTTTGAAACGTTAAAATATGAAAAAGCTGTGAAGCAGTTTTATTCTCTCTAAGAAATAATAATACAGGATTAAGATGCAAATCTGTTTCATGTTTTCTTTTCAAGAATTCAATTTGTTTAATAAGGCCATTTTTCAGGTCGGTTGTATCACCCTGACATGTTTGCCTCTCCCAAAACCAAAATAACAAAATGAATATAGAAATGATGTATGACTTGCATTCAATAGCTGAACCGAAGAGATGCTTTATAGCTGAATTGAATTTGTTTTATAATTGATGAATTTAGCAATATCAACACTTATTTCACTGAATTGTTCGTCGAGCTGAATAACGACACTATTGTCTTTTTATAGCTGCTTTACAGCAGAATTTGAATTTGTCTCATATTTGATGAAGTTATAGATCCTGTTATCCTGTTCCTGTTTATTACTGTGAAGATGCTTTGAATCAATCTGTATTGTATAAAGTGCTATATAAATAAAGGTGACTTGACTTTAATGTATTTATTTATTTTTGCACAGTTGTACCACCATGACACTTTTTACCTTTTTATGCATGTATTTTTTATGAATGTATGTATTAATGTATTTTTATATATACTGTGTGTATATATATATAATAAATGACCAGATTAGACAAAAATTATGAGCATCACGTCACAGACCCATAGACAATAATAAATAAAACTGATCAGACAAAATAAATAAATAAAAGACAGCAGTGCAATTAAAAAGGTTTTAAGAACTGATCAAAGCTCTTGCTGATGATTGCTTTCGCTTGAACACAGACTGTACTTCATGCATAATCCATAAACTCTTCTCATCTTATCTTAAAGCCACAAAATAACCCAGAAGCCATGTCTGCTCATGGCTATGCAGACAAGCTGGTTTGGCACTCGGTAGGCGAGGGAAATTTATAAGAGAATAAAGATCATGAATAATTAAAAGGGTTGTGTATTTTAAATGTGTTTTTCTGCACAGAAAAAGCACTGCATTACAAATTATTGTGTTAGATGCCACATTAACCCCACATTCTCTAAAAGCTCTCTCTATGAACACAGGGTGACCCGATATAAAGGCCCAAAAGTTTTCAAAAACTTTTACACTTAAAGTCACTAAAAGTTCCATATCACTGTCATAAAAAATACCAGGAACTTCAGTGAGGTTACATGTTATAAAATGACATAAGTGAACTTAAAAGGGCATCATCTTGACTTGTACAAAGGTTGACGATGAAGGTTAATGCAGTTATTGGCTTTGGGTTTTTTCCCTATCATGTCTTTTCCTCCAATAAGAGTGGTCTTCAGTAAAAGGCCACAGAGCTAATTGAAGGTTTTGATAGGCCATATACCCCTGCTTCCTGCAACACTGACAGCACAGGGCAGCTACTGAGGCTGTGTAATTGGACCCTTTTAAAAAAAGGAAGAAATAGTCTAGCGGGAACATGAAAGGCAGAACAGAAGATATAATAAGACAAAAAAAATACTCATTTTAAATATTCTTAATTGTGCCAGTTTGTGAAAATGTACTTGGAGGAAGTGTGTGTGGAAGAATTTTCTTAACAATAACCATAAATATAGCAAGCATCAATTGCACAGCCAAGCACAGAAGGGCATGACATATGACATACATTGCAAAACTGTGACGGTTCATGAGTTGTCACATAGAACTTATAACAAGTATAAAAATGACACATGACAAAATTATTCCAGTGTCAAAACCTACTTATTTGTGTGCCAGGCAAAAGTTTGCAGACAAAAAATGATACTTTTTTCAGCAGGGATGCATTCATTTGAGCAAAGGTGACAGTAAAGACTTTTACATTGTTAACATCTTTTTAAAACTTCCTTGACTTCATAGACTTGAGAAAATCAAGCAGCCACAACTGTTTTCAACTGTGATAAAACTCTCGGAAAAGTCTTTGTATATGTATTTAATGTATTTGTAAAAGTATGTATTTGGTCTTGACGGAATAAATCTGCTACGCTGCTGCAAGTATAGAGAATTACTACTGCCAATACATACATAGACATATTGCTGTGAGAAAGTGAGACATGCTGCTGCACAAATAGCATATAAGGATAGCAGATCTATACAGGTGGAGCTGGGGAAGGTGAAGGGTTTCAGATGAACTGCTACGGCAAAACACTGACCAACTGTTTAAATGTCGAGCAGCAAACTCATTGGCTGCAGATGCAACAGGAACAAATCAGCTTGTGCCGTGTAGTTAATGTAATTGTCAGAACGTTGCAGCACCATCAGCCTGCTCCATCTAGAGTTTCAGGACAGAACTTGGTACGTATATTGTAACAAGGTTTGCTGATCAGGGAAGGAGGTGGGAACCGGCAGCAGCCCCTCACAGACAACAAAACAACAACTTAAAATGTCCCAGGCATGGTCCTCTCTTGTTTTCCACTGTCATCACTCTTTTATCCTTCCGGAGCTCCTCCGAGGGACTCGAGACTATTGTGTCGTGCAAGTGTCGCTCATTAACATTCGCTCCACTGACCTCTCTCTACTCCCATGGCTCTAAGCCCCGCTCTGCTTCTCACCACATATATGATACTTTATTTCTTTTTAAAAGCAAGGCCATTTTTTGGCCACTAAGAAACTTTTTTATTTTTTTTTTATAAAAAAAGTAAATGAATCTAAATCAGGCAATATACCAAGCTTTATGGTAATAGTTGGGAGTTCACTATAATGCTCTGCTCATTGATTCTGCAAAACTCTACTACGGTTCAGTAACATAATCCCATGGGAGCAAAGTGGAACAGCGACACACACTTCTCCAAAATCACATATTACCACAAATGCAATGCAAATAATGCAGTTTTCGACATTCAAAGCAAACTGTTCATTAAGAAACAACTCTTCAACAGCACAGCTTTTGCACCAAGCCTAATTAAATTCCCCAATGCGCTCAGTTGTCACGCAAAGAGCTGTGGAGAGAAAGAGAGAGAGTGTGAACGCCAGATATAGCAATATAATTGTGGTCCCACTGGCTGGTACCTCCCAGCTGACTGCAGAGGCCAAAAACGACAACATAATCTGGGCAGAGGTGTGATGTACATCATTGTAGCAATGCAGCAGAACCACTGATTGCGAAGGCCTCCAAAGCGAGTTAATGTTAAACACAGGTGCAACTGCATCTCTGATAATGCACATGATTCAGAGGGGCATTGTCGACTAGAGAGAACTTTCTGGTACAGGCCAACACAGAGACGAGAGCCAGACAGACGGCAATTAGAAGAATCAACATTGCCTAAATGTAACAAGCTGCAATTTGAGCTCACACGCTCGAGTCTCCCTGGAAAATGGCTAAAATGAGTCTGGCTTCAACATGATTTTGAAATAAGTATCAGGGGAGCTGGTCGGACGGTTAAATGGGCCAACACAATCAGGTGCTGTCTGAGAGAGAGGTGGATTCACAGGCTTTAGGCTCATTTGAGGCTCTGAGAGAACAACGCATTCCTTATAAAGACAGCAGGGGTTGTTGTTTACTCTTCATAAATCATACTAAGAGAGCACTTGACACATGGTATTGTTGAAGAAACAGATTTTCATCTGTGCAGGACAATTTTTTTATCTCGTGCTCAAACATTTTGTCAGAATATGAAGATCCTACCCGTTCCGAGTAAACACGCATGATTGAATCTCACAAATACATGCGCAGGCCATATTATTTTGGCATAATTTCTGTGAGATTTAAGCATACAATTCTCATTACTGTAATGTGTACGTGTACAGATGTTTCCATAATTCTAAATGGTAACTCTATATCTGAGCATTTCCATTTTAGATTTACTGTGAGACTGTGAGATACATTTTAGAATAAAAAATATCCAACTTGCAAGATAAAAATCCCAATTGTGAGACAAAGATATAAATCAATTACAAGTGTCACAAACAGCTCACATACGTGAGATATTGAACTCACACTTACAGATTTTTTTATGCATGCACTTATTTTACATTACAACAACAAGAATCAAGTCTCAATTAATTACAATGGTCTTAGAATAGACTTCATTATCTTTTTAGATATGACTCAAACAAGTTCTTAACAGGTTTGTGAGATTCACCCTTATTGAAGTGTCTCAAAACTTTTTTGCTAGTTACTTACGCTGTTTTTGGACATGGTTCTGAAATGATCTAGTACTGTCAGTGATGTGGGTTATTGTAGTCTCTTGCATTTAGATTCATTTGAGCTATATAAAGTACAGTACACAACCTTCACATGCCCCTCTCAAAATGCTGTTCCACCTTTTATGATCCTAATTAAATGTCAGAGAAGGATCCTTGGCTTCTCTGAAGCTCTTTATAAATGACCATACCTATGATTTTACTTCTACCAGTGAGGCTGGATTTTTTTTAACATGCTTTATGTTTTATTGAACTGGGATGTGACTAGAGATTATTTCATTCGGAATCACTAGAATGGTCTATGTCTATTCGTGGCTCTCATTAAGCACTGAGATGAGCCAGAAAGCCAAGGACTGTTCAACTGAGATGTCCTGCCTTGTGTGCTCTAATAATCAAGGCCTTATTTCTAGATAGTTGAAAAAGGCTCAGTTGGGGACCCTGATTAATGATCCAAGGTTTCTTGAGAAAGTAAACATGACCTTTCTTTATTAGACTTCAAAAGCCATATTTAACCTAATGATAAACGATCAGTAAATATCAACAAGTTCATTGTTTCAATAGAGTCGAGACTGCCCATACACAAAAGAAATATATTTGAAATATATTTTCAGGATATATTTTGGAATATATGCAAATATTTGAAATTGGCCAAATAAATATATTTCATACTTATATTTAATATATTTTTGTTATATTTCAGAATATATTTCAATGTATTTGGAATATATGCAACATATATTTTTGACACTTTTGGGGACCCATACAGAAAAAAATACATTGAAATATATTCTGAAATATAACAAAAATATATGAAATATAAGTATGAAATA
Organism: Rutilus rutilus; assembly: GCF_951802725.1. Taxonomy (NCBI): domain Eukaryota; kingdom Metazoa; phylum Chordata; class Actinopteri; order Cypriniformes; family Leuciscidae; genus Rutilus; species Rutilus rutilus. The sequence goes on along the minus strand of NC_140212.1, from coordinate 16,153,972 downwards.
TATTTATTGGGCCAATTTCAAATATTTGCATATATTCCAAAATATACTCTGAAAATATATTTCAAATATATATCTTTTGTGTATGGGTGTGATCATCTTGAATCTTCTTAGAGAACATTGCTGTAGGACTGTACAGTTAAATATTTAAAGGACAGTCATCAATTGACCCTTCAAGATGAAGTCCAAAGTTCCACAAAAAAAAATTAACCCTACATAACACAGCGAAAAAAGAAGTGAAAATGGAAATGTTCTGTTTTATCTGGCATATTGCCACCCACCTCTCAGAAATCAATCGGACTATGACCTTTGTGAATGACTTACTGGCAGTGAGCAAAGAAGAAATGTAGAGGTGAGTGTTTAGTGCCAAGCAATTTAGATTTTAAGGAATTGTAAGCGATTTCTGCTAGACTTCAACCACATTTCCTCTGCCATAAACCGCCAACCTACAAAGGCAACCAAATATCAGCAAACCTGTCACGTTTTGGGTTTTGTTTCTTGATCTTGTCATTGTCATGTTTCTGTGTCTTGTCATGTGATTCCCTGTTTGTCATGTGATCCTGCTATGTGTCTTGTCATTGGTTGAAATTTAACAATAACTGTTTTAATATATTTTAAAATGTAATTTATTCCTGTGATGGCAAAGCTGAATTTTCAGCATCATTACTGCAGTCTTCAGTGTCACATGATCCTTCAGAAATCATATTAATATGCTGATTTGCTGCTCAAGAAACATTTATTATTATCAATGTTGGAAACATTTTCGCCGCTTAATATATTTTTTCAGGATTCTTTGATGAATAAAATTCATTCATTCATTCAAAAGCATTTATTTGAAATAGAAAAATGTACAATTCTGAACAATTCACAAATCTTTACTGTAACCTTTGATCAGTTTAATGTGTCCTTGCTGAATAAAAGTATTAAACCGTCAAAGTGGAATTCACTACAGTGACTTTCTGAGGCTAGTTGGAATGCCTTTTCGCAAAGACTCTGGTCATGAGTTTCAATGCATTTGATAACAAATGTGCTGGAACATTTCCTAGATCATTATCAGTGAAAATGGAGTTTGCACATCACAGTTAGCGATGCTACTTCACAGGCAGCGGCTAATTACTCCAGACTTCAAAGTGGCACAGGCTGGGAGGAGACGGAGCCACAGTGGGAGACCTGACTGGTCTGACTTCATTTGGTTAAAGAAAGCACAACAAGGGGCCGTGCAATTGAGAGGACATTGAGATGCTCAAAGCGTGCAGCTTCTTGGATAAAATTGCCTATATTAACATGCATCTTACAAAGAAAGCTGTGCTCTAAACTGGAACAAGGACGGCAAATGAATCATCCATTGAAATATATTAGTTGAATGAGTTAATTATGCAGGTACTTAGTGCCCACATCTTGTATTTTATATTCAGGATAGTCTACCTAAAAACAAAATGGAGGCCAACATAATCTCCCATCTCTCAAGCAACCCGCTTTGTGGAGATAGCCAGCCTCATTTCCATTAAAAGCTCCACTGCCTTGCATGTTATGCAACACAAACAGACGGTAAATGAGCAAACCCTAAATGCATTCCTAAATAAGATGTGATCACAATCTATTCAATAAAAGTGGAAATAGAAGTAATGGGCTGAACAATGGATTGCTGGAGCGGTTGGCAGCAGGAACACTGGCATAATATCCGGCGCTCAGATGAAAACATAAAAAAAAAACAGCCTGTGTGACTTTTATTAATATGGAAATCTCAGGCCTCATCTTCTGAATTCCATCTTTCAGTTTGTTCACACCGGCAGCCTGAAAGTTTACATCCAATTATGATGCTTGAGCTTGGGACCATTCAACCTGAGTTTAAAGGGAGAATTTGTTGGGATATTGGTGTCCCTGACGAAGCACAGTTTGATTAGACTACAATGTCTGACACCAATAACATGGTATATATTGTACGATTTGAACATCGCCAAGCACTTGGAAATTTGTTCAGAGTGTTGACTGACCAAAATAAAGAACAGGAAAAACTGGCAGTATGAATCAAGTGTGAGGTATTTCACATGGAAAGATGTGCAATCGTAGTTTGTGTGTGAGGGAACATGCAAGATGGCTTCTGAATAAACATGTAAATGAACAGCCTGCTCACTAAATACAGATTGGTACTGCAACAGATATGACCAAGTGCAACTAAACTGTTTCAGCATGAAAAGGAAACTGACAATATATAAATCTTATTAATTAAATTATTATTAATAACAATTAAATTATACAATTCATTATTTATTATATTATGTGAATAAATGGAAAGGAAATGGCCAAAATGTATTATTGGTATCGGTGAAACTGGCCTTCTTTCATAAATGCCATTAAACAAATATTTTAAATATACTGCCTTTATGTTGTTTCTACATTAATTTGGAGATTCACTGTGAAATTATTATAATATAAAAATATATTAAAACTATATTGACAGCACTAATATATACATCTTTCTGCAATTAAAATGGTTGGTCAGTACATAAATAGCACAATTAATTCAGCCCTTTTAAACGCCCTTTTGTTTGTTTGCCAGGCAAGGAGAAATCTGAAAGGGGCTAACATGAAAAGTCACGTTTATTAAATACAACAGTGAGGCACGGACGCTTTGGCGGAGATTAAATTCAACACATCAATTCGAGTTTACAGTCTATTGAAGCCGGTGGCATAATTAAATGCAGACACTTTTTCTGTGTCGCCCTTCCTCCTTTTTTCCCAGGCTGTGTGTCCTCAGATACATGGAGGAGGAAGGGACCGTCCCACAGAAGCTAGCTGTCAGTTTTGATCTGGTTGTGGATGAGGAGCCATAGCTGTCACTCAGTATCGCTCTCGCACATCATCAAAATGCAGTGATAATCATGCAGCTACAGATGAAGGAGAAAAACAAGCCAGCGGTCTGCTCTGATGGCAAGGCATGCCATCTGGAACGCTCGCTTTGTCATACATATCAATTGTGTGACATTTCACAGCAAAAAAAACGCCTGGCTCTGACGCCTACCTGCAGAATCCAGCACCAGTGAATACATGCAAATCACACTGAAAAAGCGTTATCGTTTACCAGCAGGAACTTTCTAGGTTGAATTTTGGTAGATCAACACATACGTATCTAATCTTTTTAAACTAGATTAGCTAGTCTTAAAGGGATAGTTCACCTAAAAAGATATTTGCGTCATCATACACGACATTAAGTTTACCAAAACTGATGTAATGTAAATGTGTAAATATAAAAACTATAATGTTGTAATGTGAAAGTTCCAAACTAAAAAGAAAAAATCAGCTGGAAAAAAATGCAGGATGCTTTTATCTATGAGGATTTGGCTTGATCAGAGGAGTGAGAAACATGTTAGGCTCTTAAATTATTGTTTTTTATTTTCCCAACCCATGCAGTGTTGCTTTTGTCAGCAGAAAAAAAGAGGAGGACAAAACTACTCAAGGTAGATTAAAGATAATGGAAACCTTCTTAAGCATAATGGGTGAATACTGGTGAATTGTCCTCGGTAAGACTACCAAGAATAATTAAAGGTGAAGGGTGACATTTCTGCTCAATACAGACTTGAAAAAATAATAACAGGAATTACTCTTACCTTTATAAAAAATAAAATAGGCACAGTAATAAAGCTTTCGGTCTACTTGTCTACTTGCTTCAAGATTAATCTTTGTTAGCATACTGCTGTCCACAGGAAAATGGACCACCATGTTGATGACATCAGCTTGTCCATATAGGCATATCCAAATTGTTGTCCAAAAAAAGATTCAAAATCTCTCTTCCATTAAATTTCACCTGCCTCTAATCATCAAAGGTAAGTCACAAAACATGGTTCATGGCTGTGACATAAACTAAAGGCTACTGGTTGGAATAAAAACTTAAAGGGGACATATCATGCTAAATGCACTTTTTTAGCCCTTAAATGCATTTTGTTGTATATTTGGAGTGTTTAGAAGTACAGAAAAGATGAAATTATTCTCTTCAGGTGCTTCGTTGATATCTTTATATTCTGTTTTGGTCATATTTTTCAACCGGTTCAGATTTTTCTGTTATCTATGACGTTTTGCGAACTAATACGTCACAGTATTTGCAGTGGAACTGCCAAATAAGGACATTGACTTCCGGCCCAACACTTCGAGCAATCCGCCATTATTATTTATCGCTGCAATTTTGTAGTCCAAGCTCATGGATGCAGAAGTTACGAGAGGGTAAGTTAAAATGTTCGGTTGTTGGATGTAGTAACCCACACGCTTCATTACACCGTCTAATGTAGATGAACTGCCGCCGCCGCGCTTGTGGCGCATGTTTGACTGAAAGAACGAGCAAAGAGAGAGAGAGAGAGAGAGAGAGAGAGAGAGAGAGAGAGAGAGAGAGAGAGAGAGAGAGAGAGAGAGACCGAGACCCGGTCGCGCGGGCGCTCTCTCTATCTCTCGGAGCCCTACAGTCTATGGTGTAAACATGACTTCACCGTCTCCAAAAGACGCTGTCTTGCTCGCTCTCCCTCGCACATATTAATCAAAATAAATCGACACGGTGGTAAAAGGTCGGAAGACCAAAGTTTCATGTGTAAATACAGTAACATACCATTGCGATACATCCATATGAAGACGTTGTTCTGCAGGTTCGTCGTCTACATTTTTATCTCGCTCCGGCTCCGACTCTGGCTCGAACATGTAAGGCTGGCTGGACAAGTCTTCCGTTGTTGACATTTTGTTAATAACGTGTGAATAAAAAATTTCTGTGCCGCTAGTAATCCTATCTCTGCTATCAGAGTCAGACTACAAAAATGGCCGAACGGGGTGGAGTTGAACCTCTGCAACCTGGAGAGGGGGCGGGGTATGAAGTGTCTCAATGTTTTTTAAAGGGGTGGTTGATTGCTATTTCACTTTTTTCATTTTAAATACTGTGTAATGTTGCTGTTGGTGCATGAACAGTATCTGCAAAGTTGCTGCGCTGGAAGTTCAACGTAAGCGGAGATATCGTCTTTTAAAAATCAGGAAGTTTAATGCCTACAAAAACGACTCGAATGGGACTACAACGAGATACTTCCCGGGTTTTATACGTAACTAACCCATACATTTACATCAACCCTCCCTCCGGAACATGTTCTGCTGTCGAAGAGGAGGAGTTATAGTGGAGAGAGCTGTAGCTGTCAGGTCTTCTGTGTTCAGGCTTCCTACAGACGCTGTAGTTCGTCAACAATGGTTAAAATTTAAGTTTGATTATGTTCCTGACAATTACAATCGTAGTTTAGCTCTCTGTGCTGCGCATTTTACGGAAGACAGCTTCCAGAATCTACACGAGTTCAATGTCGGATTCAACAAGAAACTATTACTCCAACATGAAGCAGTTACAGCTTTAAAACCAGAGGCCACAACCTGCAAGTAAGATTTAATCATTTTAAATGTATTTGCCTGTATAATTTAAGACGTAATGTTTTAGTTTTATCAAGGATGTAAAAAAATGCCAGCGCTGGCTTTAGTATATGACAGATGCGTATAAACATTTTGGACCCGAATTTGTAATATGTACAAATTTTGTAAACGTATTTTCCATGTATAGCTACTTTATGACGTATTTTTTTTATTTGATCAAGAACGCAAACCAATGCCAAAGCTGTTTGGTTATAGTAGCTAGTTAGTTCGATGTTATTTTGTGTGTATAAGAAACGTGTGCAAACTTCAAAAAATTATCGCAACAGCAAACTTCAGCTGCTGTTATCACATGTACACCTAAAGAAAACGACAAACTGAGTAAACTAACGTTACCGGTAAGTTTTGTGAATAGTTAAACGGTTGTTCATTCTATCAATAAAACAATATGTTTAAAAAACGGTATTACTCAGTCATGTATTCAGTTATATTAAATGTTTAATCAGGGGGAAAGCGTATCTCAAAAGCTAACAAACAGCAGTAGCATTTTCAAGTATCAGCGTGTGGAAATTCTTTGAGAAAATAATAATAATTAAAAAAAAATTACCATTCAGAAACGTTTAGTAAGAGCCGTGTTTGCGGAGGTTCTGCTTGACTCTCTTCATCACCTCTCTCTGGGTCTGATTCTGGCTCAAACTGATGAGGCAATATTGACTCTATTGATTACATTTGACCGGGCCAGGAGCACATGTAACTGTCGCCCGTAAAGGTTATGGGCGTGAAGATTCCGGACGCAGTTTAGCCAATTACAACACACCGGCCGAACTAACCAATCTGAGCTCATTGCCTCTTTCTGAGGGAGTGGTTTCATAGACTCAGGAAGTCAACCGGTCGTTCAAATGACAGAGGAGGAAGCGGCTTACAATAAAGGTGAAATTTATGAAAAATAAGGCGTTTTTTAACAAACGAAACACGAAGACATGTTATATTGCAGCCCATAAACACAATCAAGCAAAGAAAAAAGGCAGTAAACCACCCCTTTAAAGAGACCGCACCAAAACGGGTTGCTCTGAGACGCACATCAGAAAAGGGGTAAAAAGGGGGCTTGTGGAGCTATAATAATGAAGAATTCAGACCCAAGCATTGCAGTTCCGCTTTATATAGACTACAAATGTATGATTTATATGTAAAAAGGAACAATTTAAAAGCATGATATGTCTCCTTTAATCTTTAAGTAGGTCCCTAAATGTCCACCATGAAAACTATTAACTGTAACTTGCCCACCTCTTGAGTGTCTCAACAGATCTCACTGCTTTTTGGACTGCAAGACCTGAGGAATAGGGTGTGTGGGGTTTGGTTTGATTGATCAGCACATTCTAAGCCTGGCTGACAAACTAGCAGTGAAGCAGCAGAAGCACAGCTGTTCTTCCTGCAGGTAGCTATCATAGAAGATAGCGCACAGTCCACAGCACAGAAAAATCACAGTCCCCGCCTGCAATTACAAACCATGCATTACTTTATAGTCCAGACTGCTGTCACCCAATGGCTGAAAATAAATATAGATAACTATAATTAAGGAGGGAAAACATCTGTGTGGAAATATGTTAGCTACCTGGCTAGGAAGGATAGATCAGTATTGTAAAAGCCTTGGGGAGTAACTCATAAGACTGTTGAACGTTCAGAAACACAGTATTAGAGTGACTAGAAAAGCCCACGCACTGCTGATCCTTTGATTAAATGCACAGAAAGTAATATAGCTTTTCCTTCTAGTGTCCTGGTTTGCTATACAAACTAATTTTCATTTGCACATTATTCATTACCTCATAACCTACTTTCACCTACTTACTGAAATGCACCACATAGTCTAGTTTAACTCTTCAGCATCCATCCTTACTTCTCCTAATATGGTTAAACCGGTGCTCCTAATCCCAGACTAGTGGCACTCGCTAATCTACTATGCGTAATCTACTTTCGAGCTCTTGTAAGAGCTTTGCTTGAGCCTCATCAACAAAATGGTTCCCAACACTAACTCCAGTTCTGTTTGTCCAAGGACCCCTGATATCCACCGTACTGCCTCTGTCTCCTGAAGTACCATTTACACTATAGCTCCCATCCTCCTGATGAGCTCTATGCCCAGGGTTCTCAAGTCTCACGCATTGGCCGTGAGACACACGCAATTCAACCAGTTCACACGCTCACACGCCACACCGTGTATTTCTCACGCTGAAAAGGCAATGCCAACCAAGTTGTCCTGCAAGCTTTATAACGTTGTATACGAGGCGCAGGCACACAAAGTGAAGCTTCCTGCCGCCAGGCGCCAGCACGTATCTCGGCCAGATTGCGTTCGTTACTAGGCAACATAGATGCGCGAACCATAGGCGCAAACACACGGAAGTTGACGGAAAATTCTCGGCCGCCGTACGTTCGTTACTAAGTAACCAACAACATCACGCGAACACACGTCGTGATCTGGTCGTGATGGAGAAGGTAAGTTGGAATTAAGAAAGCTCGTCTAACATTTTTAGGCCAGAAGTAGTGTTTTAATTTTTTATGGGGACTTTCCATAGACATAATGATTTTTATACTGTACAAACTGTATATTCTATTCCCTTACACTAACCCTACCCCTAAACCTACCCATCACAGAAAACTTTCTGCAATTTCACATTTTCAAAAAAACATAACTTTTTTGATTTATAAGCCGTTTTCCTCATGGGGACCAAAAAATGTCCCCACACGAACAAGGATTTCGGATATTGCCATCCTTGTGGGGACATTTTGTCCCCATAATGTAAGGTTTACCAGGCCACACTTACACACACACACACACACACACACACCATACTATGTAATTTGTTTACAATAGGGTAGGGTTAGACTAGACACATTCAAAATGCAAAAAGATTTGTTTTTCCAAACTGTTTGGAGCAATTTGTTATATTTTTGTATATTTGTAATTTTGAAATAACATTAAAGAGTAGCCTATATTTGATGTGATTAATTGCTCTGTCATTTATCAGATTTACCAATTGTTATAATTTCAATTTGTGCTGGTTAATTATGAACAATGGTTAAAATTGGGGGGGCGGGGACGGACGGACGGGGGCGGGGCTCCATTAGGGCTCCTCCCCTAACCGCATGTGATCTCACTCCAAGCTTTTGATAAAACTTGAGAACCCTGTCTATGCCTATTATTGATATAAATCTGTACGCAGTCCTCTCGGAAAGCCCATTAAGACAGAATGACAGCACTCAGAATCAGCCGCCGCTTTAATCATGCAATCAAAATGCATTATTTGGCTTCTTCAGGTGCACGGCAATGAGTACGGCCCTTCTCGCACTGTACTCAATTGAGACCAATTGGGTTCATTTCTGTCCTTGTGTCTCTCTTTGGAAATCTCATTCAGATGGACATTATCATAAGAGGAGCAGAATGAAGGGATAGAACTGCAAAGTGTATAATTATAGTTGTGAAACAGTTGTGAAAAGGCTTTTTTACCCACTAAATTCAGATACTAAAACTTTGGTTGCTCATTCTAAACAGAAAAATTTGTGTAACCATCATAAAGTAGGTTAAAACTATTTTTGTTATCCTCTAGATATATCAATTCCCCTTTAATGGCTAAAACAATGTTATATTATATTATATTATATTATATTATATTATATTATATTATATTATATTATATTATATTATATTATATTATATTATATTATATTAAGTTATTTTATAATGTTTCCTTCAAATTCCAAATATCCTTTATTAAAAATGTGAAAAACATGTTTGGGGTCTCAGAGACCTCAGATATAAAACATTGCAGTTTTAGCCACTTTTCAAAAAAAAAAAAAAGCCAGCCTACTTTGTGATAGAAAAGAAGGCTGAAGCATCTACATCTGTCCACGTGATAAAATTATTTAAAAGAAATGTATTGGGTTAATTAAGGCTGGGTGATAAAACGATAATTATTACGATATAATTTTAGAATCAATAAAATTAGAAGTTCGGTAAGTGTTCGAAATATCGTTTATGCACTATGCAAATAATGCTGCGCATGCATGTTGCAGACTGTTGCACCGATAAGCACTGCCATTTCTGTTATGTATGAGAAACATTAAATGGCAAACGCACCAAAAGCTGAACGAAACAGAGGTGCTCGTTTGAACCGCAAGTCACGCGAAACATGAAACAGCGCTGACATTCTCAAGATTACTGACACGGAAAACAGAGAAAACACAGAACCATGACGTTACAGTTAGAAGGCTTTTCAATCCACAAGCCCTAATCTAAATTACCATTATTTTTATGCATACAGCATTGGGGTCATTGGGTTTAATCAATCAAATCAATCAATCAATCAATCAATCATCAATGTGGTGACAATGATTAAAATGTAGTCAAGACTGGAAAATTTGAAATGTTGTCCTGGCCTTGTGGATTTAAGCGAGAACCCTGTCTTAGATCATGCAAAATTAGAAACACTGTCTGTATTGAAGACATCAACACAAGAGACTATTTCTGAACCCAATGCAAATATTTTACATTAAATAAAATACACTTAAGCTGAAGCTAGATATGTGTTCATGTCACATGACATGTAAAATGAATGAGAAGCAAACTGGATAGATTCCTAACTGGATGATTACAGTTAACATGCAAATGATGATTAAAAAAATGCACTGCGCTCGTGTTTACAGAGTGATAGCTGCCTTTTGGATGGCGAGAGATGATTATTTCTGAATGGTGACAGATGGCAGATGAAAAGGTAAGAGGGAAGAGAGAAAAGATACACTGGGCACTTCCTTGAGAAGCTAACTTTGTGTAAAAGAGATGCTTCATCGGTTGCTAGGAAACCCTCATTAAAGCCGATGTCTAATTCAGTGTAGTATGCGAGGAATAGGATGCAGGGACAATTTTTTTGCATCGTTATTTCAACTGAAAATACAATCTGAGCTACTTTACATGCTATTGAACCGAATATATCTTCCTAAATGGGATTTTGTAGTTTTATCCTAAATAATGTACTCGCCCATTGTTGTTATACAGTCTCCACAGTGTTACTCTCAACAACTCCTCCACAGAAAATGAAATGGATAAGACAGGATGAGAATATTCATATTTTCACTGTGGCTGTCTTGCTTCAAGTGCCTAGTTAAACACCACAAGATACCTTGTGATAAAACAAAAACTGGATTACATTAACAGCAGCTAGAAGTGATTGCTAGATTTTATGTTGCAATATATGAAACACTTCTGCATTGTGATTTGATCTGTTACTGTTTGGTAGTCCGCACAGTTCCTATCATTTTAGCATGGAAAGAAATGCATTTTTACAGTTGGTCTAGCACAGACTGCCTCTCTCTAAAGCGAGAGGGTGAGACATATTAGAGATGGCCTGATAGATGCAAATGGAATAAGAGGTACGCTTAGCAGAAGACAATGTGAAAGAACTACAATGCGCTTGAAATAGAGAAGCACGTTGCTTTCAATGCGAAAGGCTGCACCCCGCTGAAGCGCATTAAATTTCTGTAATATGCACCCAACCCTGCTATTTAGCATGTGCTTTACCCTGTGTGCGCTCATGAATTCAGAGAGATATCGGAGAGTTGCAAGTAGTCTAGAGGAGTGCCATACGCTTTGTAGTTCTCCTTTACCAAATTAAATTCTTAAGAACATTGCGAACAGGCATAAAGTGTTCAGAACAGACCTGTTCTTCAGTATTGGTTCGAAATTGCCTGCTGGTAGTGTTGGGGGTGCAGAAAATAAGTCTGATATTTGCAAGAGGCTGGTAGCGTTAAGTTACTCACAAATCCTACTATTTAAACCGTTAGGTGGCATTTTTAAAAGCAAAATTGACTCAAAATTATATATTAAAATCTATTATTCACCCTGTTGTTTCAAACCCATATGATTTCTGGTGACACCAAAAATGATGACAAATTTTGCTGGCAAAAAAGGTCCAATAGTGTAATGATGCATGTAAAACCAAGCAGCGTTCTGTTGGTCAATGTGGCAAATCTACATGACCAGCTTGAAGCAGATGTGAAATCAGCATGAGGAAATCTTTCACCGTCACATGAAATTGCAGATTGCATGGATTCCTACTGAAATGACTTTGTCTCACTATCAAAAATGTGTCGAACAAAATTAAATGTGACCGCACCATAACACAAATGGAGAAAGATAACGTTGTGTGAGGAATTTTTCACTGATAATTTCCCCTCCAGTGTGCTGTTAACCATTGCAACCTGGTCACAGAGTTGAACTTCAGAGCTGGATCAGTCTAAATTTAGAGTTTGACAATGCAGTTGTCATTTACTCTTATTATATTTAAAAGAATGGACAAGATATTCTTTCAAGACTCACTTTTTGTGTTTTACATAAGAAGGAAGTTATATGGATTTGAAACTAGCCTACACTCTAAAAAAAGATGGTTATTTTAAGGTTCTTTACACATAGTAACAGTTCTATTTAGTACAGTATCGTCCTGAAGAAACATTTATATGCTGAAATGGTTCTTTGTCTTAGAGTTCAGGGTTCTTTATTCCCGCCTTTTTGTTTTTCAAATCTGTAACTGTCAAAGCCTCCTCATTACACCGTGTCCTAACTACACGCGAACTACAGCACTAGAGAGTAATCTTGACGGCACTCGCAAGAAAATGGATAAGTAGCTACATAATCTAATTCACAAATGTTACACCATTTAAAAAAGTACATAGGCCGTTTCTCAATATGCGTTCTTGTCTGTACTTGTGTTCTTGTGGACTTGTGAAACGTCATCAGTCGCTGCCCAACTACTGTCCCAATACACAAGTTTGCATTTTGGCAAGAACGATTAAAAATCCCGGAAGTGTTCTTGACACGCCCATTTTACAGAGGATGCATCGGTTGGTAACTTGTGTGAACTTGACGGCAGAAATATCCCAGCATTCATTTCGGCATTCGAGGAAGGAGAGGCAGGTCAATACAGTAAGTCGTTTTTCTACAATTTCGTACGCTATTTCATCACTAAATTCACTTCTGAGAACATTTGATGTGAGAAATCAACTGTGTAGATATCAAATATTGGCATTTTTACGAAAATTTATGGCGAATCGAAAACGTGCTCAACCGTTTTCGGAAGTGAGAATCTCCATAAGCGTTGCTTTATTGTTATGAATATACATTACATTGTAGTGTACAGTTGTAGAGTAATCCCTTGAGCTGAGGGTAGGCTTGGGCGATAAAGCCTGGCTGTTATCGTCAATAATTCTCGTTATGTTTGGGTACTGCAGACGGCGTCTGTGCGGGGGTATTATTGCGCAATACCAGCAAGAACACATCGTCTCAAACTGTCAGCAGCGTTCTGTGTGCTCGTCACCTTGTGAGTTCATTCTTCCAAGAACAACTAGCAAGAGTGTTCTCCCCAAGAACACAAGTCCGTTCTTTGCATTCTTGGTTTTGAGAAAAACCCATAGTCTACTGAGTTACTAAAACAATATTTGTCAAATAATACACTTGTTTGTTAACAGTTTTAACGTTCATGTTTCCATTTGTTTAATTTCAAGATCTGAGGTGAATTATATCCATTGTTGCTTTTACAGCTACAAAGCTGGAGCACTAAATGATATTCAAAGTCACATTTCACGCTTTTAACATTAAATAAAGCACATAAACAGTACCTGAGATTATCACTGCCACACTTTGTGTTTGTTGTTCCAGCGCGACGTCGCAGAAAAATAGAAACCTAAATTAGAATCGTCGCGTGGTTAGGACAAAAACTCTGATTAACATGGAAAAGATACCTTTTATCGCGTGTCGCGGCGCGTGTAGTTAGGACACGGTGTTAGGCTACTGATTATCTGGAACTCAGCTACAACCACAGTTACTATACAGACTGTCAACATAGTATTAAATTACTCTCAACATTAGTATGTTTTCTTTCTTAAAATGTCTATAAATTATAACTTTTAAAATTTGTTACAATCATTTTCTAACAATCATGTCTTTTTCTCTATTTAGTTTAACAGAACATGTAAGTGTGAGCAGCTCTGTTCAGTTAAGGATACTCATCTTCTCTTCTCCACAAAGTAACAGAGATATGGAATTTATGATCCATATTGTTTGATTTTTTTTTTTTTTTATTATGACTTTATGCCTAAACATACCCAGTCACAAAAAAAAAAAAAATTAAAGCTATACCATGACTTTATATCACTTTTTCCTTTTAACATGGTAAAGGGCTCATTCTGTCCATTTTTTTTATTATAGGCCTAATTTTGGCATTCATGAACATAATTGTTTTTACACAATCAAATGGAAGAGACACAATGTAACTAAATTATAAATTATTTCAGATGCTGTCACTTATCAGGAGTACCTCATCATCTGCAGAGAGAAACTGCCACTCAGAATACACACATAATGAAGGACGTAAAGACATTATAGGGGATTGTGAAGATATTGCACTGGAACTTGGTCTTCATTACATCTATATCATGTTCAATGTCAATTGTTTTTTATTAATGTATTCCGCTAACCTCTGTTGTTAGAGAACTGTCATTCTTGCTACAATATGCCATATCAATAAAAAAATAAAGGTACCTAATTGACACAACATGCTGTTTTTTATGTAAAACCCAAATAGAGGCAACAAGATATAATGCTGCGTTCCAGGCAGGTTTTTGAGCACGTAAATCACGACTTCAAACCACGACTCACGACTTTGTAGCGTTCTAGGCCAGTCACGCCAAACTACCTGAGCACAAGGAATTGTGGTAGCTAGATGTAAACAAACCAGCATGGCGGACCTTACGGGGCTTTTTTAATAATTTCTGTCGCCAAAGGTGCTTACTCTTATTATATTATTATTAATTTGACTGCAACGTTATATTGTCCTAAAGTGTATTCTCACCGTGTACCGCCTGCAGAAACACTGCATCCGTATAGGGCTGCCATTGTTGTTTTGTATGGTTTCGCGGGCTGTGTGACGTCAGAGCTCGTAACTGGGAGTACATCAATCTAGTACGAGTTCACGGGTGGGAAGTCACGGGTTTGACTGCCGTTCCAGTGCACTTTCACGGGTATAAGGTTGGAAAAACACGGGTTACAGGTTGCCTGGAACGCACCATAAGACCAGGCAGATAGAGGGCTAAACACTATTAATAAATAATTTATAAAAAAAATAATAGTAATATTAATCATATAAAGATCCTAATATACTAATATTAATGAAAATAAATGTTGAAAAGGTTATTTATAACACCATTTTTTAAATGGCGTTTTATATAGCACTTTCAAAGCATGGTTCTTTATGGAACCTTATGAAAAGGGTTCTGCTATCGTTACAAGCCGAAGATCCCTAATTTGGTACTGTTTAGAATGAGGGTACATAAATGTTGACAGATTTTTCACTTCTCTGTGAACTATCCCTTGAAACTTCACTCTTGCAGCATTTGAGAATACTCGTTGGATTCTTTGTTTGTGCTCTTCAAAATGTTTGTCCATCTGTTTCTTTTCAAACAGTTGTCTTTTTTCACACTGTTGTTTCCAGGTGATGTCAGCTGAAAATGAAAGTCGCTTCACAGGCAAAGCAGGTTACTACATTTTGATACCATGCATGATTAATCATTCACAATCATTTCAACAATTTCATGTTGATTCTAAGTCCTCGTCAGCCCGCAACTAGTTTCAGAATCCAAAATACTTTCCTGCTCTATGCACTTACGCAATATTTTCCATCAAATGCGATTAGATTTACACCAGCCAGATCAAAACATCCATCACTGGATTAGGCGCTCAATCTTATTAATTTATAAGTCTATCTTTGGCCTGGGCCGAACGATTAGCTGGATGTTAAATGCGTACGTGGGTTTAGTGAGGAGCATGGCGACTGCAGCATCTGAAAGCCCTGTAGATTAGAGTTGTTAATCTGGTTTGGGTGACAGTGGTCTGGCTAGACTCAGGACTGCAGCTGGCACCAGAGGTCTGGGGGATTACATTAGAGCCAGCAGGCAGGAGGGACTGGGTGGAGATGTGTTTATCTGTGCTCTTGTTCCATCTGAGCTTTCTTATTCATCCCTCACTCCTTTTCCTGTCCATCAAAACAATGAAGTGGCATGATTGGAAATGTGGGAATTAAGGATTGATTTAAATCTTAAACAAATCAAAACACTCTGCACACTCTCTCAACTTCCTGAGGTGAATTTTGGGATGCTTTTTAAACAGTAAGGAGTTCACATGTATGCTGGATTAAACCTTTGATCGACAAACTTATAATTAAATATTTAAAGGTACAATATGCAATAATTTTTTGCCGCTAGAGGGCGCTACATTCCAAACAACAACAACGGCGTAGCTTGATGACGATGTGAAGGAGCGTGGAATGATGGGAACTGTCGTTTTAAACTCCACCGTGGATGTAAATCAGTCAGACGGGAATCGAAAAATCATGTTCATGGATGAGGTTAAGTTTTATTTTTATAATGACATGCTTTTTGTGGCGAGGGGGGCGTAGTTCAGCGCTGTAATGGGAGAGAGAAGAGACGAGCGGGAGGCAAGTAGATCAAGTGCAAATGACGAACACCTGTGTCTTATTGCAGTGATCGGCGTGGAGAGACTGCTTATAAGCCGCGCTGGAACGAGAGAGACTGGAGAGAAAATTGGACGCAGAGAAAGAAAACCGGTGGATCCGAGCTCTCATTTTTGAACTGTGTGCCGTCGCGGTTGCCACGGTGAATGCGCGTTGTGTGCGACTTTTGTTTGTTTTGTTTTATTTTAATAAAGTACGAGTCCCAGTTATGCCGATCCCTGTCTTCTTCCTTCCTGACTCTTGAACCTCATCACACTTTTATTAAGTAATTACTTATTAATAGTAAGTAAAAGAAAAGTAAGGTTTAATACTAAATTGGTTATCATAGATGTTACTGTATATGTCGAATCCATTGTTGTGATAACGCGGCGCAGTTTTACGTGTTCTAAACAATTGTTGTAAAAGTACATTCGAACATACCCACATCATTTGCCAAAATACTGATTAATCTTTATGTATAACACATGCTATATTTATTTACATGGCCATAAACACCAGACGTGATAAACAATGTCAATAAACTAAACACAAATCTAAAGCAATAATACTTCCCTTACATAAACATAACTATTACCGAATGCTACATTTGGAAAATATAAAATTAAGCATGCTTTGTCGACAGAACCAGCTGCAATCGGTAAAGAATAATTGTGTTCCATAACGACTGCACGAAACAAGCTTTAAGGTTTGTAGTTTGATAGACGCTACAACTACAACTTCCGCATTTCTCAAGAGCGGAAACCGAGGGTAACGCGGATATGACGCAATTGACTGGCGACTCCCAGCTCCCCCCTGCTCTAACGCCCCGTTTCCTTGGTTAAAATCGCAATTTTCTCACGATTTAAAAATAGTTGGAAACATTTGGGATATTGTAAGTAATCAACTTAACAAAATATATAACACTGGCCTTGAGATTATGGGATATTTTAATGCAAAATTCTTACATATTGTACCTTTAACATTTGTTTTGTAGACATATATAAAACTTCATACAAAAAAGTGTTTAATTAAAAGTAAAGCCATCTAATGTAGACTGATTCAATTGTTAGACTTTATGCATTACAGGAATTACTGATACAAGTACAAAAACACCTCTTTTGACGATGAGATATTTTGAAGGACATACCATTGTTGGTGAGAGAGTGGCTGATCAGCCAAGACATAAGGTGAAGAATGAGGTCAAGTACAGGAAAACATTCAACACTCAAACAAGATTCAACAAAGGACCAAGAAGAACATCTACATTTATTTATCCCAACACAGTCCACACAGAGGCAACATCTGAAGGTGAAAGGACCACAGAAGACATTCTTACCAAATGCCAACTGCAAATAAAGTAATCATAACCATTACAATTTTATTTCAGGGAGGTTATTTGCTTTGCAGGTGAAATTAGATTATATTCAATTTCCTTCAAAATACTGGGTAGGATAACAACGTCTTTCCAGAGCAACATCTGAGATGGGCTATTATCCTTTTCATTTTTTAACAAAAATGATGAAATGTAATTACGAAGTTGAATACTGCATGGTGCAAAGATAAGAATTGCAAACAAAATTTGTCATCTCAACAAATTGTTCATACAAGTGGATGGTAATGGGCTTTCTATTACAAAGAATACATTTAGAACATTTTCACATGGCAAAGCACAAAATGCACACAAGACAACAAAAAAGGTTAATAAATCACCTATGACTGACTGACAAGTCAGTTCAGCTATGACTTAAACGTACAGTATGGAATTTTTCGCCATTAGGGGTCGGTATCCTCTTTACAATAACAAAGGCGTAGTTTGATGACGCAACATTTGCTAAGAATTATGGATCTTGTCGTCAACTGAATACATCGATGCTTTTATCATGACTGTGATATGAAGCAGTTCTAAGAGATTGCTAAGAGACAGCTATTAGCTCCACACGCGACGCGAGTCCCGCCGATATAAAAGGAATAGCTGCTATGGACATTTCATTCTACCGAACTGCACGCAAGTCAAGTGCAGAAAATTAAACTTGTGAGGTAACGCAGCGCTGTTTCACTTGGTCTAACATTACACTAGCACACTAAACCATTTAAATGTGTTGAAATGTAACGTTATGTGTTAGTTTGTCTGTAAGAGACTAGCAGTAAGCTAGATCAACATTAGAATAACATACTGATCATATTCTAACATTTTATCATTGTTGAACTATATAACATTGATTAGTTTTATGTAAATATGCTCACCTGTTTAATAAAGTACATGTAGGAGCGGTCGAAGTCTCGGACGTGGAGCTCTCGTTTATATACTGTCTATGGGAGCTCTAGGCATCTCGAAAACACCGAGCTGTTATTGATTCTCGTTTTAGTTCTCTTTTTTTATCCAAAGTCTGCTTGCCATGGTCCATAATGTTTGAACGAAACAACAACAGCATGCAAATAGACTAACTATTAGACTAATAGACTAACTACTAGACTAAAACTACAAAGTTGTCCGCGTCAGTCGCTTTGGTTACTATTAGAGGGCTCTGGTTGCTATGGCAGCACGAGCGGAAACCAGGGACAACGCGGATATGGCGCCATTGACGGCGACAAAACGGAAATAAAGAAACGGGACGTGTCTTCGAATTAAATTACAAATTTCTCCTGGTTTGAAAGTTGTTGGAAACAGTCGGGATAATGTAAGTACACAACTAAAAAAAATATTTAACATAGATATAGTGATTTTTGTTATTTTTAAAGCAAAAAAGTTACATATTGTGCCTTTAAAAAGATAAAGAATCTGACAAACTTGAACATGGTACCGCCATGCTTTTATTTATTTAATATTTTTATCTTTTGGGCCAGCCACTTCTATATATAATAATATTGAACCATTTGTCTGTGATGCATTTTTGCTAAAAAAAGAGAGTGTGTGTGTGTGAGAGAGAGAGAGAGCGATCTTTCACGCGGAGCCACAGGGCGCACAACACAACAGCCCTGCTTAATGAGTGACGATGAGGACAGAACTAAACATTCAAACGGTTACACTTTAGATCTTTGATATTAAACTACTTTTATTTTAGATTTAGATTTTGGCTTCCAATAATTATAAAAAAGAAAATATTTGAGGTATAACCATCAAAAACTAAAGCCGCATTCTGTCTCTAATAGGCTAAATAAAAGTACTATTAAAAGGCTATTAAAAGTACCAAAATTGACGCAATAGATGCTGTTTCAAATGCGGCGCGCGCTCCGAAACACACCGCAACGGGACAAGCAACGTATATTTTGGGCTTCGTGTGCACATATCTAAACGATCAAATATGTCAAAATGTCTTAAATGGGCGTTAATAGTTGGGAGAAAATATGATGCGTAATAATGATTAGATCTGCATTTGGTCTTAAAGAGGCAGCAGTCTAATAAACCTGCTGACGATTGCTCCATTAATGTGAATCAAACAAATATTTGTTTTGTTAAAGCATTGCTTTTTCTTTTGCTATAGATATTTATTTTACATTTCAAAATATAAAGCAATATTAATTGTGTTCTAAATAATTTTTTCCCTTTTTTTTAATATAACAAAAAGAACCGATACGAATACCGTTAAAGTACCGGATCGATAAGAAGTATCGGTAAGAGTAGTAATACCATTAAAATCTTAACGATACCCATCCCTACTCAAATCTACACAGTATAGAGGACGCGCCTTTGGAGAGAAATGCACCTTTCATACGATTAACAAATTACATAATCATGGAGTATTTGTTTTCGATTCAAATTGGTTAGTTTAAAACTAGACATTTCATAGATATATTTCTCATGTCTATGAGGCAAGTAGTCTATGCTGAGTTTCGGTTCATTTTTGATATGCGCTGCAGTTCAGGGAGGCCGAGATGGCAGAAAGTGCATCATGTTTGTTTTCTTTATTTTACAAAGCACAACTGTTGTTATTGCAAGTTTACACAAATAAAAGTAAACCCTTTACAGTTTTGAATGAGGTATTACAAACACCTGGATATGCGGCTTATAATAGCGCACATTTATCTAGGTTAACGTTAGAGCGATCAGCTATTTGATGTAGCTACTAATTTTTTTAAATATGAAATTTAATCGTAAGCTTGGCAAACAGTTTTGGAGAATTTGATGTTTCCCCATTCAAAAAGATGGAAGCTGCACTTGCATGCCCGAGAGGCGTTTCAAAGATGGCCGCCGAGTGAAATTACTTGTCTTAAAGGGACTTTCCTAACGTTTAGTTGACTATTAGGGGGCAGCCCTAATAATACTATGGCACTGATATGGTCCACACTGTTCTTTAGAAGATAAGTTACAGCCACTCAGAGAAAGACCTTTCACCTTCATCTCGTGGTCCGCTGTGTGAAACCTAATCTGCAGCCACCTGAAAATATTACAAAGCTTCTCTCAATTTCCTTTCCGGAGCCTGGTTTCTAATCAAAGGTTTAGAAATGCAAAGCCAATTTCATTACAAGGAGAAATCTGTGATCATTTTCAGTAAAATACATCTCAAATTGTGTTTCTGGCTGATTAGGGTATCTACAGTAACACTGAACTGCATGTATCTGGGCGCACAGCTTAATTTCCTATTTCCTTACAATAAAAAGGCAATCAAGCCCTTAAAGGTGGTCTAATGATCACCCACTTATACAAGTGTTGTCTCTCATTCCTGGCTATTACGTTTGACATTTTAATCAAGCGTCTATTCAGAAGTACAACATGGCTATGGTTTAGGAGACCACTTGGGCAGCTGTCAAAAAAAGCTGCCTTTTGGATGTCGAGAAAAGAAATAATGATTTTCCCTCCAACCCCCATTTGCCTGTAATCAAATCTACAATATCATGTGGTGCAAATGTGAGGTGGAACAATTTGAAGCCTTGGGTGAAGTTAATGGCTTCAAAAACTTAGCTTTTCTTTTATTCTCCAATAATAAGACACCTATGTTCAGAATGAGAAATTTCGTCATTGCAGTTGGACTAATTTCTTATTATTTGCAGACGTCTCGTCCCTCACAAAACATTGTGTCGTCAAACAATATGAAATTAGTCCATTTGTAGAGGAGACCGGATTACTTTTTTCTCAAGTGAATGTTTCTGAGGGTAGATTTACTTCTGAAAATCAGTTTCTCTATGGCCATGTCTTGGGTACAAAATACATAGATCAAATGAGGCACACTATATGAACAGGGTAACATGAACAGTAAGGATTTCTTTCTGCTTTCCTGGTCGGGACAATTAGTAAAAAATTGTAATGGGTCTCAACTAAAAAAAATGATAAATGTAAAATTATGAAATGTATTATGTAATAATTACATTTATAATTTGAAATGTATGACTTAAAATGTAGTTTTATTTACAATGTGATATTTGTTTTCAAATGAATAAATTATCATTTAAAAACAAAATCACATAAATGTATCTATTGGTTTATCAGGAGGTTAATTTTGCTAGTAGATGGAATAGCTGGAAATTATAGTTATTATAATTAAACATGAAACTCTGCTGTAAAATTATGGTATACCGTATATGGCAAAATGTCAAATGTCTCCTTGTAAATGTCAGAAAATCAAACTATTAGTTTGCAAGGCCTAACATGTGCATGTAGGCCTTATATTATGATCATAAAACAAATAATAAATGGAGCAATTCCAATAGGGTCCTCACACCATCGGTGCTCGGGCCTAAATACACAGTGCAATATAGGGCATGTAAATATTCAGAGTAAGTGATAGTTCTGGCTCAAAACACACACATTGTGGGCCATCTTTACAGTTGGGGTAAGTTGAACAATTGGAACTTGCCATTAAAAGCCTGTTTAACACATTCAGGAAAAGTTAAAAGGTAAAAAATTATAAAACACACACACACACACACTTACAAGCCTGCACATTTTCAGGACTCACAACCGTATTCAGCGACAGTATCAAAAATTGCGATGTCCATAACACCGGGAAGTTTTATCACAATTGACAGGGTGTTATTAAATAAATGAGTCCAATCGAGGCATGAGTTCATCCATCAGAAATGTTAAACAGCCAACAAGGACTTTAAATGAAAATGGATTTGTCACGCTTGTAAACAACAAAACACTGTATGAACACAAAGCACTGCTGCCATACTAGCCATTAGCATCTGCTGTAGAGTTTTGTTTTGTATGAAACATGACAAGGGATGAACAAAAAACGTATGCATTGTTCCATCCCTAAAATGAACTGATGTTAATTTATTTAACAGTTATCATGAATTAATTGTATATTTTAGTAAAAGTTAAATTAATAAATTGTACACATACAAAACCCCTGCTGGAGAAAACAATCCTTTTTTTCATTGGACTTCTTACAATTACATTTGCCATGTGTCAACTAGCCCCAGTCTCTCATAACAACTGAATTTCAAATTTAGATTTCTTCATTCTTCAACTGAACCATCTTCAGTGTCAGAGGTCCCCAACCCCCGGGCCGCGGACCGGTACCGGTCCGTGGGACATTTGGTACCGGGCCTCACAGAAAGAATATATAACTTAACGTATTTTCCGGACTATAAATCGCTCCGGAGTATATGTCGCATCAGTAAAAAAATGCGTCATGAAGAAGAAAAAACATAATATAGCCTAAGTCGCACTGGACTATAACTCGCATTAATTTAGAAATGTAGCCTATTTCACAAAAAAAAATAATAATAATAAATGTTCGGATGGGACAGTTCACCCTTACGGACGTGAGCGCTCTGAAAGCGGCACAAAAAGACTGCTTTAAAACTTTCACAGAGACCTCAGACAGAAAGCAAAAAGCCTGTCTTTAAATTGTATTTCGTTTTGTATTAATTGTATCTTAATTTTAATCAATGTTTCATCACCCAATTGCCTGGATTTAATAAGAAGTAAATATAATAGAAAATATTTAATCAGGACACGGAGGCGCGGGCGCGTGAACTGGAGCTGATCTCATAAATTAACCGAAATTCAGCGTATAAGGTAGCCTACTTGCCTCACAGACCTGAGACATAGAAAGCTTGAAATGTCTAATTTTAAGCAGAACAATTCAAAACAAAAGAAAACTGACTGTTCTCTGCTTATGTAATTCGTATGAAATGTGCATTTCTCTCTGGCGCGTTCACTAGGCATACTGCGAAGATCGAGTCAGCATTGTCAACTTCATCTTTGCACAGAAAACACTTGTTTATTATTAAACAATTCAAATGTCTCCTGCTATATTTTACATATTCATAATCATTCATTTTGGTTCTTAAAATCGGTTCTTTGTGACAGCTTTTAGGTGCTTTATTGGCAGCGCCACCCTTACATCGCATCAGCACCGTAAACATGGAGATTTTTTTCTTTTGGGGGGCTTTTTGTTTGTGTTCAGGCTTTCTCAGTTGTCTTTAGACGCGATATTACGAGTACCCTGCTAATAAAATTGCAAGTAAGCCTACACATTGGATTCACGTTTATTATTATATTTAATTATTTTTTTTATTTTTTTTATATTTTGTTGTATTTATCCGCCGCACCTTAAAGGCCGGTCCGTGAAAATATTGTCTGATATTAAACCGGTCCTTGGCGCAAAAAAGGTTGGGGACCGCTGGTTTACATCACTGAAACTAAACATTGTTGTTGCTTATGACTAGATAATGACAGGTTTATGTAGCCCACCTTTGAGGTCAAAGAAATGTATTTGCAATATGGTAAGTATGTGTAATGTGTAAATGTCAGGTAATACTCTTTTAAGTGCTGATTTTTTTTCACTTTAGTGAATTAGCTGAGGTGTTCAGTGAAACATGAACACCTTAAAGGGCACGTATACACTCATTGCACCAGGTTGACCTTACCACACGGATGCTTTTCATAACGCAGACGGTCCTCAGCAGGGTCTGTATCGCAGGGGTCCCATGGGGCCCACGGATAATTATCTCCTCATTACCCTCCAGCACTTACGCCGCTCACACTACAGTTCTCACCAGCGCAAACATCATGAAGGAATTAGCATTAGCATGCTAACTCAATATCACAGCGTTGCCTGCCGTTTGGCCATTTCATTTGGGCTTGTAGTCGCTCTTGTGTGAGTTGACTAATGAGATAAATACCCAGAACACATTATATTGTTTTGCCTCAGCAAGAGCATTTGTTATCGTCATCCTTGGCCGTTCAGACAGAATTTCTCCAGAGAGCGGAGCAAACAAGCAAAAGGAGGCGAGGATATGCGTTTCCTGCCTTTTGAGACCCAAAAAACAAGTGATGTTTGAGGAGAAGAGGAAGTAGATCTCCATTCTTCGTCCCCAGGTCCCTACCATCACTGCTTTCATGAGATAGTGGTTTTAATGGAAGTGCTTGCTGCGTCCCAGCTGGGGGTTGGCAGTATGTTTACAAAGATACCTCGGGTAATGGAGTGCTCCCGGTCAGACCTCATTTCTACGTAATAAAGCGAAGGGGCTGCATTTAACTGGCTTCCTCAGATCTGCTGTAAATAAGCTTGTGTTTAACCGATTTAAAAGGGATCATGTTTCAATGAATCACAGGAACACAAGCAAGCTGTTTATTTCAGTACTTTGATTACTGGGACATTCGTCTATTCCTATTAAAACCAAGGACCCCTTGGTGGAAAGAGCCAGAGCAGGAACACTGTTACATATTGTATAAAACTGATTGATGTCAAGTCTGAAAGAATGAATGAATGAATGAAATAACATGCACATAATACCATATTAATGTATATACTTTAAAATGCTTATATTGTCATTAACAACCATTGTTGATGTAAAAAAGAAGAAGTTTGAGATCAAATGAAAATGGACTATTAAAGACCACTGCTCTTTAAGAGTCTCATTAAAACATGTCTAGGTCATATTTCATACCAAAAAAAGATATGACCATTCGGACCATTATTGTTGGATTGTGACATTTTAATGACAACTTTTTCCTCACTACATTCTCATTACTGTAATGCACCTGGGTGTTTTGTTAAAATGTTTAAGTGTTCTGGTAATATATTAGTAAAAATGACGGCAATAAAACAATTATTTCAAGGCAGTACAGATACTACTATTATGAATGATCACTTAGCAACTTTATATCCCATCCAGACATTTGGGGTCAGTACTTCTGAGTTAAAAGTACTTTAAAGAGGTCAGTTAATACTATTATTCAGCAAGGATACATTAAATTTAACAAAAGTGACACGTTACTGATCAAAAGTGACAAAGCATGTCAGCTTATTAGACGATGATTTATACAATACACAATCATGTGATTCCGCTGAGTTTGATTGGCTGTATCCTGTGCACGAAACCAATGTCAGACAATCCTTTCATTTGACGGTGCTCAATTTCCAGCTGTAATTTGGATTTAATGTCTATTGGCAAAGGCAAAATGAACGCTGTAATTTCCGAATGCCACATTACATTCATTATAAATGCTTGGTAAACAAAAGATCCTGGGTTTTTGAGCTCAGGCAAATCCAAGTGAGTCTGAACCAATCGTATCCTATTTGCACGTCTGGAGTTTAGATGCTGTAATTAGTGTTGTGCGATGGAGCCCTCTTCAGGAAAATCACATACTGATTGCTCATTACAGCCTAATGAAAATGTAATCAGCCATAAATGGAAGGCATTTCGATATTTTTATCACTGTCCGGGAGCCAACGCAGGTTTTATACTGTAAAGTTATGTCTAATCTTTTGAGCGGAAGGTATCAAATATGTTTGTGTGATTAGATCGGTTTCCCAGCTGCTAGAGAATTTCACACTCCATAGGCAGCACCATCTCTGGATGTCTAGAAGACTGATTTCATTATGACATTTGGATTGTGTGAATATTGCGCAGTCAGTATCTTATCCACTGCACATTAAGGCTCTCTCAATTTCACTTTCACATGGATTGGTGCTCTAGTCGCAACGGGGATGTTGGTTATGTAAACCTCTTTGTGTTGTGTAAACTAGTTCGTGCCTTTCATGTCAATATGGCTCACTCCTGTGATGGGAATATGTGTGTGTTAAAGTGTATGTGTATCCACTGACACAGAAAGGTTCTGAAACAAGACGGCATCCATCTATATACGATAAAATGTGTATGTAAACAATAAGCTCTTTTGAATAATTTATTTTCTCATTTTATATATATACAGGGTCCGAAATTAACACCCGCCAAGCGCCAAATGCGGGTAGATTTTCCGTTTGGCGAGTATATCTCAAAAGGCTATCCGCCACAGTGGCGGGTGAATGTTCATACCAAAATAATAAAATTGTCAGCGCGCACGCGCTCTTCTGCCTCCTAAGAACGAGCAGAGAGAGAGAGAGAGCGAGAGCGAGTGAGTGAGCCCCGGCCGCGCGCGCGCACTCACTATTCAGAGCGGACAAGCGTCAAGCTTCCCCTTACTTTTTGACAAGCGTCCTTGACAGGGCGGCCAGAGCTTCTTTGCAGCTCAAGTCGGCGGCGGTGTGTACGTACAGTTAACGCTCTATCTGTTGACGGCGCTGGGGAAAAAGGATATGTGAAGCTCCCGCCACTGGAAGAAGCGGTCGCCGCCCATTTGTGTCCTGCTCATCAAAGCCGTGCAGAGCGTCTTCAGCACTCGCGGATCGTGCATACTCCGCCTCTGCAAACGCTATGAGAAAACTAATTTTATCGAGAAAAGACCGGCCATGCATGGTGTGTAAAGCAGAAGCAGCCTGGCCGGTCTTTTCTCGATAAAATTAGTTTTCTCATAGCGTTTGCAACGCAAAACTCGTTCCCTTATCTCTCAGGGAACCGAGGTTACGTAAGTAACTTAGTCGAGTACGTTCTGCCTTCCCTTGCACATGAGTCAGGAAACAAAACTGACAAAAAAAAAACTTTTTGATTTCACCCCAATGATAGTAATATTTCATATATTTCTCTCATTTTGATCAATATATATATATATATATATATTATTTTTATTATTATTTTTTTATTATACATTTCAAATTTTGCTCTGGACAATTTTTTATGTTTGTATTCAACATAATATGCCTACCTTATTATCTCAGTTAAAAGTACTGAAATGAATGTATGTGACAAAAAAAAGGGCTGTTTATTATTTTGGCCGGTAAAAAATATGCTTGGCTGGTGGATTTTTTCATCTACCAGTCCCCGTGGCAGGTGAGCCAAAAAGTTAATTTCGGACCCTGTATATATATATAAATGAGAAAATAAATTATTCAAAAGAACTTATTGTTTACATACACATTTTATCTCTGCAGCCTGTAATTTTCTTTCTCCAAAATGAAGCATACCAAATATGAGTGCAAATACGGATAGATAAATTTTTAATGGCACATATGAAATTGGAAGATGAATGCATCATATACAGTATAATTCAGTTTTTTGCACCTAACAATGTTGGAATGCTAAAAATTACGATTCATTCTATAATAACGTCACATAAACACACACACACACACACACACACACACACAGTTATAAAACAAAAGAGAGCAGAGAGATATTAAAAACAATACACTGCATTCAGATGTATACAAAAACACAAATTTGTCTAAGTTACAAAGTATTTTGTTAGCACATGTTGCGTTTTCATGTTCTTCTCCACTGTTTGACTGACGCAGCACACCAATTGGATTTGAAGTCTGCAGTGCTTAGAAAACAAAGCAACTGCAAAGTGTATTGAGTTCCTGTACCTCAAGCTCAACTGCTCAGCAAGGCGTTAAGTAAACCCCAGATAAACCTCTTTATTAATTATTCATGAAAAACATCACTATTTCATGAGCAGTTACCCAGTCTCGCACACCAATTCATTTTAAAATGAGTTTCATTGAGCTTCAGTTTGATTAGTTAAGTCTTAACCTGAATGGTCAATTGAAGTGTTCTTTTGAGGCGTTTTCAGCTAATAGCAGTCCAAATGGCAAATGCTCCTTAAAAAAGCCCGGAGACCACTGTCTGACAGTTTGCCCCTTGAGACGATCACTCGATAGTAAGGTCAATAAGAAGTCATGATTGCCTCATCAAGCCTAAATGGTGAAGGGTTTGCAGCCTTGAAAGTCTGTTATCTTGCATCATTACCATCATGCTATCTGATTGGCCACTGCTTGATGTTCTCATTTAATCCAGGGCAAGGTTTTGCAGCTGTAGACAAACAAACAGTCGAATACTGAAGATACTCATACTGATTGCACCGGTAGATAAAAAAAAAAAAAAATCAAGGTCAGCAGGTTGTCACAGTTTGGGTTGATTCACTGTTTTTTAATCAAAAATGTTTTTTTTTGTAGCTGAAGTCTCCTTTGTAATTTTTCAGTATAATGGAAAATTTTGTTTTCATCAAGTCTTGAGATCAATACCTCATTGAGGTGCTGTCCTGAGGGTTTCCATCTTTAAGCGCTAATGCTGCCCACTGCTGCACTTCTCAGGAAAATAGGGAGTGACAGAGGGTCACCGCTGCTGGGTTCATCTTCCCCTGACCTTTACGTCCCCTTTGGGGATCTGTCTTTTTTCACTGGGACAGAATGTAACCCAGGCACGGCAGAGGGCAGGAACAAAACGAAGAAATGTTGCGCCATGATGTTTGCAGCCGCCCACCTCCACCGCAGCGCTCTTCACAGAGCTCTTGAAAGTCGTTTCCTCAAATTTGGAACAATAACTACAAACTAAAGTGCTTTAAACACAGTGTGTTTTAGTACGCCACCTCCCTCTCAACTGGAGCCCAATTTGAGCAGCGGTGGCCAAATGCTCAAACACATAAATTATTTAAAGTATGTAATGACATGACAACTAGAGGGTAAAGGGCAGAAAAAGAAACAAATTCAAAAAAGGAATTTCCTCTTTTGTTTGCCTGAATAAGTCAAGAAAGTGAGAAAGTGCAGTGTGTGATTGATAGCGGCGATGAAGACAATATGGAAAAAAATGCTCAAGGTTAAACCAATGACCAGTGAGGCATCGGCAGAGGAGCTAGAATGATTGATAAGGGTGACAAAGCGAAGACCCCAGGCTGCAGCACAGCACAGCCACCAGCCTCCGCACCCAGATGAGGCTTCAGTATTCTACGTCTGCTCCATCTGATCATCTAGGAAAGACAGGGACTCTGTCCTCAAACGACACTGCAAGGCTGGTGAAAATAAGGGGTGAGGGGTGGTCTCTAATGTTGTCAGTTCTTCTTTTCATTAGATACATGCTTTTTCCGACAAGTGTTGCTCACGTAGCATGGGCTTAAAGGTAGAGTTTCCCCAAAAATGAAAAGTTTGTCATCACTTACTCATCCTCAAGCTGTTCTAAACCTGTATGAGTTTCATTCTTCTATTGGAAACAAAAGAAGATATTTTAAAGAATGTTGGTAATCAAACAGTTGATGGTAGCCATTGACTTCTAGCCTGGATGCCAGCCGAACTTAGCCCCGCCCACAAAATTTTTAGGTCGGGAAGTTCGGTCTGGACTCGCTCCGTTGAGGAGCTATTATGCCCGAACAAAAATTGTTCGGACCAATCAAATTGTCAGGGCGGGCTTTATACGATGATGGACAGAAAAACATACGTCACTTACTCCGTTGCTCTGATTGGTTGTAGGCAGAGTCGTTGACTATCCAATTGAGAGCAGAGGCATTTTCCTTCCTGGTTCGGTTGAAACACGCCCCATAATCAAAATTCAATGGATCAGTATCAGACTCACATTCTGACTAGAATCTGAGTATGACGACGTCAGGCTAATTGACTTCCACAGTAGGAAAAAAAAAAACCTATCGAAGTCAATGGGTAGCGTCAACTTCCTGGATGCCAACGTTCTTTAAAATATCTTTTGGTTTCAACAGAAGAAACTTCAATACTTTTTTATTTTACTTATTAAAAGTAAAAAAAAAAGATATAAAGTGCAATAAATAGTAACAATTACTATTTTTAGGAAACATTTACTACACATTTTTAAAACAGAATTGCAGCTGTAAATGTGAAACCAAACCAAACAAAAAACAACAACATTATAAAAATGCTTATAAAAATAAAATAAAATGCTTAACATTAAAAGCAAGACAATGCAGACAGTCTATAACAATATAGAACATCATAACTCTTTCTAAAGTCGCAATGCTACCTACAAGCTTCTGTCTACATTATTCAAAGCCCACAGCAATTATGCACCTGTGAGTGACAGGAGAAAGCAAGAAAAATCACATTGTATTATGCAGCACATGGTCTCGTTTTTTTTTTTTTCGTCTCTTTCACACATGCTGTCTCTCTCTCATTACCAGCACTACCCATGTCCTATACTGTTTTAGTGAGCTATTTGAACTGGTGTTCCCCAAGGTCGACCAACATCTCCAGAAACAGTGACAGCCACAGCCCCTGCTGACAGCCAGTCACATTTATATTTAGCCAGAGAGGAAGAGGAGGATGAAGAGGAGGAGGAGGAGGAGGAGGAGGAAGAGGTGCCAACTGAATAAGCCCGCTTCCCCTCTGTGAAGGAGATGCATCCTGTAAGATCTGCCTGCGTGCGTCTCTCACTTTCACAGTCTCTCTCTGACCCAGAAAAACAGCTCCGGCACGACGACGAAATACAGGAGTGCAGACACACCTAAATATAAATAACTTTGTGCCACTTACATGTCTAATGACAAGTCGAAGCCTGGAAATGTTAGAGTTTTTAGAGTTGGTTTGGAATGACTGCACTGAATTTGCTGCCGTTCTATTAACTTTTGAAGAGTTAGATAAAACCATCACAAAACAACTGATATATTCTGGAAACACTGGATTATACAGCCTGTGGTGGTCAGGCAGGTTTTGAAACAGGTTTTGGACCAAGATAGTCCACTCTTATTCTCGAGTAGACTTTTGAACATCGACAGCTTCTGGTCCACTTTGCAACTTATTCTGGCCAACACCTTTACATATGTGATTGGAGCTTATGATTTTGGCAGGTGCTTTCCATTTTGAGAGAAATATGCATTAGATGGTCGGTGAATCAAAGAGTGAAAACCATTTCCTCTACCCAGTATTACTGGTAATCAGGGGTGGGCGATCTGACGATTTTATATCGTGATTTATCTTGATGACGTCCATAATCTACTTTTCAAGCGAATCGTAGAGATTATGATCTTTTATGTCCTTGTAATATTGTTAAAATAGAGCAATGACTGCCTACTAGATGGCTGTGCTGTTATATCATGCGTCTCTATCATGTGTCTTTCATGTGAGGTGACGGATTTGAAAAACTATTCAAATTAATAAAATTTTAGTTTCGGTTTCTATTTTGGCTTCCAACGATTATGAAACCGTGATAATCAAGATCAATTGATCATTGTGGCGCATGCCGTTGCTTTCCTTTAAAGCGGTGTATTTCCGCCCCTCCTTAAAAGCCTAAACTTCACGTACAAATCAGTAAAAATCCTGTCATAAAATGCAGTCTACTGTGTGGCATGCTTTATTCTAAAAAGGATTATTAAAAGGGCATGAAACTGAGAAAGAGACTGATCCTCGAGTGCTTTCTGTGTGCGCGCTGCAGGACGGAGTGGAACACCGACGAGCAAAGTATACTTGGGGTTTCAGGCGCACGCCTAAACAGTCAAATATACACCAAAATAGGTCAAAATGTCCGTTATATCTTAAGCGAATAAACGGTTGGAAAAGAAATCGTATGTGTGTCATTATATTAGAAGCATAATAATTGCTCAATAATTGGATGTACAAATGAACACCGAAGCCTTTTTTTTGTTCCTTCATCCAAGCCCCAGAAGAACCAGTGGATTAATTTAATTTTCTCTGGAAATGCGCCTACTCAACTTCCCAAAGTTTTGCATGTCTGCGGCAAACATTTTCACCGACGACTGTTTCCTCAACTTCAGTACCATCTCTCTTTGGCTCAGCTACACACCTCGGACAACTAAGTCAACTAATGATATATAAGTGTATATATAAGTGTGTTGCTTTACTGTTTATGGTTGCCTAGCTTGTTACACGTAGAATGACGTTACACGTCACATTAGCTATGCAGCTATGCAGTTAATGTAAAGGTAGACAGCATCAAGTATGTGTGTGAATACACACACTGTAACGTTGTACACGTTATTTGGATGACGTAACCGGTTTCCTGTTGGTTATATGGCGCACGCGATATCCGCATTTCAAGATCGCAGAGCTTGATGTAAATGTAATAAGATAAATTACAGACGTTACAGATCTCTGTGTACTAGAACATCTAGGCACAAAAAACAGTTTTCCCCCATGCTATCTCCAGCTTAAACAGCTAACATAATATTTTAAACTAACCATTCGGAAAGGTCCTGCTGGAGCCGCTGAGTTGCGACTTCTTCATCCGTTGCTTCTCCATCTGGATCAGATTCAGGGTCAAACTGAAATGCTTGAACGACTGCGTGTCTTCGTGCCATTGCAATATATCCAACGTAAACATGCATGGTACCGTTGCCGCAAGATGGTCAAGGCCACACCCACCCTCCACCTTGCGCCGCCTTTCTCCTCCTCATTAGCATTTAAAGCTACAGACACCGAAACGGCCCGTCTGAAGGAAGCTCATTCTGGGACTGGCTTGTAGTGGCTATAATTCTGCACCGAGGCTGAATTTTTGGAAAGAGATTTCAGATACAGTACTAGGGACCACTAAGGCCTATATTAAAGTCTACAAAAAGTAGCATGTCATGGGACCTTTAATAACTTTAGTAGTTTTAATAAGAATCAATGTATATTTAATTCATACAGTGAAGACTACACAGTGTTTTAAAGTTTAACTCAGGATTTAATTACTATTTTGACAACTAATTGTTTAATGCAATATTGTGTTTTAAATTGTGCATAGGCTTGTTCCAGTCTGGATAATCTCTCTCAATATTACCACGCCTACTGGTAATTAATTCTCACCTGCTAGAAAATCAAAAGCTACAAGATGCTGATTTTAGTTAGATTTTACTACAAAGGATTTGCTTGTGATGATAAAGATGATAAAGCTCCTAACATCAGCCAAGGAGGGACAAAGAAAAATAATTGACGAGCATGAGGAAAAAAAAACTAGAGAGCCATTTCTCAAGCACCGCCCAGGGAATAAATAATCAACTTGATTTGGTCCAATGCGGCCAGTCACGCTCCATTGTAATTTGAGGGGCCGTTAGGATTAGTTTAAAGTGTGAAATTAATAAAGGGCAAACTGAATATGATAGAAAGGTGGAAAGAATTGAGATGAAACAGAAGGAAAGGGACAGACGAGGGGCCTGACAGAGGATAAGATGTGTGTGTGTGTTGTGGGGACAGACTGGAGGCCAGTGGGAGGTTTGGCACAAGGACAGAGATTACAGCAGTATACTTGGAGGAGGTCTGAAAGGAGGATGCTTTGACCTTTCCCGGCTCACAACACAGCCAGTACCAGATTCACAGAGAGGAAGACTTGATAGTTTAGAATCAAAAGTGCTGGTCTCATGGGTGGTCAGCCCATGGTTGGTTAGATTTAAGTGCTAAAGTGTGTAGTATACGGACAGACGGATACCTTCGACATGTGGTCGGTCTTTAGCATATCATTATTACTGTGCTCTGAAGCAGGGGAGTCTCAAGAGAAGCCAGGTTATCCCGGTATATTTTTCTGTTGAAAAACCGAGTACATTTAGCAATATATCAGGTGAATTATGTATATGATGTATATTACAATGTTATGATGAACTATATGCCTTTCTCCACTGATGTTCTAAGTTGTTCAAAGCCTTTCTAAGGATACTGATTTCTAGAAGGGAGACTGAGATGGCGAATGTGAACATGATTTGTGTAACATTATTGATGTGCAACACATTATTAGCTGTTTGATAACGTTCTCAAGCATAACCATTCAAATACATCGACTTTGTAGACAACCCTGTATAATTCACTCTTCTCCTTCTTCTGAATCTGTTTCTAGTTCAAACATATATGGCTGAATTAAACCAGTATTTCCACTTGCCATCGTGTAACATTTACAACCGTTAAGTTGTAAAATATACTAAATGAAGCAAGCTATTTTAAGGAATGAGTAATTTATTAATAATTTAAATATGTCATTTTGGAGATCAAAGATGAGTTTATTGACAACAGAGGGACTTTAAGGGATCACATTACATACACAAGGTGGCATGCATTTCTTGCTAAAAGTGGTTTGTGTAAAAGTATAAGCATTAAATCACTTTTTGTCTTGCACCAGTGCTATAATTCTTCAGAAATTAGTGTCTTAGGTGTATTTGGTAAAAGTGTATTATGCTTCACGTCGTGCTTTTAATGAAGTAATTAGGAATTTGGTTCAAAACTCCAAAGTGTTCTTTCTACCAGGGGAAATCAAACAGTCAGCAGTGTGCATCTACCAGTTTCACAGAGAATGAGCATATGGACTTGTGTTTGTGTTGACGTGTGTGTGTGTACCCTGGCCACTTTCTCCCTCACCTTCCCAGAGCAGTGCGTGTCATTTTCAGTTTATGTCACCATAGAGAACAGAAAAGGGCAGATCCGAACATGACCCGGAGCACACTTATTGTTACAAGCACTATTCTAAGCCACATGATTTACCAGTAAAACGTCAAGTACGAGGCTTGCACTCTTTAAAGCGTCTTAAAATTCAAAACCACAGTCCCATTACAGTGTACAAACATGTAATGTGCCCTGCTTTGTTGCCTGATCAGACACAAACGGCCAGTTTGTGTTTGATCAGGCAACAAAGCAGTGCACTGAATCGGTTACCAGTGGAGATGTTGTTAGGTTCCAGGTAATGTTGTTCATTAACTCTGCATGATTATTTGGGCATCACAGTGCAATTGTTCAGGGCAGGTGGGGCGGCACCTAACCCTGCTAAGATGCAAATGGACAGTCCTGAACACCTGCAGTTGGTCAGATGGTGTTTCCAGCAACTGTGCCCTCTGAGGGAACAGAAGGCATAATGAAGCAGTCAGGAAAGATGTGATAGCTTGAATGAGCACTTTAGATACAGTGTACATTAAAGGGATAGTTCACCCAAAAATGAAAATTACCCCATGATTTACTCACCCTCAAGCCATCCTATGTGTATATGGCATTCTTCTTTCAGACGAATACAATCAGAGTTATATTAAAAAATGTCCTGGCTCTTCCAAGCTTTATAATGGCAGTCCGGCACATAAACACGTACGCATCGATTTACGGCGAAAGAGTAACACTTGACCTTGACGCACAATGTAATGACGTACCCTGTTTGTTTGAACCGCGAGAGGTGTCAAAGCTTACACTACTGCTACATCCTACGTCATACATGGCATCAAGTGTTACTCTTTTGGCGTAAGTCGACTTGCGTACGGCCGTCTGCCGGAAGCTAGTTATTTTAGCCGATAAAGGCTTCAGAAGGCCTTTATTAACCCCCCGGAACCATGTGGAGCACTTTTATCATGGATGGATGGACTTTGATGGACATAAAAAAAATATATGGCCATTCACTGCCATTATAAAGCTTGGAAGAGCCAGGACATTTTTTAATATAACTCTGATTGTATTCGTCTGAAAGAAGAATGCCATATACACCTAGGATGACTTGAGGTCAGAGTAAATCATGGGGTATTTTCGTTTTTGGGTGAACTATCCCTTTAAATAAAATCCTTTTTTGTTGGATAAAATTTCTCTGAACGCTTGATTCTGACTGTTTGTGGCATTCTGTGGTCAGATATTTCTGTATAATGACAGCTAAACTGGAATTTTCACTGTTGACCATGGCAACATACCAGTGGCTACTTAAATCTATCTCATATCACTCCGTATCCTCTCTCTCTTCCTAACAGCGCAGGTTGGAAAAAGCTAATTGGTCCCATCTTGTGACACAAAACAGTTACTATGACTGCCGACTGTAATAAAATAATAATCCTCAGTCCCCCAATTAAATCAACAAAAGAAAGCATTGCTTAGAACAACAACAAACTGTTAAGAGCTACAAAGATCTGGATGAAAGAAGTCAGCATGAAATTCCCCTACATCTATTTTGTAAATGCACGAATCATCTATGTATCTTTTTTTGTTTTGTTTTTTGGGCTTCATAATTTTTAATCAAGGTGTCATAACATGATCTTCTGGAGAAAACGACAGACTTCTCTCTGGTGAAGTATGCAGGATTTGTCCAATCATTTAATCCGCTTATTCCTTCAAGTTTGCGTTAATTATTGGGTGCAACACCCAAATCTCAATATCCAAACAACAACGCACAGAATCAAGACTCTGTCCTATATATTTTTTTCTTTTTCAATAATCAATTTCACTCTGATGTACAGTATGTCAGAGTACAATAGAAAACATCTTTCGCTAATTCTTTTTTATCGTGACTTTAAAACAGATGAAGACATGTTTACATTACATAAAAATGTTAGCAAGCTAGAACAGGTGTTTTCTAAACTAATCTAAAAGATAGCACATTTTACATGTGCATGTATTGTTATTTGATAGCCATATAATAAGTGAGATAAATTTATATATTGCAATGCGATTCCCATTATTCCCTATTTTGGCATGTCCAAAATATACATCTCTCTTTTCGTGTATTTGTCCAACAAAACTTTTTTATGAGTCTTCTTTTGGAGCTTAGCAGCTGTAAATCTTGCTAAATCCACATTAAATCGGCTTCCTTGTAAAACCGGCTGAAAATAAATGCGCTAACTCAGATTCTGATTTCACTGGGCTGCAGCTACTACAACCCAATCCTGACATGAGTCTTGCCTTTTACCTATCCCAATAAAACCTCACAGTAACATTGGAAATGTCATTGGAAAAATAACATAAGCTAAATTCCGATTATATCTATCTATATATATATATATATATATATTTTCATTCTAAAGCAAGGTTTGTGGCTTTCTTGAGTGGCTGAAGATATATCTCTAAAGTACAAACATGTCTAAAGAATCAGACACTAGCCTGAAGCACAAGCTCTGATTCTATACAACTTGGATTGATTTCTTTCAGCAAACTACAAATAGATTCCTACGCTACAAATAACCTCCTATGGAAGGAGCCAGATATTAATACTTCCCCACCAGATATCCCCACACCGGGCCTGGTTTCATTAGTCAATATCTGCTGTACTTCCATAAAAAACTTGGCTTATTTTGTCCTCAGAGTGGTGCAGGGAGAGACACTTGGTACATTGACTTTCATCAGGACCTATTAGCCAAAGGTTGGCAGACTCCACAGAAGAATGAGCTACTTCATTGGAAACACTGGGACATATTAGCAACCCTAATGTTGCTCTGTTATGCATTTAGTGTGTGTCTGCTTTTTGACTGAGACTATGTTTTAGATCAAAGTGATGATAATGGTTTTGACACAACTCACACAAACCCATAAATGCACACAGACATACAATAAGGTTAAACGCCTGGTTTTCATTTCATCTTTGTAGCTATTTTACTTCTTACGTGCCTTGAGTTGATTTACATTGTCATTTTAACTGTATTTCATTTGTATATTATATCCCTATATTTTACATACCGTTTTACTGAGTAGGCCTACATATATGTTTTACTGAAAGCAACCCATAAAAAAATAGGTTAAATTTTAATTAAATATATTTATTTTATTTTATTATTAGCATTCATTTACATGGTTTGCCAGGGCTGGAAAATTGAGTTTTACTGAATGCAACCTATCATTTTTTTTCATTTAGAAATATGTCATCCCATTTTAAGCTCAAAGGTTGTATGCCAATATCATGAGCCGTTTGAACAACTTAATTAATCCTTTAATTTCCTTTCATCATATGCCATTGGATTATTTTGTGGGAGGCATTTGACATTAATCCTAAGTACATCTAATGTTTTAATAAATGTGGAGGAAATAGATGTCAGTGCGGTACTGATCAGTTACTATGAAATTTATTTGTGATGGGTGCTGTCAAGACCATCTAGAAGCAGATATAAAGTCTTATGGCACTTCATAGTATAAGATGTAGCTGTGCATAATTCACATATATTTCATAAGATCCAATAAGATCCAATAAGATGACTATAATTCACAAGATCCAAAGGTGGCTCTTTTTCACCGAGATCAATAATGCTTTAACCTTCCTAAGGAGGCATCTGTACTCAATATACTTTGAAGCACTTTTATAATACCTTACCCAACGAATGAGACAGAGAGCAGAATGTACCATACAGGTTGATTTACATCAGATCTTTCCCTTTTGTCACCTGAAATGGTGCAATGTATCACCAATATATAAAAGATTGGTTCATTTTAGATCGAGGAGACAGCCCTGCAAATCATGAAGAGCTTAAATCTCTCATGCCCATGAGATCATCCCATATTATTGGAGCACATTGTCCCCATAAACAACACACCAGTCCTTAAACAAATCATCAATTAGAAGCCTTCCTGGAGCCATTCAGAGAACATAAAACTGCTCATTAAACCCTCTGCTGGACAATTTATCATCACACAGCTCCATTTTTAAATCACTTCTTTCTAACATCTACCCTAACTGCCCAGGGATCAACAACGAGGATGGTCTGATGGCTCCAGACCAATGTGAGAGAGTGTCTTGGCTAGTCAAAAGTAGCCGATTATCAATATAAACATAAACACAGAATCTGTTGAGCCTCCCATGACAATTTGAACAGAGCATTTTTTACAGCACAAGTGAAAGATAATTGTACAATTGGATCACAATTGCTGATCTGAATTGGTTTGTGGTGTGCACGTTTAATTATGTGCTGAAATAATATTTGAGTTACACGATGTCTCAAATTAAAACAGGCATTTAAAATGCAATCCCGAATGGAAAATGAGCGCTGTAATGAAAAAGATTATTAAAAGTATGTTTGCTAATTTTTTGTTGCTTTGACCGTGTAGGCAGCTTGTCATTTTTGTACTGCAAAGTGGAACCTTTTGAAGTTTAACACAAAGAACTAAAGAATTTGATATCAGCGGGATATTTCACACACTGTTTTAGGGTCCTGTGATCTCTGAGCATTGTTAGTGCACTCAGACTTGTCTGAAAGAAGATGAAAGGCCAGCATGGGACAGTCAGTGGCTTCTCTGACATTGTCTCATCAATAGAAAATGGAAACAAAAACATGCTTTTAACTACGACTCACCACAAAATTGAGGACTGTCCACTGCTAATGCACTTTCCCTCATCTTTTCCAATTTGGCAGCACTTGTCTTTGTGAATTTAGAAAATTATTTTACAGTCACAAAATAATAAATAATAAATAAGTTGTTTTCAGGATGCAATCTATTTTCACAGTCTTTGCTGTGCAGACTAAATAGAGGCCGAAAGGGACAACTTGACACCAGCATCTGGGTGGACAAAGGGGTCAAAGTTTCGCTTGTTAGCACGGTCCACCATCTGGATGCAAAAAGCATCTTTATCCATTGACTAGGGCTGTAGTCAAGACCACCTTTGTCGAGTCCAAGACAAGTCCAAGACCAGGACTAGTCGAGTCCAAGTCAAGACCAAGTCCAAAGAGGTTCGAGTCCAAGACAAGACCGAGTCCAAAAAGGTTTGAGTCCGAGTCAAGACCGAGTCCAGGACAGGACAGGAAAAAAAAGTCTTATGCATGACATTATCAAGACAATCATTTTGGGTTATTATTTGTTGATCTAAAAGCAAAAACAGTGTCACAACACCCAGGATTTTTAAGTATAGATATTCCCCTTGATATCATATAATCTTCTAATCTACTGTAAAGAAAACAGAATGATGACATATGGTGATGATACCTCATAATAGCGGTGTTAGAACTGATATACAAACACCAACCTACTACTATTACCACTGCTAGGTACTAGTACTGAGCATTTGAGCAACTAAATGACAATAGCTTCACTCCAGTAAAATATATCTGTGATAATTTCTTCACGTTAAACCGAACTTTTATTTTGACGGGTTTCTGAGCGTATCTGACGATGAAATGCTGAAGATGAACGTGTACTTGAGTATGAGTACATGAACCTGCACTCATTTGCAGAGACTCGCTGAACAATCAGACTTTGATAGCAGTCTTTAATATTCACAGTCACTAGTCCATATAGCAATTTGATATTATGATCGGCAGTGAATAGACAGATCTGTTATTTCAGCTATGCGCCGGTATTGCAGTAAATAGTAGAAAATAAATAACACACGTGCAGGTCATCATCTACGGAGGTTTCTGCGGAAGTCTGCGGGAAGCATACTACAATAATACGTTATTACTGGGAACATAATAAAAAAACCTGGACTCGGTCGAGACCAAAAGCCACATTTGGCAAGACCAGTGGCCGAGACCGAGACAAGTCCGAATACCAGCGAGTCCGAGACAAGTCCGAGACCATAGAAAAACGGTCTCGAGTCCGGACTCGAGTACTACAGCCCTGCCATTGACAGCTATTAAAAAAGAAAGCAACATATACACTGCCCGGCCAAAAAATGTCACTGTTTGGATTTAAATAGGCAAATGCTTAAGAGTCTATGATTGAATCAATATTGCAGTGATTATTATGTTTCTATCATGTTATATGTTTGGCAGCAGTTCTTCTAACTAGTGGTCGACCGATATATCGCCACGGCCGATATATCGGCCGATATTTGACATTTTTGAAATATCGCCATTGGCCGATACGTTTTTCTGATTGGCCGATGTTTTGGAAGTGGGACTTTTATTTTGACGGGCGGCGCTGAGAACACCAGCGCCAGAAGAGAACGGCAAGGGCAGCTCCTCAGATCACACAGAGCTCACTCACATTCTCCGTCTTCATTAATTTACAATCTCTGTCAGTCATATCTAATACTTTGGTAGACAGAACTGGTAAACAAAGACAGTAAATGGTATGCAAAGTAAGTAAAGTAAAGCGTTTGCTTTTATATTATTTGTAACAGAAAAGGAAAACAATCAGACTAAAATACTTTCTCATTTGCTGTCAACATTCAGCAAATTCGCATCTACGTCATTTAAACAAATCTCTGAATATCTAATAAACATTTAATTTCACAAACCTTGCCGATTTAATCGAATCCAGCTGTGATATCTTGTGAAGTGTGCATTACTGTCTGCGAGTGACGGTCGGTCCGTGCGAAGTGAGTGAATGTGAACAGAAGATCAGCTTCACAGGAGACGCGATCGAAAAACTTTAAATCCTTCATTTTAAAATATGCTGATATATAACCAGTTGCCAACTGTGTCATATTCATATCTGTGATATATCCGGTTGCCAACTATGTCATATTCATATCGTTTTCACTGTGCTGTATGTAAAATTAGCGTTACCTTGTCTTTATTTGAAAAAATATGATTACCAGCATGAAATTACCAGATTACTGAGTGCCCTGTTACAGTGTTTACTTTATTTTTATTCACATATTCATATATTTCTAAACAATTACTTTGTGAAAAATACTGTAATAGGATTGCAGATTCAAGAAGTTGCCATCTAAAGTATAAAGCATGTTTATTTTATATTTATTAAATATTGATTAAAATAAATATATATAAAAATAATGGCTTTATATCGGCCATCGGCCACCCTGCTCTCTAAGATATCGGCATCGGCACCGGCCATCAAAAAATCAATATCGGTCAACCACTACTTCTAACCCTATTTGATGGAGTGTGTGTAGCTTTTCATTTCTTAAACAACTATGTAGGAAAACACATCACGGCCATATTCCAGGATGACAATGTCAAGATTCAATGACAATGTCAGGCTCAAATTGCTAAAGAATGGTTGGGAGGGAGCATGAAGAATCATGTTCACACATGAATTGGCACCTCTGAGTCCAGACCTTTAATTCAATGAAAGTCTTTGGGATGTGATGGAGGAGACTTTACAGAGTGCTGGACTCTTGCATTGTCAATACAAGATATTGACCAAAAATTGATAGGTGATGGAAATAAATGTTGTGATGTTATTTCCTATACTACATAGATGTATTGACTCAGGATAATTGCTAATGAAGAGCTTGAAGTCTTGTGCATAATAATGCGAGATGTCCTTATGGTGGACTCCACACTTAAGCGAGTGAATGCAAAATCTGGTTTCCTTTCATGTTCAGAGGAGACTCATTATTGGGACTTAAATGGCACCCTGGCCTGAAAATGGGAGGTCTAGTGTGTTCTGTGAAGTCTGGGCTAAGTCATTAAGGTGGCTGGGGGTAAAGCCACAGTATTAATTGGAAACCTCAGTCCATTACACTATCAGGGGTTACTACAACTCTGGCGCATTGCCATTACTGAGGAATTATGAATTATTTATGCAGAACACATTCAAATCATGAAGGCTAAAGGTGCAAAGTGCCATTAAATGGCTGTGACTTCATATTTTAAGGTTTAATGAATTGCA
This sequence comes from Rutilus rutilus, assembly GCF_951802725.1. NCBI lineage: Eukaryota > Metazoa > Chordata > Actinopteri > Cypriniformes > Leuciscidae > Rutilus > Rutilus rutilus. The sequence goes on along the minus strand of NC_140212.1, from coordinate 16,111,815 downwards.
GACTTGTTCTTTCACCTGAAGGTTGGAGACTCCAGAGGACATCATTTTACGGCATGTTAAAGTTACACAACCGCCTTGCCTCAAACGTCATCCAAAACTAATGCTTTGTCCGCATTTCATAGCATATTGTCGTTTTTCTCTGCTCACGCCATTGTTCAGCGTTTTGAACGAGCACGTTGAGACCAATGTGACTGCTCTCTGGCAGCTCCACAACAACAACAGATATGCAAATTAACCTCTGTGTTTTATTTGGGGAAACAAAGAGATTTTGGGTGGACAGTTTCAGCTTTGGTCTCTGTTCACTTTAGGGCTTTCAGATTTGTAAGTTTAATTAATTTTCAAAGGCAAGCCTGTGGTTTATTACAATGTGCAAATGATTCTCAGTGGCAGAGCAAAGCATGCTAATCTGCATGTAGCGCGTTGTGAAAGGTCATTCCCTCCAGCTCAACGGACAAAGCTCACTCCAAATTGATAAGCCTGACACCGGATATATGCACAAACACACTCAGACAATACAAAAATATGGACACCTATTGATGCACCGTGCCACAACCTATTAGTCAAGAATTCAACGATTTGCCCCATGGCGCCTGTGAAGGTATGCTGAATGATATACTACAAAAAAATATCAATTTTTTACACAGCAAAAGCACATTTGGGTGTTTGGTAATGCTAGCACACAGTTCCAATCCAAACCTTTATGGGATGCCTACAATGAATGTGCAAGCTACTATTTGAAAGGAATAATTCACCCAAAAACTATTTTTTTAAAATAATTTACTAACCCTCTAGCCGTCCTAGGCCAAGGCTCGAAATTGCGACCATTTGCGACCTCAAAATATATTTGGGAGCATTTGTCCGAGTGCAAATAGTTGTTGAGGTGAAACCTGATTTCATTTCTCGACAAAACGTTTGCTAATTACTGCACAGTGTATACAGCGGCCGGTCCACTGTTCTATCACATAACCAATTAAACTTCATATTTACACTCTTAACTTTAAAACTGATTATAGGTTGGTCAATATTAGCTGTCAATCATTCCCTTTCACTGCGCACCGTTGTCAACAGCTGTTTGCCTGCCATTCTCGCTCTGTCTGCACAGCGTACATGAACGCGCTGATGACGTATTATGTCTGCGTGAACATGCTGCTATCCTGATTGCTATCAGGATATGAGGAGACTTTCAACCAGCCGAAAATTTTTTATTCTATAGAGAATCACCTATTGCACCTTTAAGGCAGATGATGACGAAACAACAAAGAGTCCAAACAAACGTGATTGTGACAAAGGCATAATCATTTAGGCATCACAAAATAAAAAGCAAAAAAAATAATAATAAAACAACAAAAAAAACAAACAGAATCAATCAATATATTGCACATTCCTAATACAAATTTTTTACGGTACACCTAGCAGTGTTTCCCCTACGATTTTTGTGTCCCTAGTGTTGCGGAGCGGGCGTGTCTTCTGGATACGTGGTGTACAAGTAATCAAAAATCATGTCTAATTAATTGAAATCATTAAACTTTTATTATAAACAATTATTAAACTTATACAATATTAAAAAATAATTCAATGAAATGTATTTTTTTTCCACACAAATTTGGTGTTGTTTTTATTAGTGTTAGTATCATTATTACATTGAGACATTTCTAAATTCTAATGCACAACAGTAATATATTTCTGTCAAGTTAAACCGAACTTTTATTTTGACGGGTTTCCGTGAAGACCTTTGAGTTTCTGTGTTTATGACATGACGATAGTTTTTCTCAAATGAAGCGGTTAAATGCTCACAAAAAGACTTTCAGAGCGGATCTAGAGTCTGGAGAGGAAGTTCATGCATCCGTGTCCTCATAGGCACAAAAAAAACAGCTTGAGCGTCACACGTGCTTCAGCATGCGTGTGTGTGTGTGTGTGTGGTAAATGAAACTGCCATTGCAACTGCCGGTGCAACTGCCGGTGACGTCTGCACCATTCATTCACACAGAACATGTAGGATTCGTATTTAAATAGTATTTTTGCAGTTTAATATTCACACACTAGTCTATCGCGATTTGATTTCAGTGTACTGAACAGCTATATCGTGAAAAAAATTTTTTTTTTTTTTTTTCAATGGTAGGGGAAACACTGCCTAGACAGCAATTTAAACATATGCAATGGCTGTTCCAAACAGTAGGCAGTCTTAAGATATTGAAAATTCTAAAGCAGTATAACCTGTTTCCTTTGTGCATAATGCAATCCCAGAATGCACTGCGACAAGTTCACCAATTTATAAGCTATTTTATTGCCTACCCTAAGCGTTTCATTCCTTATGATTCTATTTCAGTTTGGAGACATCATTTGAAGGTAGCTGTCTATGTAAACAGTGAGGAAAGCTCACAAGGTTTTGGAACACAGCCAGTGTTTAATATCAATTACAAAGAACATCCTAAAGCTGATTGCTGGATTTGCTAGTGAGCCATTGTTTTAGAAAGCAAGAGGCTTTATAAATCCATCAACCATGACAGTGGCTGCATAAATATGCACATCCTGCCTTTAGACATGAGGAAGTGAAGGCAGGGAAAAAAAGGTCTCTGAGGTATCACTTTATACACACACACACACACACACACACACAGTCACATTTGTTGACTCCATGTCTCTTTGATGTAAATTCTGACATTTCTGGCAGCTCTGTATTCTGTGAGTAATGGCACTGCCTTTTACTGAGGTCAAAAATAGTGGAAAAAATATCATTCAGTCAGAAGTGAAATCACAATGCTATGGCGAATCTTGGGTATGAGTGGTTTCCTTTCCTTTTGAACCTTATTTAAATGTGCCTCTCTTGATTTTAGCTTCTGTGTGACTGCATGCTTATTAGAATACAGAAATCACAATGTGGCAAGGATCAAAGAGATGCAAAAATCTCAGAACTTATTAGAATAAAAACAGATTTTACTTCCATCAGGCACTTCATTTAAATGGAAGAACAGGACGAGCAACACCACACAACGCCGCCATCCACAGTCAAATGAAGTCAAGTGAAGTCTGAATAGCTTGAGTTGCTTTGAACGGCTGCCGTCATTAAAAAAAGGATGGTGGTGTGAAACAGAGAGCTTTTCCTTGCTTAGTGGATGAAGAGCTGAAAGAGCCATTATTGACTGAACAGCCATCAAGTTGCTACACAGGTTATTGCCTCTCTCTTTGTGTCAGTGACATAAGAGACAGATAGCCGGCAATACAAGAGCAGGCGAGTGGTTTGACATCTACTCTAATGGATCTGTTTACCTTCGGACACTCACTTTAGCACAGTCAAGGAGGACTGTGGAAGTTTGAGCAGAACAGAAACTCTGTAGTAAAGCTAATTAAGTGTTACTGATCCAGTATCGAACTGCACAAAGGGGTTTAAGATTTTTGTATGACCTGTAAACATGAAGTGATCATATGACTTGAAATCTATCAATAATTGCCTCGTGATATTCAACACCACTGACGCCTCCCCAAACCACCACCCCCAAGCGGTTTGTGTCTCAAAGCACAAAGAACACGTGTAAACTGACAGATTGTTGGAACAGGTGTGTCTGTGTTTGATCTATGCATAAGCTGGCGTGTGGGCCGCTTGCAGGACTGTTTTTTCCGTGCAAAATGAGGGTTGTAATGATTCACGCAGAAAAAAGCACAGATGCAAACATGCACAAAAAATAAACATATGCTTATGCTGTCAGATTATCTTATTAGAAAATGACATCAGAATTTTACTGTTGCTACTGGTCTTGAACTGAAGAAAAAGTATAGAGCTGTTTAGCTTTTTTTCTTTCTTTTTTTGCTTGTACTAATTGCTTACTCTTCATTTTGCAATATTGTTAATAATGTTGCCTCCACTATTATAAATTGCTTTAGATGTGAGCTTATGCTAAAGTATTCGGTATATACTATTATATATTATAGTATTTATTCCTTTTAAATTAGATTTTATTTATTTTAATGTTTAACTTTTAAATGTTGGTTTTAGTTTAAGGTTGTTAAAGCTTTTGTTTAATATTTCTATTTAGCTTTAATTTAGTTTTATTATAGTTTTAGTCATTTAAGTACTTCAACTTATTTCAGTTATTTGCCAAGGCAACATTTCTAATTTTAATTTAAGTTTAAATTTATTCTCTAATATACATTTTTTTAATTTAGCTTTATTTTAATTACAGAAAACAATGTTTATAGGTTGTTTTAGATAACAATATCAAAACTTAAATTAATGCAAATAGAAATGTAGGTGTCATTATATATGCAAATGAGTCTAAATATGCTATTGCAGCTATATTTGTTCCAAAAAATGCATTGTTAATTGAGTTTGACTTTCTATTTTATTGTTGTGCTATTCATATCATCATGAATGGTCTATGACTTGAATATTTTCCCTCTCATTAGTTTGTAACATGACCTGACTGTCTATTTCAAAGGGAGCTGTCCACAAGGCAGGTGCTGAATCGTACTTCCACAGTGTGACCTCCATGACAAGGATACTGTAGATCTACAAACAGCTGTGAGAGCTTCCTACTAGAGGTCTTCACGAGTGCACTTGGAACCAAAAAGGTCCGACCCGAGATCGGGTTCAGGTCCAAAACAAGTTCGGTCCAAGACGAGTGCCCCAAACACGGGTTGGGTCTGATATGAGTGGCCTCGGGTCTTGGGTAGTTTAAAATAAATGTGCTTTTACCGAATAAACCAGAGAAGACCCTTATTCTTTTCAACTATGCTAATTTTTCATTATTCGTTTTGGACATTTAACAATATATATATATTTTTTAAACAAATACATGTTAAATGATTCTATGGCAATGTTATTATCTATTACTGCGCTTCTATGTGCAAAGGACTCTATGCACAGTTGTTTCTGCATTTTAGAAATAAATTTTAATCATCTTATGGTCAGGTAAATAAGTATTTTTAACATTACTGCAATCGTTATATGACACAATTAGGTTTCTGTGATGACTGATGAGTGATTGACATTTCAGCACTTCATGAACAGACAGCAACTGCAGCAATGCACTTCTCTAGACTAGCTTGATGAGCTTGATCTTCTAATTTAGATGTTTTGTGTTTTGGTTTGACTTTTTGTTCTGACTGTTCTCAAGTCAAGCTCTTTATCGTAAGTGGTTTTTGTACTCTATGAGTCTGTTGCATTCAATTTAAATGTAAAATTTAACATTAAACATCAATATAAACATGAATGAATTAAAGTTAACAAATAATACAAATCTAAACAAAGATTAGGGAAATAATCTGAATATTCTAATTAACCATTCCAAATATGATGTATTGTAATTTTATTGGCTTCTTTATTAATTTGGAGCTATGGTATAGTTGGTAACGCACATACTCGGATCATTAATGCACTGTACCTCTCCTTGGTTTCATAATGGATTACATAATCAGAGAATATTTGCATTTTATTTGAATTTGAATAAGTTTTCTACAGACATGTTTCTCATGTCTGTACGGCAAGTGCACGCTGAGTTTCGGTTCATCTTTCTGATGCGCTCACAGAGACAGAGACGGATGAAAGTGTACCGTTTGTTTTCGTTATTTTACAAAAGCACACTGTGAATGAACACAAAATTAGACCCTTTACAGTTTCGAATGATGTCTCTTATTTGAAGAGTATTTTAGTTCTTTCTGCTGTTATGAATGAAAAATCCAAGTGAAAGCATTGATGCGTTCTTTGAACCCATGTGGACAACGCAAGTTTAAATTCAGCTCCCTACATTTCTTGTCCACCACCTGTAAACAGAATAGATTGAAAATGTTTGGTCATAATCTCTCTGTAATAGGCCTTGCCAAACAAAGAAAGGTAATACATGTGATTTTGCCAGAGGTAAGGGGAGTTCTTCTTAGGCACAACACAAAGCCAAACAATGGTACAAAAATCACTGTAATACACAACCCAAAGTGACTTATTGCTTTTATAAAATGACAGCAACAGCAATTTGAAATAATACACTAAGCAATACTAATTTCATTATGAATAGCTACATTCATTGTTATTACAAACAAAATAAACATTCTATCTGCAAGTAATATAGTTATTAAAGGTTGCCTGTTTATGGTTGCTAAGCAATCTAGTAACTTGCTGGTTCATGAAACCAGAAACCAGAATAATCAGATTTATAATGTTTGTAAAAATACAGCAACATCAGATTACAATTCTGAACACTGTTTTTGAAAATATGAGATTTGCTTTTTGAGACTCTGCCTGTCTCAAGCCACAGCTCCAGGCCTCGAGACATTCGCTGCATGGATGGCAGTTACCAAACGTTTGTCTCCACTCTGTCCCCGGGCTCAGATCTAACAGCAGCTGGAACAAACATACTTTATCAAATAAACGTCAAATGATGTTTGCTGAAAAATTCTGGCATTACCTACGATACTATTGCAACAGACAGCAACAAGAAGGGATGATAAATGAGTGGAACAATGTCTCCAGTCTGACAACATCCCCTCCCTTAACTCATCCATTTGTTTTGTGGGCGTCCCTGTAAATTAGATGAAAGACAAAGGCTCCATAACATGCCGATGGCTATGTGCAAGGAGGGCCTACATAGTGTAGGGATCAGAGAGGTGCATTTTGGTGTAGGTGGAAAAAGGAAGAAATGGGGAAGGAAACTTATTATACTGTATGACAACTAAAGACAGTAGGATACAGAGAAATGGAGACAGGAAGGAGATCGAGACAGAATATAGTGAGACAACACACCGAGGTCAAACCTGAGCCCAACTGTCATCCTGAGGAAAAGAGCACTAACTGAAGAGAGATAGTCTAGTGCTCATATCTGAGCTCTTGCTTTAAGTACTGCCGCTCACAGTCTGTCTGATGCATATCACAAAAAAAATATGAAGGTACTTCCTCCATCTTGCAATCTTTAATCTGATTGGCTGACGGAAAATAAATTACTTTTTTAACGTGTTTTTTTGTGTCTCTTCTGTTCACCAAATACAGTAAAAACAGCAATATTGTGAAATATTATTATATTTTCAATTATTTTCTATTTTAATGTATTTGATTATTTAATGTATTCCTGTGATGTCAAAGCAGAATGTACTATATTGTCATTTAGAGCATTTATTTGCAGAAAATGACAACTGGTCAAAATAACAAAAATGCAGTGTTGTCAGACCTCGAATAATGGAAAGAAAATAAGTTAGGGTTAATTAATTTTTAAACAACACAATACTAATGTTTTAACTTAGGAAGAGTTCAGAAATCAAGCGTAGCGTCAGTTCTGCGAGGTCACGTTAGTCAAGCTCGCATCAGCTGACTCTCAGCTGATCCACATCTACCTATAGAAATAGGATGCCTATCATTGTATACATATATAAGCTCCTTCAGTATTATCAGCAGCTATTGCATTTCTCAGGAGCTAATTACCCTCCTCCGTCCCCAGCTCCTCCTCTCGCCCAGGATTTGGCATTATGATTCCCCTTGAATTAGGATAAGTTCTCGAATTACGTTGTACTTTAAAATCTTGAATTAAATATATTTGCATACATTCATGTTGGTTCTGTTCTGTTTTCCCTAAGGGGGGTTATTCCTGCTCTCCCTGCTCTTATCCATGCTAGGCTGCATGGATGCGCAGGGAGTTCTTGCCCAGAACGGAACCATACCGCCAATCCAAACTGTATGCTAATTGTCAATCGTATTTGGCGATAGTGATCCTGACAGAAATCAATATTTGGTGGAATAACCCTGATTTTCAATCACAGCTTTCATGCGTCTTGGCATGCTCTCCACCTGTCTTTCACATTGATGTTGGGTGACTTTGTCACTCCTGGTGCAAAAATTCAAGCAGCTCGGCTTTGTTTGATGGCTTGTGACCATCCATCTTCCTCTTGATCACATACCAGAGGTTTTCAATGGGGTTCAGGTCTGGAGATTGGGCTGGCCATGACAGGGTCTTGATCTGGTGGTCCTCCATCCACACCTTGATTGACCTGGCTGTGTGGCATGGAGCATTGTCCTGCAGGAAAAAACAATCCTCAGAGTTGGGGAACATTGTCAGAGCAGAGGGAAGCAAGTTTTCTTCCAGTACAAACTTGTACATGGCTTGATTCATGTGTCCTTCACAAAGACAAATCTGCCCGATTGCAGCATTGCTGAAGCACCCCCAGATCATCCATTTTCAGCTTTGTCCAACACCTGGTCGTCTAATGGTTAGACGGAGACCTGGAGAGGCCTACAAGCCACAGTGTCTCGCACCCACTGTGAAATCACTGTGAAACTACACATTAACATCACATAAAAACAAAACAAATTGCGGCATTTTGCATGTTTATTAAGCAATCTCCACCAGTCTAAGTGGGCACTTTTGGCCAGAATAAGCCGCAAAATGGACCAGACTTTATGGCACAGTCAAAAAAAGTCTGGCTACACAAAACTATATGAAGGCTAGCTTACTGAAACTGGTGGGGGATGATTTGTCTGTAATACTTCAAGCATCTATGATCAACATGCAGAAGGTTGTACAGTACCTTGTGTTACACCACCAGGCTTTAGAAAATCTTTGACATCCGCCAAAGAGAAACACATTACAGCAGCTGCCCAACCTGAGCCGATATGGAGTCAGTGGGCAAAGTTGAAATCCACTAAAGTGGAAAGTATAATAGTTTTTTTTATTTTTTATGATCAGTCATAATTATAAGACGTATTTCCTCTGTATCACAGCTTTAAATTGCCCAGATAATCAATTTAATGTTAATTCAAAGCTACATGTTAGCTACCTCCTGCTAAACAATGATTTTCTTCAGCCCCTCAGAATGCAGTGCTTGTCTCCCGAGTTGCCTGACTGTCGGGTGCCAACCTGTGTGGCATGAGAATGGAGAATTCCAGTTGCCAGGTAGGAGCAGTATCTAGTGGCAGCAGTCCTTCACTGCAGCATCCTGCCTACATTGAGTCTTTCCAATAATTGCTTAACTGAAAGAGGAGCATTCAGTATACTAAAAACTTGTTCTTTTTTTATCTGACAGTGTAAGTTAACATCAGCATGGACTACTAAAGGTGATCGACAACTGATTTTTAGATTGCATCCAAGCGCCTGTTTACAATTTACACTTTCCCACATAAATGTGTCTCTGCAAAGCGACTATAAATCCGATCGTCAATTCCCACGCCATGTGCAAATTTAACGGAGTTCATGCCATTGAAAGTAACAGCTATAAGAACTGCATTTTATTTATCATCAGATAATTTCAAGATTAAAGAGCGCAATATGAGAGAGAGCCGCATTAGCAGTGGTAAGATCATTTAGTCTCACTACTTTTAATGAAGATGACTGTGTTTTGAGCATCTGTGACTTACTTTGTTTCATTTGTGGCAGTTTGGGTGTTGGCTTGCTGAAGAGTTACACAGCAATTCATCTGCGGCAATGCATGTTGCGGTAGCGCAATCATATCTGTAACATGTCATATAGCCTATAACACGCTCTCACACGTTTATTTTTTTTTTTTTTTTGGGTGGAGTAAAATCTACATAAGTAGTTTCAACAACCAGATGCATTTACACTTGTCCAGTTTCGTCTGGAATGCGTCTCAGACCACCTCCTGAAGTGGTTTGAGCGATCGGATTTAAATCCACCTCGAAAGCGTTTCGGAGGGCATTTACACCTGGTCTTTTCACGATTGAATAGCTATCCGATCAGAGAAAACGCATGAAGTGAGGTCAGCTTTGCTTTTAAAAGTCTTTATAGGCGCCATATGTCTTAACATGTGGCGGGTGGGCATGTGCAGACAGGACATGCAAGGTTATTGATTGAAAAGTCTGGTAATCTGTGTGGTGGGTTTCTCATGACATTGAAGCTGTCCTTGACAAGACAGCTAAATGGAAACAAATTGAAATTCCTGCTCCTTTAACACAACGCTTATCACCTGAGACCATGGGACACCGTGTCCTGGTGTATACGTCTCGCCCTCCATTTATCATAGATGCAGTCTCTCTCAAACTCTTCTCACGTTCACATACCTATTACTTCTTATAGCGATAACCTGTTCTCAAGTCGGAGCAAGTTATTGATGTAGTTTTGGCAAATAGAACTGATATAGTATAATCACATTTGTTGGACTGTCTATCCGTCATCTTTTATGCTGTAGAAGATCGATCTTGGTCTCTTATGTTCTCAGAGGTTGACGGCTGAGGTAGATAAGCATTTGGCAAGAACTGCCGGCACAAAGCACGAATGAAACCTCCACAATATAAAATTAAATGAACAAGTGCTGCCATGACAGATGATATTTCCCTTGAGCATCAGTTCAGTGACTGGTCTGATGAATGCACAACTTGGGTTAATGGAGTTCTTCGAGAAAGTTTAAGAGGAGCCCGTTTGTGACATCCCATCATTTACAACACTAAGGTTAAATAAGCAACCACTTACCCCATTCTTTCTGACAAATCTCCCATCATCCTCACAATTTATCTTCACATCGTCACGTCTCGTACTCAAGTTCTTTCATTACCGACAAAAGCAAATCCATCTTGCCATTAAACACCCCTTATGTGGATTACATGAACATGACCATGTTTATCATCTCTGGTTGCAAGGCTTGTATTCATTTGAGCATAAGTGTCATTAATGATTTCAGGTGTAGCATTCATGCATGTGTAATTAACAAGCTTTTTCATTAAGCTCAGCTCAACAGTAACTCAGTTGGCCAGTACTGTATATCACTGTCTAATCTGCATAACTAATTAAGGTTACCAAAATTGATTGTCTTTATCATGTGGATGCCATCAAAGTAAAGTGTAAGAGGTACTGTTGTGCCCAGTTTGTTGAGAAACAAGACTCTGTACATGTATTTGTGTGTATGTGTGACTTTGTACCCCATGCAGGGACAGCAAGGAACAGAAAGTAGTCAGTCCTGCTGAGATTAGAACCTGACCTCTTATTTTTGCTGTCTCTATCAAACTTTCTCTTCCATTCTCTATTTTCTGGCCATATGCCTCAGTAAACTCAAGTAAAGGAAGACAAAATTGCAGGACCATCTACTCACATTTTGGCATCGCATGATGCATCCATCCTACAAACGCACACAACTCTTTGGAACAAACCACCGTGTCTACTGGCGTGTCTACTTTGCCGTGTCTATATACCTGCTGTGTCTACTTTGACTTTGTCACATATGTCTCCTGAAAAGCTATGGCTGTCAGGTCACAGTGTGTCCTACTCACGCCATCTGTATTGTATAGTTGTTTCCTTCTAAAAAAAAAGTCTGAGAGTTGTTGAGTCAGTTAGTGATTTTGCTGTGGCAAATTATCCTTTTGTTTTTTCATGTACAATAATGATAAAAAAAAAAATACAAAAAAAACTAATATCACTACTTCGCCCTGATCCTTCTATTATTTAAAGTCACAATGTAAGTGACGTACATTTGCTTAAACAGATTCAATATAACATAAAAAAAATCTAGGGCAGAGACATGGTTCTATCCATCTGTTGTTGATTGGATGGAGGCAAATCGGAAAGCTTGAACTCCATCATGGGTGAGGTTTACACTGACTAAATGACTTCTGGCATACATCATCAGAGAGAACATTTCACCGGAAAATCTTCCGGTCATGACATTCTGTTCAAAAATTATGAAGACAAAAATAAAAAACTTATGCATGGATTAATTGTTCACAATAAGGTCATTAAGATGCATTTAGAAAATAGACTTTGAATTGAATTTCCATTTCTTGCATTAACATCAGCTTTAAAGAAATGCTCAAGTTAAATAGCCTACAACTTAAGCTCTTTCACCAATGCAGTGTGCTGTCAAAAAACCAAAGACTATGATTTTTAACCATTCCTCGTGTCATAAAAATGAAACAGCTTGACAGTAATGTACTTACAAATGAATCCCCAGCAGGCAAATATGCAAAGCCACAAATAAACATTTTAAAAAGGCAGCTGTAACACTGGTTTCAACATTTCTATGTGTGGCCCATAAAATAACAGATTTTTACTTTGCAGGGTTTGTAGGAGATTATATCACCACAATCTTTCAACACGTTATGACCATTTAAAAGAAGTACACTCCCAACATTTCACTTGGGATACTAAAAAGGAACATAGAAGGGAAGCAAAATTAAAGGTGCTCTAAGTGATGTTGGGTGACGTCACTTCTTGTTGACGTTTAAAGTATTGTCAAACAAAACGGAGGCTAGCTAGACCCTCCCTCCTCCTCATCCGTGCACTAACCCCCCAAACCCCACCCCCAAATCCTTCTTGTCGGTTATTGGCTGGAACAGTTTGTTATGTTTCGTGGTGCGGGTGAGCCCAGTTTGTTTTTCTTGCTGTTTGTGGAGCCTGGGGTGTCTACAGAGATTGCGTTTTTTACAGTGTGTTCAGGGGACAGGCAGCTAGCGGATGGTGAGGAGATGTTTGCTGGATGTGACAAAAAAACGTTTGGCCTAAAAAACGTGTGACATCGCTTAGAGCACCTTTAACTATCCATAAAGCACCTATTACATGTGACAATTTTGTCAGTAATGCACAGTGTTTCCACCTAGAAAAGTTATTTCTGAAGCTTCACATTTCTACATTTAAACCCACAGCTTCTATCAAAAGTGCTGTTAACATGTTTTTCATCCATGTATACAAACTAAGGGACAAGTCAAAATTCTTTTAAATCAACGGCAAGACAAAGATGTTATCGCTAGATCTAAAAAAACACTACTTAAATCCCTCAAGTTGCTTATTTTATAGAAAATAAGACATCAAAAACACAAAAAGTAACGAAACAAGCTTAGCTCTCCCCATCATGACAGTTAATTTACAAAATTGCCATTGCAATACAGAAAATAGAGAAGACTCATCTGAGATTGTCGAGTGTGATTCAATCATGGAAGGGTAGCGTGGAGTTCAGCGTGGCATTAATCTCTCGCAGTCTTGTATTTTCTTCATTAGATAATCTTTGTGCCTGCCTCTCTTTTATAAATCATTACATTAGCCAATAATAGGACTGGCCTGGCTTCCCGCTGGAGAGTGCAGCCCGTTAGGCGAGTGGATAATGAGTGTTTTTACATGGGGCTGGGTGGACATGTTTTAGGGAAAGCCTCATTTTAGTCTCGGCACGACACAGCATGTGCAGACAGCACCGCAAGTGCTTCAAACGGTACATCCTTCAGGGGGTCCCCAAATTCGTCAGCCGCTTAAACGAGCAAGAGACAAACAAAGAGGAGACGAAACCGAGAGAAGCAGAGCGTGAGGTCTGTTGATGTGACTTTTTCGCGGCAAGAGCTGTGCCTTGGGCCTGTTGTAGCATATTATTATTCCAGCAATTGGGTTGCAGCAAGCTTGCAAACAATTTAGTTTTCCGTCAAAAAAAGCACTGACTTGACTTCACAACTGACCACAGGAAGCAAAATCAGACTGCTTAGATGAAAGGTTAAAAAGAGACAGCGACATGCGGCAGGGCAAGAATCTAGAATACGAACCCTTTTCTTTAATCTTTTCTTGAGTTAAATGTGGACAGTCATGTGCAGTATTTTACACTAGAAGCCCAACAGCACACAGAGGGAATAAGCATGGTAAATCTTCTTGGAGACGGGCTATGACGGGCAGTAGACTTGGTTGCCATAGCGACAGCAAGGATGTTTGCATGAGAGAAGGATCATGGCAGGGATTTAGAAAGAAGCGGCCAGTGTGCGCACCTTGCTCCTGTTATGATAAGAACTATTTAAGACTTCAAGCAACAGTTCAGCCAATAATGAAATTTTTATCATTATCATCATGTCACTAGAAATCATTTTGTCACTTTTTTCTATATAAAGCCCAACTATCCAAAAACACCCCAAAATTAACATGGATATACAGAATTGTTATTATATTATGTTATATGCAGAGTTAAAAAAAAAAAAAAAAAATCCTTTAAGACTGAGGAGTAAAAATAGAGGTCAGGGGCCGTATTCACAAAAAGTTTCCTCTAAGACTCTGAGCTGAGCTGAGACCAACTCACAAAGCTGCTGAGACCAACTTTTACTAAGGAACAGAAAGAAGTCTTAAGCTAAGAGCAAGGGTGGGGTTGACCTCGTTACTATGGATGATGTCAACATGCTGACTAACTATGCACACAGTGATTGGCTGATGGTTGAGGAGTCTCTGTCAGTGATTTAATCATATAAATATTGTAGAATGAGGTATCATGTTGCCATATCCAAATAAAGGTTTTAAAATGAAAATGTTGCCATAATTAAATAAAGGTTTTAAAATGAAAATGTTGCCATATTCAAATAAAGATTTTAAAATGTAGGCTAATTGTCACCAATTAAACAAGTATATGTTCAGCCAATTGTCAACCTCTTACATGTCTACATCTCAAGAGAGCACGTTCAAATCTAATCTGCTCGAGAGGAGTTACTAGGTGAGTCGGTTGTGTATGTATATATACTGTACATATACACATACACACAGTCATCTCACCTAGTTACCTCGACAGCTTTCTGCATCCCTCTGCCACCCTGACTTGGCTGGTTCCTATTTCCAGCCAGGGATACGGGGAAATACTCTGGGTTTGGGCTAAATTCCGAGCTTGGAGCCCTCGATCCCCACGGACAGCACACCAAATACGCTTATTTTACTTGTTTACTCTATTCGATCATTTGTAAGTGGGAACTCGTGAAAACAACTGCCACAGGTAATCGGACATTACTTTCTTATTTATTTATTAATAAAGATTTATTTTTGGAGTTTTTGCCTTTTTATTAGGACAGTGAATAGACAGGAAGCGAAGTGGAAGACAGAAAGGGGGAAGGGATCAAAAAAGTCCTGAGTCGGAACTTGAGTGTTTTATTCTCCATCATTCAATGCATTTTACCTGTACATACTGTATATGAACCTTTATGTTATGTCATTGCAGATTAAAATCAATAAATCTACATAATTGCATTTATGAAGAAAAGGCTCAGCACCCAAGACTCTATCGCTGAGCCTCAATGGTGTACAGTGCCTGGGTGGTTTGCTGAGGCAGATTGCAGGCAACAGCCATTTTAGGATTGTTTGTTTGGTCTTAGTGACTTAGGAGTCCTCTTACCCCTAACTTTTTTTTTCCCACCATTGTAACAAAAGACAGAGAGATCTGTTCAATATAAGGGCAAACACAATAACTAGTCAGCAATAGAGAAAAACTATGGCTCCTTCAATAACACGCACCCACGCACACGTTTTTGTTTGACTCATGTTTCTGATTACAGTTAAAGAGAGAGTTTAACTGTAGTGTTTCCTGCACTATTTTTCTAAATCTCTTGCGCCACTGCAAAATAAACTATATTGTATTCAATTTGTGAGCTTCTGAATAGAATGTGATGAGATGAAAAGACTGCATACTATGAAATAGTAAGACAACATCTTCACTGACTGAGCTCAAAAACAATCATGCAGTGCTAACAGTACAGTCCATTTCACAAACAAATGAGCCATTTCTTTTAATGATTCAGCCAAAGAGTCGCAAAATATTTCAGTTTATTGAAGTTTTCACTGAACTAACAATTTCAAATTTTACATTGATTTACTGTCAGTCTTGACAAACTCATAATGAAGAACGTCTTAATTATATCAGTATAATTGCTTGGTATACATTTTGTTCGTGTGATAACGTAGATAAATGTACACATTTTACACATTATTTTACTTAACCTAAAAATCTTTCAGATATCAAAATGTGTGGTGAAACATTACACATTTTGATAATCCAAATTTCTTCATTTGCTTCATGCAGTTTTCTTTGGGAGACAGAATACCACATAATATTCACATCTGCTCCTAGACTCAACTGTGGTCAGGGAATGCATCATGGGATACTGTCATTTTCACCTGATGCCACATGAGCGGCAGGGTAAACTGTAGCACAGTGGTATTTTTTCTAGCTCTCGTCTTTCCTCCCTTATTAGATTCATAAAACATTCAAAATGTCCTCCAGTCCACCTTTGTGGCAGAGTCTGCCCTTTAGTAATAATTAATTCCTCACACCTTCAAGCAGCGGTGTGGGAGTAGGGGGTGTCAGTGTGGTGCTACAGCGCACGACTTGGGCGTCTATTTAGCTATGGCTTTATATGTAATAACGTCTGACATGTGAAATATAGAGTGCTAAAATCAGTTACTGCTAGAAGGATGTCCTCTTGTAGCATGAATACCGGAATATAAAAAGGTTGTGGGGAGAACTTTCTCAAGGGAGAAAGGAAAATAATATCCTTTTAACTACCAACACACGCAATTTTTCCCAAACATGCATAATATCTGAGATCTTGGGGCGAGAAATATTCTGAGCTATATTTGCGCATTAAACAGATTAAGATGGTGATGTGGAATTAAAGAGAAATAGTGCATTATGATTTTCCTTCCATTTCTGGGTGGTGACACCAGGTCCAGTTTTTACCCAAATGAAATGCTGATGCTTTTGTGAAAGCATTCAATTATTCATAATTGTCACTAGTGCACATTCATGCTGAATTGTTGTGGCTTAAATTGAAGTGTGACAAGCCATGCAGAAAGAGAATTTATAAATCTCTTCTTGTCAAGAATTCACATTCTTTCTGAATTAATTTTGTTACATTTTGTTAATGGAAATTACCTAATTGTACATAGAGTGCTGCTCTGCTTTTTGGTTGTATCAAAATCATCAGCATTATAGAGTAAATCTCTATTGGCTGGGACAATTTGACTACATCAATCACATGACATTGTGTAGAAAAAAAACGTACTTGAATTACTTCCATGTTACGTTTGTGGCCGAGCTACAAGCAATACCTTGAGGAGGATTTCTGTAAAGCCAAAATGCTTTTCCTCTTTGTTTTGATCAAGTTTGTATTGATCATGTAATCCTAGTATTATCAGTGTAGATCCACTACGATCAAGGCCATATATCCCTCTAAAACCAGATAAAGGCAAGGTGGTGCTTGACCATAAGCACATGTAAACAAAATGGGATTCTAAATTGAATGCGTTTGCATAGAGCAATTAGGCAGCACAGAATGAGCATACAGTTGATGTCAAAGAATGTGTTCTTGTGTTCAAAATGGCATCAGAATGGAACAGACCATAGAGTCACGAGACACATTTTCAGTTTAAACTTGACACGTGTCTTAAAACCAGAGAAAGTATTTAAAACTGCACAAGTTGACGCAGCGGTCCAATATATCTGCCTAATGCATGTTTACAAAGACCACAAATGTATAAAGGTTTGAGGTTTGTAGGCCAGTAATAGGCTTCTATTCAATTATATGGGACATGTATACTGACTTATGTCTATATAATGTATATTCAATGGTTTCACTGTAAACCCTAATGTTGTCAATACAAAAGCAATCAAGTTATCATAACTTGCAATACCATGTTTTGGCATCATAAGATGTTTAATTGATTTATTTGGCAGTAAAACCACATTTGGTGAACTTGATAAAACAAGTTTTGTTAGGCACCATTACTCCATTAAATTGGGGGAATGAGTTTCCTCAAATTATTTGAGTAGACTCAACTTATTAGGGTTTACAGTGTACGACAACAATGTAACGTCTATGAACGTATTGTCATTTGGGAGCTTTTCTCTATGTGATTGTGATTAATTTGCTTAATTTATTAGCATATAAATGTAATTAATTTGATGACACTTTTTAATCAGTTGACAGCCCTAGTAAAATAATATAGATGCTAAGGAGACTGGGAAGGGTGCCATTGTTAAATCCACCACAGAAAACAATTGTGTGTTGTAGTCATTTGGTCTCAAGGTGAGGATTCGCCACTTGATTGCCCCCTTGTGCACCGATTAAAGAGAAGGACATTACATCACTTCCGCTAACTACGTGCATTTGTAACCGCCATAGCAACACAGCAACACTACGTTTTGCGTAGCAAACGTTATGGAAAGAGATCTGCTCATCACCATCTGTGTGTGTATGTGTGCATGTGCCAAGGCTGTGTTATGGAGTCAGAAGGCTGGCTACATTCTCTAAGGACCTCTCCTCCGTTGCTTAGCAATATGTGGAACAGTGAGCAGCCCCAATAAGGCAATTGCATCTACTGTATTTCCCTAGCAGAAATACACAGAGATAAAAACAGAATTCAGCTATTTAGCATTCACATGAGTAATATTTATGTTATGCAATATCAAAATATTTTTGTTAGTAAGACATTACTAACAAAGTAAGACAAATCTTAGTAAGACAAATCTTAGTAAGACAAATCTTAAAAGTTTTTGGCTGATATTATGAATTTACATGATCGTTTATATTCCTGGTGGACTATGGATGTCACGTTTAAGAATAAGCACCGCATATTCATATGCTGTAATCTATGTCACTTTGCATACTGTGCAATACAATTACAATTACAGAATTAATATTTGGTATTATACAAGATCAAGAACCAATTAAAAGTATGTAAAAAATTTTTTATGTCTGTTAATGCTTGTTCCTAAAAGAAAATCTAATAATAATAATAATAATAAAATAAATAAACGAATTTAAAAAGTATAAAATGTGTATATAGACATTTTAAATGTGTATACATAGATTTCAAACAAGACTTTAAGTCTATATTATATTAGGGCAAAGCACTTTGTCAACCCTACAATCTCATCGCTCTTCTACTGACCTTGAGAGAGTTCCTGTTCTCGGATACATCAAACGATATTTATTCACCAGCATTTCCCACAAGTCCTTGTTGCTTGTGATATGTATGACCCCTGCTGCTTGCCTGTACAAACACAGGCTTGTTTTTTGTTATCCATCTCAGTCACTGGGTGAAGAATTACTGCCTTACTGTTGGTGTGGGTCACAAAAAGACACTGCCAGCTTGAAAATGCTCAATCCAGTGGTCTAATGGATATAAATTACAACATCCTCATAGTCCAGATCTTGTCACTGGAAGTTCGATCACATAAAAAAAGGTGAGATTCACCTTCAATTTTCCATGTTTGTAATATATTATTGCTTTTTAATTCTGTCCCAGTTACTCAAATCCACAGTGAGTGTCCTTTAGATAGTATCTGTGCTTGCTGTGGTGTAACGCAACAATAACATATCGCGCCGTTATTACACACATTTATCATGGCTGCCCCAGACTCTTCATGGAGCATGTCAGTGATCCGTACACTTCCCTCGCCCAGGTATCTGCAGCCAAGCAGCCAGCTGTCCAAGGTCAAATCATAATAGAGCCGCTATTTTTATCTTCTGGCTGCTATTACTCCTAACAACAGCGTTTTGGCCTCTGCAGGTACGCACATATATGTACACATGCACTTGCATTTATTTCTCTACCTTCAATTTCAACACAAAAGGGAACGGTGTAAGTGAATGACGAAAAAAAAAATATCTGCCAGGTGAATGATCCTAATCTCACAGGCTGACATTAAAGACTTCCACAGATGCCCTGCTGAGCATAAGAGACAGTACAAGGGATGGTTAACTCCACCTTTCGGCAGTACCGGGCTTGTATCTCACCTCATTAATGGATATTTAACAAGGCTGATAATGCACAACGTTGCCCTTGGCAACTGCAGGGGGCGTGACATATTTGGGCCAACATCTGCTATCCCATATTGCCCCAACAGGTACAATCTTTGTGCCGTGTTGCTGTGGTTGTCAGTAAACAGGGAAAAAGGAACTTCTCAAGCCAACAGATTCTCTTGATCAAAGATTATTATCGATGGGATGGGAGTCATAGCCATAGCTAACTTCCTTTGTGGACCAATTCATGTTCACAATTATGTATTGCTACCATTATGAGTCATTACAAGGAAACCTCAAAATAAAAAGTTGTAATACAGAGTAATAATTTGTGTCCATGATCGTTATTTTTTATAATAAATAAGTAAATACATATGTAAAATAAATGTAAAAAATAAATTGTTTTACAAGCTTCCTGCCCACCATATTTTTATTAACTTTTTTATAATCTCAGATTCGGTGTGCAGACTCCTTAAAGACTCAATTGTTTTGAATGAATGTACCCAAAGAATCTAAATTTGGTGCATTATTATATATTATTATATTAATCTGAGAGTATAAGAACTCAACAAATCCAGAGCAAACTTTGTTCAAAAACTTTGTGAACAAAATATCTGTAAACTGAAAATATTGCTGTGATGGTTTGTATATAATGGAAGTTTGTAAGAATCACAGAGATAATCACAGCACATGCATCTTAATGTGAAGTGGTGGTCAATGTTGATGAATTTTTTCAAGCTATGTTATCACTTAGCAACTGTTTTACTGCAGCTCCTCAAGCACTGATGTATTCCAGAGGAGGATCTGCACAGCTGAATTGGAAAAGCCCGAGGCTACAGCCGAGCAATCCCTGCTCCTCGCTCTCACTAGGCGTGCATAGCAACCGCTGATCTGCCCAACACAGATATGAGGTAATGACAGGCCCATTTGTTGGTGTGGGCAACAGCTAGCCACAATGGCCCAAGTCCTTGATAACATAACTATAAGAGATTTTAGTGTGTTATAAAATCAAACAAATGCAAACAAAAGGAGAGCTTGAGTTGACAGGGAAGCATAAGTATGGTTTGATAACAATCTTGTGATTCAGAATGAGGGACAATGCAAGGCAAACCTACTTTCTCTTCGGCTGCTACTATAGGTTGAAGGAGACAGCATCTGTCTCTGAATATATACGTTTGCAGTCGTGACTCCCAGAGCAGAACAAATAATGGTTCAAAGAACCTCTTTTACTGTGGGAATTATATGCCATTCTGGAATAATTTCCTTCACTATCCACTGACACAGATAAACCCATCACACATGAAGGGTAGAGGGAGAAAAGACGAAGAGAGTGTTTATCAGATACGGAGGACTGTGGTGGGATTAGTTTCCCTGGGATGAATACAGCTTCTCAGCTTCCATCTCCCCTCCCTTCCAACCTCAGCCGTCCATCCGCACACACACTCCCACACACAAACCTACACGTAAGAAAACACATCTCCGATCTCCAGCTACAAACAAATCATTCTCCCCTACTTGGATAAGCATATCTCAACCAAGCGTGGCAGTGGATGATGGGTTTCTCACATGAACCATCCAACCAGTAAACTACCACCTTCCCTGGCCAGCCAGAAATAAGGAAGGAAACGGTGCCAAAAACCAGTGTTGGCGCGAAAACAAACGCCACGCTGTAGGGGCGGGCATTATGATGGCACGCTCTACTCTGATCCAGTATAGGTCTCTTTCAGAATCGCACCAAATACGAAACAAACTAGCAACATCCGAACACCTGCAACTTCAGAGAGGGAAATATGAATGCCTACCTGAATGTAGCTTGCTGTTATCTCCTGCTTCAGCTGGGAGGAAGTGAAGTACAGATCATATGCAGGAGAGAGGGAGTCACAGAGAGATGGAGAGGAGGAGTCTTGTCTGGTAGAGGTGGAGAGAGCGGGAGAGAGAGGGAGAGAGCTGCTGTTGTCGCTATTCTCTGCTGAGCCTGCAGGGAGTAGTGTGCATGGCAATGTGCTATCCCTGTTTGAAGCCAGAATGTGTATGCATCCAGTCCTGAATTAGAGAGAGGCAGGGAGAGAGAAAGAGACTCCTGGCTGTTTAACCATGCACCGTCACGAGGCACTTCTTTCGGAATCCCTCCAGTGAGAGTGGCAGAGCATCACTGAGTCCTTGGCTGCGATTGGCTATCGTGGATGATGATGCAGTCAGCAGGCGATGGTTCTGGCAACAGTCAACTAAGATGACCCTCTCAGCTAGTATTAGCATCCTCACACATCCTAAGCAAAGGCTGGAGGCAGGGCAAGGACGAACGAAACCCTACTGGGAACGAGTTCATGTACTTTATAGGGCTGGAAGCTGGATGGTGTACAAGTCCCGGCACGGTGACTTGTAGACGTTCATGCGCACATGAAGACAAAGACGTCTCAGAGGAACATCTAGGTGTAGAGGTTGTGATTTCCCCAGAGAGAGCTCCATCAATAGCAAGGTTGGCTCACTGTTAGGAAAGTAAGGTGCTAATTAATGGGATGAATTCTGGGTAACGTGACCTCCCATCTTGAAGAGAGTTGCTTGTAGAGTGGCTATTATTCTGTCTGATGTTCATTAATTTCGAAATGGCCTGGATCTGGATGGCGGACATAGCTAATAATGGTTCCCAATGGATCGCCTGATGTCTCTTTTGTGGACCTCACTGTTTCTGTGCTCAGAGTTTGACAATTTCACAGTGCAATGCCTCCACTTATAAAGGCCAGCTTGTTGCATAAGAACAAAGATATAAAAAGTAAGAAGGGTAAATGACTCATCTCTTTTGTTGAAAATTAAATGTCAGACTGCTCGTGCTTGCAAGATGTGGTTGTGGAATGCAAAA
This sequence comes from Rutilus rutilus, assembly GCF_951802725.1. NCBI lineage: Eukaryota > Metazoa > Chordata > Actinopteri > Cypriniformes > Leuciscidae > Rutilus > Rutilus rutilus. Next base: position 16,089,514 of record NC_140212.1, on the reverse strand, counting down.
ATCAATTGTTAATTGAACAGTCCAAAAGTTATAAAGCTGCCTTATAAATAACCGTTTGACTTGAAGAGGTTTTTAATGTGAAACTTTAATAAAAAAGGTAAACAGCATATACTGATGTGTAATCCAAATCTCAATTTCAAGAAACATGCCATTTTAGAGGAAACTCTCGTACTTTTTTATTTGAAATGAGCTGTATTTATAGAGCTTTATAGAGCTGTATTTGGATAACTGTACAGCATCTATTAATATGCACAAATCTGTTTTTGTTGAGTGCCACTGACATCACACGCATCACACACATGACCAGCGTAGGCCAATAGTGAGCCTACATGCTGACGTACAACACAGAAGAGCTGCGCTGTGACACTTAGTGAACTCACTCAGAGGCCAACACAGAAGAAAATGAATAGTTGAACAGTCGTTATTTTTGTTTTTGTGCACAAAAAGTGTTCTCTTCGCTTGATAAACTTATGGTTGAGCCACTGTAGTCACTTGGACTATATTAATCATTGTCTTTACTAACTTTCTGGGCCGGCAAGTTTCAATAACATAGAAGCCTATGGAGGATATCAGATTTAATCAAAAATATCTTAATTTGTAGTCCGAAGATGAACGAAAGTCTCAACAACATGAGGGTGAGTAATTACTGACAGAATTTTCATTTTTGGGTGAACTAACCCTTTAATGCTTTACCTGATGATCTTTCTCTTTACATGATATCCAGATTGACACTGTCTAACTCTCACATGTAAAGAATAAAAAATAGAGCAATTTGAACTAGGGATGGGCATTTTTAGAAAATATTGTACTCGAATATTTGGGCTCATAAAAATGTAATATTCGAATATTCGTTTATTTAAATTACGTTTAACGAGAAATACTTTTTAATCACCATTTCTGAACAAGCTTACGATTAGGCAATATACAGTACACAACAAGCTTACGATATATCTTAAGGTTTTCTTTTAGTAGAAAACATTAAACATTATGTGTAAACAAAAATTATAAAGAACAAAAGCATTTGAGCTCAAGCAGCACGACAAAAACTTGAATAAAGCCAATAATAGCACAGAACGCACATATACTGTACACTCGAGTCAGCATATGGTTTTCGTGTTTATATTGTTTCATGTTCATGTCGAGAAAAACAATATCCACATGCTCGAGTGAGAAAACGCACTGAGCTGACAGATGTTGCAGAGACAAAGATAACGGAAAGTGTCTAACAGCACTTTGCGTTTTCCGTTAAACCTGTCTCCCTCAACGAAACTTAAAGGAAGCATATATCTCAAAATCATTTTGCTATCTGATAAGTTATCTCGGATCAATCGGGGTACAGCTGTGCTTGCCTGTAATCGTGAACGCAGTGATGGACAGCTGTCTTTCCTCATTCGACTGGTGTTTGGATTTCATGTGATTTCTCATTCTGGTGGTGATATAGGCTAACTCAGTTTCATTAATTTATTTGATTAAAAGTAATTCCATTTTGTAATATCATTTAGTAAGATCATTTTCATCTAAGTAATTCCAAACTTCACGAGGCAGACAACGACATTATGTGATCAAATACAATCAACACGCTCCACAGCACCACCCAGTGCATTTAATTATAACTGAGTTAGTGCTCCGAATTTATCATGGATTCACTGCATTGACGGCCAGCAAAGTAACGTAGTAAAATTCTAATAATAATTATAATAACAATATTTTTCGAATAATAATTACAGATTTCGAATATTCGTACACACCCCTAATTTGAACAAGTATTTTTTTTTTTCGTCATTTCGTACAAATGCAATTCTGTCCTTTATTTCTTTGCTCCAAGAAATCGAAGCTAGAAACGAAAGGCTGTAAACTGACGTGACTTGTTGATTATCTATGTATCCTGGTAAATCAACATGGAAACCTTGAATTTAACCCTCTTCAATGACAGGGAGTGGTCAGGATGGAAGATTAATTATATGGGTACTTCATGGCCTTAATGGTAACCTTACAACCCCATATGAATAACTAAATGTTGAATGTTTTTGTCCATCTGCATTCTGCTGTGACTGTACCTGCCGCAGTATCTTGAGAGATGCCTCTGTTTGCTGTTCTGCAAATGGTCTCATCAAAGAGTGACCAGCAAAGTACAAAGTCATTGCCAAGTCCGCATTCCAACTCTTAGCTTGAGATAACCTGACTCTCAAACTCACACAACCCTAATCCCGCAAAGCAAGCAGAAAAGCAAAGCAAAGCTTTTTTTTTTTTAAAGTGCCCCTATTTTAAAGGTTCCTAATTTTGTTTTGGAGGTCTCCTACAGCAGGTTTACATGCATAAAAGTTCAAAAAACACTTTTATTTTCTATATTAATTTACATTGCACATCACCACATTTTTCAATGATCCTCAAACGACTCGTCTGATGATTCAGTGTCTCTGAATCCCTCCTTTCCACGAGCCTGCTCTGCTCGGATTGGTCAGATGGCCCAGTCTGTAATGATTAGTCTACCGCTTACAGTGCATGTCGGAAAAGAAATGCCTATTATCATAACTTCAGCTCCGGAGGCTTCCTAAAGCTCAGCGATTGTACACACTGTAAAGACAGTAATGATGGCGTCGATTTTACCATACCAATCCGAACGCGAGACCGGTGATGAAACACTGGAAGAACTAGTTATTCAACCCGAACCTCCATCGCAAGGACGGCTTGAGCAGGACGTTTCTCAGTGATACGCTACTCAGTTTTATCGTACATAATGAGATGTTGCAGCTGTAAGTCCTCACCATCAGCAATAACAAGTGTACTGTATGTCCATCAACAAACCGATGTGAATTATTGCGGTGCACATGTGGGAACTGTATCAAGAACAGCACATATGTTAGCCGAGCACTAACATGAATGACTGTTTTAACATTTAATACTTAATATTAAAATTAGTAAAACAAGTCTTGCTCCATCCTTTATCATTACTCAAAGTAGAGAGAACAACAGACAATCTGCATTAATGGACACAATTTTAGGTGGAATAGTGGGCCACAACTGATTAGCATTTTTGAGATTTGTTTACATTCACAGACAGCTACATTACACTGCATGAAAGGTAACATTTGAAAAAGCATAATAGGGACGCTTTAAGAAAACACGTGGATTTTGTGTCCAGACACTATGCATCTTTAAAATAGAAACAGAAGATCATGCATTATTGATGCAGTTCATATGTAATTTAATGTGCATTTAATCTGACTGGAATATCAATTACAGTCATCATGGTTTATTTTGAATTGGTATGCAGTGTGCTGCAGGTGGCTGTGACTGCACCAGTATACACTGCAATAATGTCAGCAGTATTTTTTAGGTTCTGATTCCTTAGATGCATTTCAGCAAATTGGAGGATTTGTGAGAAAAGAAGTGAGCTCCTTTCCATATAAAGTGACCAGGATTTGGTTCAGTGAGTGACCAACAGTGTGTCTGTTATGATAAGTAACTTAATCTTTATATTTATTCCATCTAAAGCTGTCCATAAAGCTGTCCATTCTATAAAGTAATTTGTTCATTCATTTTGGGAATCGACTACACCCGACTGGTTGTGCTGTTTGTTTTTGATTCACTAATAAGATCAGTTTCATAAGGGTTGTTTGTTCATGAATTGGTACAGGTATACCAATTGAACCCGATAGAAATATATGATTGGTATTATTTTGTGGTCTTTCTTATTGCGTCACACAGACTGTAAACTCATATTCACAAAGCATAACATCAATCTTAAGATCGGAATTTTCTTTCACCCAGAATCCATACTTGTACCTAATTTAGTTTGAAGCTTAAGGCTCATTCTTGTATGTAGTACAACACAATTCAGTCAAGTAGGAAAACAACATTCATCAATCATAGAACAGATTGACCAGTAAAATGTGATCCTCGATTAGAATTTAGAGCAATAACATTCTCTGAAAGGCTAATAAGAATGTTGTTCCAGAACCAAAAAATAATCTTTTCCATCTTTTGTACTGTAACATGTATAGACAGTAACTGCGGATGATAGCACACAACAGAGGTGAAAGAAGAACAAGAGATGGGTTTGATTCCATTGAGGACAGACGGTTTCTCAGCAGCAGCCGATTGGCTTTGTTTCAGCAGGCTGGCTGGTTTACACGCTAAACAGCAGGGACACCAGCTGTACCCTCCCCAGTGTCCTTCAGAAATAGCCCTCAGTCAGCAGAAGCCTGGCCTCTGCCCAGCCATCCAAGCAAACCAAGGCCTAACATTGGCCCAGTGTTAACATTGCCAAGTACCTGGGCGTTCTCCCTGTGGGATTAGAAGATTTGTATAAAGCGTGCCGTTGACCCATTGCTGGCTTCAGTAACTTGAACCTCACCCCGAGAATTCCAATCAATCACTGGCCCAACATTGGTCAAATGTCAGTCTCAATGACACGGATGGCTGTCATACAACAACTCGCTGACATCACTGTGAAGAATGTCGCATTCACAAGCTCTCTGTAATCGCACACCGTGACTATAGAAATCAAAGTGACGTTATTAATTATGCAGCGGCAAAAAATAATTACATACTAATAAAAGATTAATGGAGAAACTTCGACCATCTGCAGCACTAGATTGCGCCTTGGTCTGCTGGGGAATGAAAAGTGCACAGGACTGTTTTTTCCATGTAGCCATCAGTAGCCAATCAGTTCTCCAACATCTGAGGTTTCCAAAGCCTTCAGCTATAAGCACTAATAAAACCTGTACCTCAGATTTGTCCATTCCTAATATTCCATTCATGTGTGTGTGTGTGTGTGTGTGTGTGTGTGTGTGTGTGTTTATAGGTATCTATGTCCTATTATAAAGTTGATCATTGATCAAGACAGAATCATGATAGAAGTCAGACAGAATCGTGCAATCCAGTCATAAAAGTTTTTAAAGAATTTACAGTATAACGTGGATTGCCATGGATGAATAAACTAAAAGTAGGGCTGTATACTTAACTCTTTCCCAACCAGATTATTATTATTTTTTTAAGTTTTCTGCCAATGCCAGCATTTCTTAGCCTGGCTAACGTCAGACCTCGTCTCATTGAGATGTGGTCTGGGAACCACATGTTCATTTTCTCGTATTTGAGGCGTGGTTTACGAATGCCCAGAGCCGTTTATTGGAATGTCTATCAAATGCGCCTGTACGTAGCTCATTGCCAATCATTTCAATTATATCAGATGACGTATGTAGAGCGACAGAAATTCAACGAGGAAGAAGACGATGGGTCAGAGATTTATGTGTACATGATGGCGTTCAGCGACTTTACTAATTAGAACACTATCTAAGGCTGCATCGAAAGGTAACTTCGCGTCTGCTGCCATGTTGGATCCATAGATATAAACAAACTGCTTCGGTGTGTCGCATAGACGTCGTCATCGTCTTGCTGCTCCCTCCCCGTTCTGTGATTGGTCCCCTCGCCGAGGCGAGAATATGGTCCATGGAATCCAGGCTGCCTAGCAGCGTGAATAAAATCGCGCTGCGCGCAAGGCAGCATGGGGAAACCCAGGCTAAGCATTTCTGATCATTTTCACAAAACTTTCATGGCCCCCAAAATATTTTCTTGAATGAATATCTGAACAAATCAAAAGAAAGTACAGAGCATCTGCTTTAAAAAAATAAATAAAAAGTTTTTTTCTAACTTCATGCATTCTTTTTATCAGCATTTAAATGGTGGTACATTTCATAAAAAAACAACAACAATTTGAACAAAATGCTGAGAAAATCGCATTTTTGTCAAAGACTACAAATGAGAAATGCTTTTATCGTATGTTTTTGCTTCTTTCTCGTTTTGATATGGAAATTCTGTACTCTTTCAGAAGATGCGTAATAGCGCCCCTATCATATAACAGTGAAAACATGGATTGACGTCAATGGAGGGTACGCGTTGTCTCATAAATGACGGAAAATTCTGTCAATGGTGGGGAAAGAGTTAATTAAATCACAATATGGAATAGTGTCTGTGAATAATAAACTCCAAAAAGGCTGATTTTTAAATATGAAGTCTGTTTGATCTGCTTGTCTGCACATTTTTGCATCCTACAAATACTCGTTGTGTTATCAGCATCTGCCATCTCACTATAAGAGGACACTTCACATGTCTTCACTACAACCTGCCAAAATAAAAGTTTAATTTTAAGAACTTTAACAGAAATAGACAGGAGAATGTACTTCTAATAATCACACAATTTTTCATCCTCATTTTAATTTAATTTAAAGTTATCCTCTGTTGTTCATCACTTTGTTTGGCAAAAAAAGAAAGAAAAAGGAATTGTTAAAATTTTATTTTATTACATTTAAAAAGATTAATAAAATTATTAAAGTTGCATGTCCTCATTTGATTTCTGAAAATGCAGAATCCATAAAAAAATATTAAAACAGACAACACAAAAACAAACAAACAAAGGACACAAACTACTGCCGGATAAGCTCTCACAATCCAAGTCGTCTTAAACTTGAGACATGCTTTACATTAAGCGCTTTAAACTAAATCATAAAACCTACATGGCTTGTCCTACTGTCAGAAGCGCGTTTAATGCATTTAAGACGTTTCCTCAGTAAACAACTTGCATATTACAGTTGTATGCTTCCCTATAAATGTTACAAATTCATGTAAATATTTCCACTTCACATCAAGGATTATTCTGACAGCAAGCGAGTCTATGCTTAAAGGGTTACTTCAGGATTTAGCATTAAGCTTTGTATTAGTAGAAAACCTGTAGTATTTTCGAATTACCATGCTTTCCACCCTCATATCCCCCTGAGACAAGAGATTTATGTATTTTTTGTCTGGAAAAAATCCTCCGATGACGCAAAAATCGTCATTTTGCGTCATCGGAGGATTTTCTGGCCAGAGGCTAAAGACTACAGCCAGTAGATGGCATTGTTCCGCATGTTTTCAGCCCGCCCATACAGGGTGGGATCTCACTCAGTCAGAATGTACACAGTGTCAGCCGTCTTTCTTTGGAAGCTAAGCTAGCAGGCTCTTGTTCTGTGGAGAAAGCTGAATAGTAGGAGAAAGCTGAGTAAGTAACCATCCTCCTTTTCCCGGACTTCTCCGGCGGGCGAGATCGTTCAAAATGTCCGGGATTCAGCTTTTGCTTTCTGCGGTCGCCATTCAGTGTTTACATGCACACCTTTCAATCTAACTGAATTCATTCCGATTGGTGAATTTGAATGTAGTGTTTACATGAACGCTAAACAAGTGATCGGTTGATGTGCGCTTTACCATTGCTAAGAAAAATTCCCGCTCCTCCGTGAGAGATGCGAGACCCGGCGCGTCTCAGTAATGACGCCACCGGCCTCGCGCCGTTCTCCTGCGGCCATCAGCCTCGTCCTGCTCGCCACAGTAAACATGATGAATGGCGACTGTAGAACGCAAAAGCAGAATCCCGGACATTTTGGACTATCTCTAAATCCCTCGCAAACTCATCACGTAGGCTAGCTTTGTTGTTTTCATCTGCGCACTCTTACCGGTAGGCGTGGCCTCCTAAGGCAGTGAAGCAAGTGCATTCTGGGAGTTGTTGTCTTTCATCCACATAAGCCAAAAATACTTTTTCTGGCTTTTCTCAGTCTAGAAAGCTCCAAATTCAAAAATTTCTTCACATTTCTTCTACTTAAATGACCTATTTTAAATACACATTCATCTTCCCAGAGGTGAAGTACCCCTTTAACTTCACAGATCTCAATGAGTAAGTGCCGGCAAAGTGGATTAGAATGGGGGCACAATAGTTATAACATTATTGTCAATATTTTGCTAACATATTTTGCATCCAGAAGTGTAAGCACTTCAAATCTCTTCCCACCATTATAACAGCACCATAAATTGCAGTGTATGTTGCTGCCAGCTTCAGCAATATTGACAGACCACTGTAAATAAATATTGATCAGTAAACCACTGTTTAATAAAAAAACGGTTTGTTTTTCCCCCTGCTGTACCGAAAACATACTGAACCGTGACTTCAAAACCGAGATAAATACCGAACCATAATTTTTGTGTACCGTTACACCCCTGATTAATATGTGTGTGTGTATGTGTGTGGTTTGACTTATCCCAGCTTTGACAACAAATATCTGCACCCTCGGTTAGCAAATGAAACCCAGTGAGACAGAAAACAGTAACGGATTATAGGTAGAAGAGCAGAATCCAACACAGACTAACTGTCAAACTAACATCTAGGATTCAGAAGCTTTAAACAAGCGATTCCACAAGTGAGACTTTAGGTTTATTCATATAGCCAGGCTAACACCTCCGTAATCTGTCAGATCAGTCATTCGCTACAGTGATAGGCTTCTCTCTGTCTGCATAACAGTGAGTCATGCGGGGAGGCCCCTCTCCGCCACTGGGGCCCATGTGCGTCTCTCAATCGACGGTTTACAGATCAGTGGCGTTCCTCACCTGAGGCTTGGCCACAGTCCTGTCAGTGCCTGATGGATTGCGTGACATTCAGCCACTACCCTGTCACTTTGCCTCTGAATTGGGAAGAGAGACAGAGAGCGAGAAACAATGGAGAAATCTGAATGTTAAAGGAATTGTTTGTCTAAAAAAATATCATCATTTACTCACCTTGTTGTCATTCTCAAACTCAAATTACTTTCTTACTTGGAACAAAAAAGAAGAAATTTGGGATAACATCGGCAGCGCTTTTTAATGTGTGAATGAGGAGTGAGGCAGCCAAGCTCCAAAATGACATGAAGAAAGTGTCATTTCATTTAACCATTCCTTCAAGGGAAAGAGATAAATAGAAAAAAATAATGAGAGAGTGAGTGAGGAAAGGAAAGATGAGAGTGAGAAGGAGGGACCCATGTACTGTGACTTCAATGTGTCTGATTCGTTCTGCGGGCTAAGTTAGATTGCAGAAATTGCGTGGGCGTCCATCAGCTTGCCTGCCAGTCAGAGCCCGTTGACAAGGCCAGGGCTGAACAACATGAGGAAAGGACAGACAAGCAGAGGAGAAACAAGCTTTTATGAATCTACATGGAAATGAGATGATCCCCATCAGGCCTCTCTGCCATAGTGCAACCATCATTATCACACAGCTGATCACAAGATCCAGCCAATCAAAACCAAGACAGCAGTGGCAAAAAAAGAAGGGAAAAAAAACCCCTACAAAACTCAATCAGGGCCTCTAGCAGCATCTTTATGCATCATGTATGAACCAGCTGCCACTTTTTCTGACATGAAACCCAACAAGTTCAGTTGTAATTATACCACATCAGCTCAATGGATTTCCGTTTTAAAACTCTCTGATGTCCTGAATAATTGCAATTGATGATTTAGCCTAAGACGTGTGATTAATCAGTATCTTAGAGCAGCATCTTTGGAATATGCGTTATATTCTTAAGCATTTGAATTGTCACATGTTGTGCATGCAAAATTAGGAAACATGAATGTGAACTGAATTTGCAGTCGCCGTTTAAATATTTTGGATATAAACAATGATGTCAACAGTAGTGATCAAAATAGAGAAAACCACCTTTTGAAAGTAACTTGACACTTCAAATATAGATTGTATCGATTACACCATTACGCCAGTAGGTGGCGACAAGTGACTGTAAAAAAAAAACTTTTGTAATTAACATAACATTCATCATAAATATTTTTTTAATAGACTGCAGCTATGAACATTTTGTCAGGACCTCAAATAAATACCTTATTTTGTTTAGTTGTCTATCCAGAATTGTGGGAATCACTATTTTTGAAAGATTGTGATTCTCAATTTATCCAGAATCGTGCAGCTCTAGCTGGAAATATATTAAGATGGTAAGAAAATCTCTAACAGTTCCAGTAATCTGAGAGCAGCTCTTTTGTTTCAGCATCTGTCCAATTACCGCAGCATAGATAATCATGAATTACAACTTTACAGACTTACTATTAAACGAGCTTAAGCCTGTGACAAATCGTGTCAGATCCTTCAGAACTTGTGAAGAGATTAACTCGAACTGTTTGACAGCAGACGTACTAGTCTTGTAAATGCTCCAACGGTTAATCTCACAGATTTGTTCACTCTTGTCATTAAAATGGAAGTTTCTGGCAACCTCTTACACTGGCAATTTGCTACAGTGGCATCTCAGAAGTATTGTAGAGTTATTCTTGAGCAACTTCACAAAACCAACATAGAGCAAATTGTCGGGTGATACTCCTTATAGTTAAATCGTCCTATTGTCAGCGTGTGACATCGCCGATACACAATATTATCGTCAATGGTTTTTTTTTTCATAGGCATATTATACTAATTTATATTACACTTTATTTACTTGTTTATATATTTAATTATTTACTTTTATTACAACAGGAAATGACACAAGAAATGTGAATGGTTGTCCATCATTTTGCGAGCAAAGATGGAGTTGGTGATAAAGATGATAAATGTCACTCCGCAATGTAATATATATTGGAAATATTTTAGTTTTAAACAATGAAGGCGAGCCAGTGGATTTGACACAAGCAATGCGCAAACTTTGCGTGGGAGTTATGTCGGTGAAGAAGTCTCAAACCCCAGTCAATTACACAATACAGAAAATGAAAGTAAAAACTGACCAAGCTTTTGGCATCTGATGCTGCATTAACCACACACATTCTCTCAGACATGATGAGAGATGAATCTACTTCATCATATGCTGATAACAGTATATAACTGACTTAATATGTAAGTATTTTCTTAATATAAGTATTTAATGAAAAAACAATCAATGTGATGAACACAAAACCAGGAACACTTCCATGGAGAAATCAAATATTCAAGCATTTGTTCTAGAGAAACAGTATTTCAACTGCAAACCAATAAGGAATTTGGAATAAATCAGATGGTATAATGTTTTGTTCATCAAGATCTTCCCAATGAAGACATCTTATAAATTCCTAAGCCTAAGTAAAAAGCTCAAGTAAGCCTATAAATGAACTACACACCATGGTCACATGACTTTATCGTCACAACCATAAAGTTTCTAACAACTCTCTTAGTCTGGAGTTAAATAGTTTGAGTTAGAAAATATGTTTTTAAAAGTGTGAGTATAAAAAACAGCCTGGTCGGGGGGGGGGGGGGGGGGGGGATATTCTTACTGCAAGTGAACCTGTTTTAATGTAATCTGGGTCATAGTTTTGTACCCTGCATAGTTGGTTTGCTCGTGGTGTGTCAAGTAACTTGTCCATGTTGGCATCTGTCTAATTTTACTAGCTTAACCAAGTCACAAAAGAATTTGAACAAAATAACAGTCTGATTGGACAGCCTTTGGCATCAACAACAAATGATATGAGAAGAAATCTAGGCTAACCTCCTTTCAGAAAGTAAACATGACACATAAGACAATTTAATTTGCTATTGTACCTTGGGTGTTCAAATGGGTGTTACTTGCATTCTATTGGTTGCAATATTTATTTATTTTTTCTGTTTGTGACCCTATGAGAGCATCTTTGGGATATCACTCACCATTTGAAAACCACTCATTTATTCCACCCACAAGACAGAGATAAAAATTTGCTTGACTCCACGGCTATTGTTCACCCTCAACCATGCCATTTTCAAAAGACATATGAGACAGATCAAGGCCAACATATTTTGGCATGGATGACTCACCTAAACACGTGACACACACACACAGAACGAGACGAATTCTGAGCATTTGATTACATGGGCATTTGGAAGAGTTCTTAACACGACAGCCACCATTTGCAGGGATCAATGGGAGAAAACGATCACCCCATGAGCCGTTCTGATAAGGTCTAGTTCCCTCAAACACTTAAACGTTATGAATTGATATTCTGTATGTCTCTAAATCATTCACAAAGATAAACAAAAGCCTTTGCTGAACTCTTTAAAGGATGCAAAGCCCTGTCTTAGGTCACAGACATCTATTATCTCATCGATCTGTTGACTCAAATAGACACATTCATTGTGTTTAAATGCGATTGTGAAGCTGGTGTGATTGTTCAAATTAAAGGTCCAAGATGATGCAGTGATTTACCTTAAATGTTACTGCACTGGGTTTTACAGATAATCAAATGTAATTATTGCACACTTAACAGACGTCTTGGTATAAACTGATTGTGTGATGCTTATTCTAACTTCCATGCTAAAATACTGTTCTCCAATAATTACACTGCTTTTTCAGTTTATATAAGATAGATGTGCGACTTGATTAAATGTAATCAATGTTACAATGTGGCTGCAAGATCTTTCAGATGTTTTCCACATTTGTGAGTGCATTTACCTGTACAATCTTACATTGTTTAATATGCAGTCTAAGTGCTTTGACAGTTTTCTTTCTTTTATCGCAAAAAAAAAAAAAAACCTACTAAACTAAACTGCACAGTTTACCTAAACTAAACTGAATGGATGCTGTGATAGGCATTATATTCCTATAGGTAGACGTGGATCAGCTGAGAGTCAACTGATGCGAGTTTGACTGACGTGACCTCCCAGAAATAACGCTACGCTTGATTTTTATGAAAAAAAGTCTCTTATGCTCACCAAGGCTAAATTTGTTTGATAAAACAGTCAAAACAACAATATTGAAATAATGTAATTATAATTTTTAATAACTGTTTTCTATAGAAATCATTCAAATGTGCTGATTTGCTGCTCGAGAAATATTCCTTGTATACACACACGTTTGTTTTCAACATGCGCATATATATCTCAATATGTGTATCTCTACTTTCCTAGGCCACAGGCACACTTCCAGTCAGAAAAAGTGAGAAAAACACAAGTGCACTCCCATAATCAGCAGAGAACAACACACCAAGGGAACATTATCCTGATTGGGCTTGAGCAGAGCATCATTTGTAATGTGCTTTTGATTCAATTTTGCCTTAACAGTGACCTTCAGGTAGCCTGCAGCCTGGAAATAAATGTTCTTGTTAGCCAGTTGTAGACCAATCTGTGTGTTACAGGTTGGCGGGCTCAACTCCAATCCGACAGTGCCACATGCAGAACGGTGTCCATAAACAAGATTGTCTCTCCACTCCAGCACATAGTTCATAATTTAAGCCCTATGTGTTGGATGTATATGGATAAAATAGATTTTGTACATACTGTAGGAATTTAATCTGCTTCACCAGTCACATTAAATGTTTAATTATGTAGTGGATTTTTTCCTAAAACTGACTATCTAGCGTCTGCAAATCGACACTTAATAAATAAAATCTGTCGCGTCTACTGATCGACACCGAGCGTCTACAAATCGACACTTAATAACCTTTATACTCTAGCTCTTTGCGTCTTCCGTCGACAACTGGCCGAGTCTCTTACTCTAACTTACTTGCTTCCTAAACTGACCTGCTGCGCAGCAAAAATTAACAGACAGACTTTCAGCAAATGTCCTTTAAATGCCTTTATTAACGGCCAGGAGAGTGTTCGAGCAGTTCTCAGAGAAACTTTCCCAAGAAGAATCAAGGCCGGAGGATCTCAGACAAATTCCATTGAGACTCCCACAGTGCACAAGAATACAACAGTTTTTATAGTATAGAGGTATGGCATAAATGTCAGGCTGCATTACATAATTTCCCCACTATTTGATTGGTTCTTCATATGCAAACCCCTCTGTTACTAGGTAAAGCAAACTTTGTTTTAATGATGACTTCATTTGTTAATCACAAGATTCTAACAGACTGTCTAGTTTCATTTCCCAAACTATGTTATTTATACACGCACACACTCAAAGTCACAAGTTTTCCATTGGTTTCGTACAGTACATCCTGTTCAAATGTTAGATGTTAAATAAGGTTAGATGTTAGAAACATGGTTAGTTTAAAATTTCTACGACAATTACCTTCAGGTAACATCCACTGGTAAAAGATTCCAAAAAATACCTCAATATGACTGACAAATCAAACACTATGGATAGAGCATTTATTGCATTCGATTGCAAATTATATATTTTTTCTAACTTTTATGCTCTTTTCAAGCTTTTTCATGCATCTTTTAGAAAGTTTTATCTGGGTTACTGTGCTCTTGATATTTTTGGACTGCTAACATGTTGTTTTGTTTTTTTTTAAATTCAAGGATTGCACCTTGGGACCTATTTCAAGGTTTGCGTTCTCGAGCCTGTTGCACTGTTGTTGTGCAAATGAGCGGGCCGGAGCGCATTAAGGGTTTTCTGTCAGACGATGTCGTGTTAATAACTAATGATCTTTGCAACGGAAATTAACCAATCAAAACTAACTTTAGCTGGACAATAATTTTATTGTAGAGCTGTTGTAAAGCCAAAACAATCTCTGTTCCTTTAATTTCCTATTATCACTGTAAAGCGGCTTTGAAACAATCTATATTGTTAAAAGCGCTATATAAATGAAGGTGACTTGACTTGACTTGTGTCCACTCTCATGCCTTGTTTCCTCCTAATTTTCTCTAAATGAAGTATCCTGAATTGATTCTGGCTATGCAGATTATTGCATATTTATGGAGACACAATTCTCCATTTTATGCTTTGACATTTCTTCACACACTCTTAACAGTGTTGTTGATACACTGACTGGACAGTTGTGGCTATGAGCATAATTGCATTTGTTTGTTTCTTCATTTTATTTATTTATTCTTTCTTATGTTATCGTTTGCCTGTTAAAGACAAATGTAATGTCTAAAACTAGACACAGCTCTTTTGCATCCGCAAATCGACATTTCAGAAGCAACTGTCCAGTTATATGAAAAGGACTGGGCATGAGGCATGCTTGAATGGACAGATAAATGTATGATTTTCTCATTACATTCTCTTCCTGATGCTCAATGCCTCTATTTTATTTCATGACATTATTCAATTACATTAATCCTGATGATCTTTAAACTATCACAACTCTTCTTCACAACTATCTTACAGTAAAGGGTAGGACAAAGCAAAGGTACCTCACAGACCTGTTGTACATTATTTGGTACCCCCAGTTGGCAGTTAAACAGTGAATCAGTTCATTGTACAAAAGAAACAAACAAAGGTTTTCACTTCTTCAAGAATGAACAAAGTGATGTTGGTGAGTTTGCATGTTGGTGTAAGAGAAAACTGAAAATATTTGATTAGCGCCAAATGAAAGATCAGGATCTATGCAGTTTCTCTATATGTAGCCTATCATTATTCAAGCTGTCAATCCACAAAAAGACAAATTTGCAATTAAATTCTGCATCTGCTGTTAACTGTCAGATGTATGCTGATGATACGGTTATATATGTGCATGCTAAAAGCAAAAAGCAAGCTCCAGAACAATTATCAGCTGCAATGGTCAATGTCTCTAATTGGTTAAAAAATTCATGTTTACATCTCAATGTTAGTAAAACTGTATGTATGTTTTTATCAAAGTCTGCAAATAGAGAGTCAGATTCGGATGTCATAGTATTAGGAATAAAATTATCAGTAGTCCATGAGTACAAGTATTTAAGGCATAATAATAGATTCACAACTTACATTTAGTAAGTTGGGAATAAAATTTAATTTAATCTGGTCAATTTTAGACACATTAGAAATAATTTAACTACTGAGGCTTCAAAGTTATATGTTAATGCCATGATCTTTCACATATGAATTATTGCCTTACCAGTTGGACACAGACGGGGGAACTACATTACCATCAATCGAAAGACTATAAGCAGGCTTTGAAAATTTTGGATAAAAGGTCTAATTTATATCATCATAGTAAAATTTTAACTAAATATATGAATACTATATATTACATAAATAAATACTATACCTACAAAATTAAGAAATATGACATCTGCATCCATAAAACAGTCGTTATTGGATAATCAATTATGTTTTCATAATTTGGAGTAGTGCCTTGTGTTTGTCTCCTTGTATCTAAAGTCATTCTGTGTTTGTATTAATATGCTTTGATTATGGTTATGCTTGTTGGAATTTTATATGTTTTATGGACTTGTGGATTTTGCCATCAATCAATGTTGATTAATGTGCATTGTCCCTTTAAAAAATATATATATATAGATCTTTACTTCCATATTGTGACACTCAGTCATGGTGAGGTGGGAATATAGATAAGGATAGATACTACTATTCCTAATAAACCCCAGAAAAACTAAACAATATTAGAGAAAAGCATAGGAAAGGCCACCAAACCTTGAGCTGTTCCTGGATATGTGCAGCACCTGCCGCTCTGCATATCTGTCTGAAGGATCCCGACGCTAGAAATGAGTGGCTGAACAAGATCCCTGATCATCTGTGATGCACTTCACATGCAAAGTGTCATTGCCATTTAATCCTAAGAGTCAGAAACCAGGTGGAAAATGGTTATTAAAGAACTAAATTATGACTGTTGTTGCCACAAAAACCTTCAGCAGCTTTATAAGTGGACCTCAAAGGAAAAAACTAAATATGACCATTTTGATGTAACACACCAATGCAATATTTATGAGAAAGACTGAGCAGAAAGGTCAGGAAAGCTCAGAGGTCAATTACAGTTTCCCCAATTACTTAGCTTTTTGTGAAAAGTCATAACTACTGTAAATTACCATTTTTCTTACCCTTCTCAAAGTCCTATTTCAATGCTAATTAAAAAAAATATTAAATGAAAAATAAATAAACAAATAAAATCACTTCCCAAAAAAGTGTATAATAATAAATACTGAGACTACAGAACCTTAAGATGCATTTGTGTGCAGCTGTTCAGATAAGCCTTGGGTGGTTGTGCAGAGGTTGGACGCCTCTGTTTTTTACTATAATTGAGTGTCATTTAGTCTGACACTTCCAGGTGCCCACAGAG
The DNA here is from genome assembly GCF_951802725.1 of Rutilus rutilus. Lineage (NCBI taxonomy): Eukaryota > Metazoa > Chordata > Actinopteri > Cypriniformes > Leuciscidae > Rutilus > Rutilus rutilus. The sequence continues at coordinate 16,072,804 of NC_140212.1, read as the reverse complement.
AGACAAAACTGTATTTAAAAAGCTGCATGGCAGATGCATTTGCATACAGAAGTATTACAGATGGTAGCAAAAGGTAGCTGCATAGGCTTAAAGGAACACGCCGACTTTTTGGGACTTTAGCTTATTCACCGTATCCCCCAGAGTTAGAAAAGTCCATCTCCGTGCGTGCCATAACTCAGTCTGACGCATCCGCCGCTAGCCTAGCTTAGCACAAAGACTGGAGGTAAACGGCTCCAGCTAGCATACTGCTCCCAATAAGTGACAAAATAACGCCAACAACAAAATGACCTTGTTATTTGTACACGCTGTGACTATACAAATCACAACATGTAAATAGGAAATGTTGGCGTTATTTTGTTACTTATTGGGAGTATGCTAGTTGGAGCCGTTTACCTCCAGTCTTTGTGCTAAGCTAGGCTAGCGGTGGGTCCGTCAGACAGAGTTACGGCACGCACGGAGATGAGAAGGGTATGTATGGACTTATCTAACTCTGGGGGATACGGTGAATAAGCTAAAGTCACAAAAAGTCGGCGTGTTCCTTTTAACATGTTAAGGCAGAACTACATTATAAATGTTTTTGCTGCAAGAAACCTTGAATAACCTAACTGCCCATTTGAGCACTTTGCAGGTCATGACGTTTTTGCATGTGCATAGACATATCACTGCATTTACACTGGCCTACGTGCAATTATCTCAAATGATGATTATATGACATGAATTCCTCCGTGATTTTCTCTTGATTGCTAATTCTTCCAATGAAGAGGATGTGTGATTGGAGATCAAACTGTGCTGAACCCTCCATGCGTTGCCTGTGTTTGCTACCAAGTAAAAAAAAAAAAAAAAACACTGTTTAAGGTGACCTTTAGGTTACAATACAAACCCAAAAGCACCGTATTACCATGCCATTGTACTTTTTGGCATTAGAGTTGGGAGAAATAAAAGTGACTTTGCATGTAAATTTGTGTAAATGCAGAAATCTGAAATGCTGATCTTATGGACAGCGGGGAGCTGGTGCCACATCAGCGCTCTCACTCTGAGATTTATGTTCCATATGGGCCCAGGTGACTCTCATCCCCTTTAATCTATGAAGGTGACCTAAGCCAGACCTCCAGTCGATCATCTCTCACTCTCTCTGCGCACACTTAGACTTGCTAATTCATCTTCCTTTTCAGCACAGCACCCTGTGCAGGTTCCAGGCTCTGATAGTTTATTTTGTGTGCTGGAAATGGAGCCGAGGCACAAGCAGATAAGTATGGGGTGGGAGGCCATTCGGCTCATCTCTCCAGCACATCTCATTGTCCAAACATGGAGGAGAGATGATCGCTAAGACACCGGCTTACAGGGAAGAGAGCATGATTGATACGGAGAATCCGTTAAGCCTTTAGTCAATAAGGCTACAAGGTATTGCGTGAAGATTCTCATGGGTTTGTTTTGGCAATGGGTGCTGATGATTTGGAGGATTCACAAGCACGTGGTAGTCACTGGTTATATATTTGATTTCTAGCTGGTATAATATGTATAAAGCACTAATATTAAGAAATATAATTAAATGTGATGGCCAGTGTTGGGGAACATTACCTTTTAAAGTTACCCATAACCAGTCAGTGCAGACAAATTTGGTAGTTGTATGCTTTGTCATGTCATGTTTTTTGCAATTTCACACCAACTCTGAATCGGCCAATGAAACATGTAAAGAGCTAGACATACAAATTTGGCCAATTTCGGTATGTTTAATGACACTGTGCCCAAGTTAAAAACTTAAACTGAAATGTCATGATGACTTTTTACAGTAACGTTACATAGGCTACATTAACTGCAATATTTTTTGACGCACATACTCGTGAGAGATGACGGATAACCAATTAACTTACTAGATAATGCCAGGTGAGCATTCTATAAGTGGTAAGTTAAATTTGTGCAATAAAATGTTGCGAAGTCATTTATACTACAAGAATTACCAATATATTCCTGTATTATAGTCCTAGTACCATATACCATGGTAAGTTACTATCACGGCACAACAAAGTGAAAATAGTTTCTGCCATTTACAGCGTTTTAATGTACTTGTTTACCTGAGGTGAGTCGTTCACAAGCTGCACGTGCAGGTGTTGAACCTCATAAATGCTTTCTTCATAGCCAGCAAACATGGGACGCTTTTGCAGGTTTGGTTTCAGTGGATTGTAGGTGAATGTCCAGCGCTCTTCGTGTTTTCTGTCTTCTAAAATCGTTTGTTAGTGTTTTAATAATGAGTGAGAGAAGCCGCTCCAAAAGATTAAACGCGTGAGCGGGCTGTCACTGTCAGAATGAGACACTCTCCGGAATCGCGAATCGATTCAGACCGTATTGCTATATCCTTTGACCGATTTATTAAAAGGAACCGACTCCCAAGAGTGATTCAATCGCGAATCGGACAACGGTGAAGTAGTTGTGATTCTAATATTTATGTAGCCTATTTTATAATTAGTTGTATGGTTCATTTATGTTTTACCTGAAAATCTGTATTGCAGCCTGTATGATTATAACAGTAGGCCTACAAAAAAATATATATATATATATTTTTTTTTTTTGTAGGCCACTTTAATGTACACTACAGTCAGTAAGTTTTTAAGAACAGTCAAAGTTCTGACATTGAAGACTGCAGTGGCTGTTGAAAATGCATTTTATAACATAAAAATTCACTTATACATTAAATATAAAATGATAAATAAAATAAAACTGTAAAACAATAAAATAAACCTCTTACTGCCCTCACTTATGTAAGTAGAGACTACTCGTTTTAAATAGCCTTTTCACAAAAGCAAGCCACAAAAATCTATTTCTATTGAAACATTGTATTCAAAAAGCAGGATTCTCAGACACCTACAACCTGATAAAAGCTTGACTGATGGGAAGCTGATATAATTAATGTGGGTGTTTTAGAGAAACTCACTGAAATGGCTGACACCCTGTAATTTCCACCGACCGCTCAAGCTATAATTTACCTCATTATACCACACAAAGGCACTTTTTATTATTTCTGCAAAGTTGTTATTTTATTTTTTTATTTGTCGTTTTCATGAAAGCACTGCATGTTGTTGTTCAGTTTAGATGATCTCATGGGTCTTTGTACATTATAATTATGAGCAAATGACCTCCCCGTCCCACAGCCCACTGGAAATGAGGGATTTAAAATGTTCTTGAATTATTTAGCATTTGATTAGCTCAACACACAGGAAAGTCGTGATCGTGAACTTTTTTTTGTTTTGTTTTTTGCATGGAGTTCAACTCTTGAGACTCAAAACTTTATGTGCAAGTATACATAAGAGCTTGTCAAGTTCGACTATGAAGTGCTATGAATGAAGAAAAACAGAAATATAAATAGGCCTATGTATTTTTAAGCAAACCTTACTACTATGTCCTGTTGTTCAGAAATAACAGGACATTTTTATTTAAATTATGTAATGGATTAAAAATACACTTTATAATAAGTTTCTCGGCTGTGTCCCTAGTTTTGTCTTCGTATTAAAAGGTCTCTTCCTATATTTGACTATTTTATAGTCCAAAATCCAATCATTTTAAAATACTGTGCTTTCACAACCTTATGTAAACTCCTATTATAATACTTATTTAGCAACACCAAAATCTACATTTCTAGCAAATTTAATACATGAAATGAATAATACTGTTATTTTATCACAGCAGGATTTTTTGTCTGACTGTGATGAAAATGATTTGCCAAATCTAGCGTATTATCATTGTGTATCAACGCGTGAACAGAGAAGAGAAGAGAAGAGAAGAGAAGAGAAGAGAAGAGAAGAGAAGAGAAGAGAAGAGAAGAGAAGAGAAGAGAAGAGAAGAGAAGAGAAGAGAAGAGAAGAGAAGAGAAGAGAAGGGAAGAGAAGAGATGGGAAGTTGATTAATGTGCATGGATAAATAATAATAAATACTAATATTACATAAAAAGATAAGAATTGTCAATTTTGATCATGATGACTTTACAGGGTGGTTTGTAGGTTAATTATTCCTTATACATAAACTTTTTTTTCCCCCTGTAGCTTATTTCCAGTACCAATTTGATACCAGGAAATTGCCTTACTGAAAACAGGTGTTTTGCTGATGGAATTACTTTTTACACAAACATAAATTTTGTTTTTCAGCATTTTCAACATTTCAACATTCAACATTTTCCGTGTAGTCTATTTGAAGCAAGCAGGTAAGATGTTCTAACTAATCAAATCAGCTTATGCCATCAACATGGAGAGAGTTTTAATCTACTGAAAATTCCTCATCCGCCGGAGGGCATGAATCTACTGACGTCTTTTGTGAACCAGAGAGAATGATTCACTGTGAGGTCGTCTCTTTTCCCAGCACTCCGAGACACAATGTTCCAGCCTCATTTCAATTACACTGCCAACTCATGCAGATCAATAATCAGCTATTATGAAATTAGACACTGATAAGCCATTTATTTATCTGACAAGTGAAAGCCCAGAGAGACTGAAGCTCAGAGTGATGCTGGGAAAAGATCGGAGAGCATCAATCAGCACTACACAGTTTCCATGACTTTTTCCATCAGTGTACTGTCCTGAAATTGAATCAAGCGGGGTCTTGCCTCCTGAATAAGACATTTTATCTACTAGTCTGTTTGTATTAATGTCAGGAGAAGAGTACATTCAGGACATTTACTCATGCAAACGAAGTTAAACTCATACTTATGCAAGTAGTTAACCCTAAAGCAGGGGTTCTCAACTTTGGCCCTCGAGGTCCATTTAGGTCCAACCTTGATCAAACTTACATAGCTTTCTTGTAATCCTGAAGACCTTGATTAGCTTGCACATGTGCATCTGAAATCACATACTGTCTGAGTATAACTACATTTGAACTTCAATGAATATAGGTAGAATTAATTAAATTAGGACGTACTACATCTGCCATGTTGTAACTTTCATGTGACCTACTAGCATCAGTTGCAGTTGCTTCACTGCCATTAAAAAATCCTCTCCCATGGCCTCATGGGATATTAAAGTGTCCATCTGACCGAAATTATTTTGAATAAGAACTTGGGCTACTTCACGGTCGCTAAAAAGGTAAGCTCTATATAGTATGAATGTGATCTGGACGTACAACATTCGCCATGTTGTGTCGCATCACTGCCATTCACAAATCCTCTCCTGAGGCCTCATGGGATAGTAAAGTGTCCATCATATGCACACTTCAGGATCTCGCTGGGAAGACCTTTTTTTGGGGGGGTACTTTTTTGCCTACTCTTTTATGAGTACTGTGAATTCAGACATGCTTCTTTTGTCACTGTTCTTCACCTAGGGAAGTATGTGATTTCGGATGCAGCCAGAATCTCAGCATAAGTAGTAGGTCATCCGAATACTTTTCACACTACTCTACTGTGGTGTATGTTTTTCGCATACAATAGTAGGGAAGTTTCAGACGCAGTGCAAGATTTCCTCACTGCAGTCTGTAGCACAATGATATACTGGATTAAACCCAATACATAGAGATTTTTTTTGTCCCAAACCAAGGGGCTTAAAGGGGTTAGTATTTGTTGTAGCAGTGAGTAGGCAATCAGGACTGTGATTAACTTAGTAATGAAATCTTTATAATCGGCTGCGGGGTGGAGTTTGGGGAATAAATCATATATCCAGTATATTGTGTTTATTCCAGTATGTAATTGTGCTACAGGCTACAGCGAGAGCAGCGTCCTAAACTCTGCAGGAAAAAGACCTCGAGAGCCAGAGTTGAGAACCCCTGCTTTCTACACTAAACAAAATTATAAACGCAACACTTTTGTTTTTGCCCCCATTTTCATGAGCTGAACACAAAGACTTTTTCTATGTACACAAAAGGCCTATTTCTCTCAAATATTGTTCACAAATCTGTCTAAATCTGTGTTAATGAGAACTTCTCCTCTGCCGAGATAATCCATCCACCTCACAGGTGTGGCATATCAAGATGCTGATTAGACAGCATGATTATTGCACAGGTGTGCTTTAGGCTGGCCACAATAAAAGGCCACTCTAAAATTGGGGGGGGGTGCTGGTTCAGAAAACCAGTCAGTATCTGGTGTGACCACCATTTGCCTCACGCAGTGCAACACATCTCCTTCGCATGGAGTTGATCAGGTTGTTGATTGTGGCCTGTGGAATGTTGGTCCACTCCTCTTCAATGGTTGTGTGAAGTTGCTGGATATTGGCAGGACCTGGAACACGCTGTCGTATACGCCGATCCAGAGCATCCCAAAAATGCTCAATGGGTGACATGTCCGGTGAGAATGCTGGCCATGCAAGAACTGGGATGTTTTCAGCTTCCAGGAATTGTGTACAGATCATTGCAACATGGGGCCGTGCATTATCATGCTGCAACAAGAGGTGATGGTCGTGGATGAATGGCACAACAATGGGCCTCAGGATCTCGTCACGGTATCTCTGTGCATTCAAAATTCCATCAATAAAATGAACCTGTGTTTGTTGTCCATAACATACGCCTGCCCATACCATAACCCCACCGCCACCATGGGCCACTCGATCCACAACATTGACATCAGCAAACCGCTCACCCACACAACACCATACACGCTATCTGCCAGTGAAAACCGGGATTCATCCGTGAAGAGAGAACACCTCTCCAAAGTGCCAGACGCCATCGAATGTGAGCATTTGCCCACTCAAGTCGGTTACGATGACAAACTGCAGGCAGGTCGAAACCCCGATGAGGACGACGAGCATGCAGATGAGCTTCCCTGAGACGGTTTCTGACAGTTTGTGCAGAAATTCTTTGTTTATGCAAACCGATTGTTGCAGCAGCTGTCCGGGTGGCTGGTCTCAGACGATCTTGGAGGTGAAGATGCTGGATGTGGAGGGTCCTGGGCTGGTGTGGTTACACGTGGCCTGCGGTTGTGTGGCCGGTTGGATGTACTGCCAAATTCTCTGAAACGCCTTTGACGGCTTATGGTAGAGAAATGAACATTCAATTCACGGGCAACAGCTCTGGTGGACATTTCTGCGGTCAGCAAGCCAATTGCACGCTCCCTCAAAACTTGCGACATCTGTGGCATTGTGCTGTGTGATAAAACTGCACATTTTAGAGTGGCCTTTTATTGTGGCCAGCCTAAGGCACACCTGTGCAATAATCCTGCTGTCTAATCAGCATCTAGATATGCCACACCTGTGAGGTGGATGGATTATCTCGGCAAAGGAGAAGTGCTCACTAACACAGATTTAGACAGATTTGTGAACAATATTTGAGAGAAATAGGCCTTATGTGTACATAGAAAAAGTCTTAGATCTTTGAGTTCAGCTCATGAAAAATGGGGGCAAAAAATAAAAGTGTCGCGTTTATAATTTTGTTCAGTGTATATCATATTTGATACATGAATTTCTAAGGCCTCTAAATTCATTAACACCAACATGAAACTTTGCTGAAAAACCTGTTGCACACAATCTCCTACTTGTCTTCTGTTGTCTGATTGATAGAAAAAGGCCTTTTTAATATAATTCTGTACACATCACCCTTCAGCTTGTGGTAGATGTGTGTTTTTGCGGTGAAATCTTTAATTAATTTTATAGCAGGCATTTTAAAATAACTCAAAATAATTTGGCGAAGTATATTATATATATATATAGTATATATATATATATATATATATCATGTATATTATACATGATAATGCAGAACGGGAACTACTTTATTGCCATGTGATAATAAATGAAAAAAAAAAAAAAAACTGAGCATATGGCATTGTCAACCAATCAGATTTAAGCTTTTAACAAGTAGTATAAAATGTAATATAATTTATTTAGTATTTTTTTAGTATTCAGCTAGAAGCAAAATTTTGTAGCCTATATACTGTATATTTAAAAAATGTATTTCAAATTAAAACCATTGTAGCCCAGTTTTGCTGCCAAAAGAAACAAACCCCTAACTAACAGTGTATTTGTTTTTTATGCAAGAAAAGGTAAATCAGGTAAATATTGCTTACTTAATGCATGCAGTAGAGTTATTACAAATCTGACACCTGAGACTTGATCACAAGTATAAAGATGTATTGAAAAGTACTGTGGACTGCTATTGCTTCCAAAACCACAAGAGGGCACAACGAGGTTCATGAGTCAATCATTTATTGATCAAACTGAACTGAATTTCAAATTGTACTTTGCAACAGACAAAATATATGACTTATACATATAAGACAAAACATAATTATAAAATAATTTATTTGATAAATGTATAAATAATGAATCGACACTCAATGGTCAGGTGACACCAAATACCATTTATTAGGGCTTTACAAAGACTACAAAATCCCCCAGATGAATTAAATTTGTGGTCTCTTTCTATTTACATGATATGTTACTTACAAATGTACAAAATATAAAACATCTACCAACAAATGTTCCACCTGAAAAGAAACATTTTCAAAGTAGTTCAATGTTATGCGCTCACCGAGAGATGTGTTTGCCATAACACGAAGAAAATTAAAAGAATATTTCCGATGTACCATGGACAATCACTATTTGTGTTTGAGGTTAGGGAGCATTAGGCAGTTTGAAACCTTTACTGCACTTCTTATAAATGTTTCTGTTGAGTACTTTTACACTGAACAATGGTTGACAAGCAAAGCATCAGGCACAGAGTCACAGAGTTTGGAGGTTACATACATGTCGTAGCACCACTGTAGTGCTGAGGAATAAAAAAAAAAAAAGCCGTTTCCTGAATCAACAAAAAGGTAGATTGGAAAGAATCAAAGGTTAAAGCCTGGCAGTGAGAATGAGTTACTTAGTTTGAGTCGGAAGGTGAAGCTGGATGTGGTAAAGGCCTGATCAAATAAGACGTAAAGCTTTTCAATGGTTCACCTATAGCACCTCGTATGAAACACCTTGTACCTCCTGACCATGTACATCAAGCTAACAGATTCAGTTACTGTAAACATGTGCAAACTCTGGAAAGTGAAAAGTCTTTCACAGTAACATTTCTGGGAAGTCGTGAGGGATTTATTCAGATACTTTAGTCACACTTTTATGTATGAATGCCATTGTATTAGACTTGCATCTTCATAAGAAATTATGCTAGATCTTCAACTAACTTTAAGCCATTTTTTGCATTGATTTTTTTTTTTTTACATACATGTTCCACGCTAATCTTTTTTTAGTGGAGTCACACAGAAGTCCTAGCAGAGTAACCACAGGTGTAGTTCGCCAACTGGAACGTATACTGATGTTTTTGGGCAACACTTTATTTTATAATGTCCTTGTAACACGTCACATGTGCTTACTATAGTAATAACAGTAAATTATGCATAATTACAAGCAACAAGCCCTAAACCAAACCCTAACCCTATAGTAAGTACATGTTGTCAATTCATATTACTCAGTTCTTAATTGTATTATTACACTGTAACAAGGACACCTTAAAATAACCGTTATTTCCAAAATATATGCACGTTGTGTGATTTTGTTATCTAGTGCAATGACATTCACGCATTTTTAAAAGTCCACTGAATTCAAAATGAAGCGTTTTGAGGTCATTTATATGCTCTTGTACTCCTTAAAGAAAACAAACTTTATGCAGATATACACATTTAGAATTTACAGTATTTCTCTTTTAAACATATTGCAATCATAATGGACTATAAATATTAATGGCTTATCCTGCATTTAAGGGCGTATAAACATTTCTGTCCAATCAAATGCTCTTTTCGGCAGTCAGATTCTGCAATAACTTTTGGTTGTCAGAAAACATTCATGGGGTCTTTAAGCGTGGCTTACTGTACGTCCAAAGGGGCCAGTTTATCTGAAAGCTGCAAGACAGGAACTGTAACAGTGTGATGCGAGTTAGAAATGATTGATGCATTGCAAAGATAAAACAGGGAATCGCTTTGGATGATTTTGCGCCCTTGAACAGTAAACTGACACTAAAGTTTTCTGAAATTGAAAAACACTTCACCTCTCACTGTACAGTTTAGAGTTCTGTATAATAACCAGTTATTACAAGACATATAAGGTTTGGACAGGTTGCTGGTTTGCTTTTTTTTTCTTTTTCTCAGTAAATCACGAGAGCGTAATGCTAGACAAGAAGAGCAGAAACGCAATACCGAGCGGGCAGAGTGCATCTTTAAGAGGCTGTGCAAGACTTGGATGTATTTACAATCACCTTTTCAACTGTGCAAAACCCACATAGCAAACCAAAGTAAAGGATGAATGAACCTCGACTACACGAACACTGGCGCACGGGAGCGAAAAAACGTTTCCGGCGTGCACGTACACACATATAGCAAAGAAAAAAACAGCATGCTAGCGAAGCGACGCGTCGGATTTGTGCTCTCGATTCAAGTGATCCCAGCTCAACTGGGATTACATAAAGATCTTTTTTACTTTTATACATTTGGACCGTTTTATAATGGCATGTTTTGCACTAAAACACTAATTGTAACAAAAATAAAATATGTGGACGTGGCATTTTTAGGAAAATGGTTGATCGGTTCTGTCCTAAGCCATCGTTTCTGCGAAAAAGGACAGCGGCACCACATTTAAATGTCTTCAGAGCTCAGCACATTTAAGGCAGCGAGAAAGCACCATTTTCTGGTCATTTTCACAAAGCTGGTACACTCTCCTACAAGCAGTTGCCTCGTACCTGCGGCGAGGAGAAAACAACTACGCACACGGCCGTGGACTCGAACGAAAGAGGTCTGTGGTGCAGGAGTGCTGCAGGTCACTATACGCTTGGCAGTGAAACGAGTGGTGGACTTTAGCGAATGATTTCACAGTAGCGGTAATGACACGTTGCACGTTTTGTGCTTGTTGGCTAGAGGCGTTTCATGAATGGTGCCGGCGAGATGAGTGTAAACCACATGTTGGTTCTGGCACCACAGCAGCACCAGTTTGTTGACTGAGGTCAGAATTCAGAATGTTGCCCTTTAGGTTTTTAAACCTCAGTGAATTTCAACTAAACACTTGCCTCTGTAAACATGTTTAACTTACGAATCACCTCCAACAAATTCAAATTCCAGTTGTTGTTTTTTAATAATTAAGTAAGCACACACACTTTTCCCCAGTGTCGTGTGTGCCACCAGCACCTTTTCATTCGCTGCATACTGGACACTCCACCGGAGGCGTCGGGCGTTTCATAAGCCTGTCTCATTAGCACAAGTCCTGTGGGCCCTATTTAAACCAATCAGAAGACTTCCTCTTCGAATGGGGCGGGGCTTAGAGGGCAGACTCCAATGAGGAGTCCAGCAGGTCGTCGTGGTGACTGGCGCTGTCGCTGTCACAGCTCTGGGCACTGGAGTAGTTCGCAGCTTCCTGTAGCCTCATCAGCATGTTCATCTAATGGACAGAGAAGGACAAGCGCATATGTTTGCGATGCGGAAGATGTTACTCAATATCGCTGTGTAACAGTCAGTGCCAGGGTTACATGTTACAAGTAACAAATTGATGTAATGAAGTTACTTTTCAAGAGTAACAAGTTCGTAATTTGTTTTTTTCCCCACCATTATCCAAGTATACTTCCGTATTTATTTACTGACAAATACAATTTTAATGTATTCATGTTCTAGATCACTAGATCGTTGTAAACAATGTAATTAAACAATGTTAAAAAAAATAGCCAAGAATAGTTTTACTGTTCTGAAAGAAACGTTGTCAGGCAGTGACTAACAGTATCACAAGACGTTAAGGTGTGTCACATTCGCAAAATTTCGTAGACAAAAAGCTCCATTGTTTATTGCCAATAGTATAGCGATAAATGAAGCTCAGCTCAAACAGAAGTCACTTTCAAACCAAGCAGCGTTCTGTTAGTCATCGTGGCGAATTTGCCTGATCAACTTGAAATGGGTTGCGAAATCTGTGAGGGAAATGTTTGCGACTGGATTTCGCTCGCGAAAATTCCCCGAACAATGGTAAATATGACGGCACCTTTCCACACAAAAGTAACACTGAGTCCTTTTGATTAGGGCACATGCAATAGTTTACCATGTTACTTTGAAATGTAACATTCCCCAACACTGGTCTGTACTGAACAAACAAACAAACACACTACTACAGTTGTAATGAACTCACACAACCACACTAGTGATGTTCAAAAACACAGCCACGAAGCACGAAACCAATGGTGTTTACACAACACTCATTTGACATCAATGACCACTGTAACACTAGTTGAACAGACAGATATTGGAACAAACACAGATAGAAGGAAACGTTTGTACCTCATCATTCACATAGACACAATAGAGAGAAACACTACAACATTAAAACCCTTAAATCTATAAACACTATGAACTAGATCAAACTAATCACTGATATTTAAACATACAACAGCAGTTCTGTCACCTTATAATCTCTGAACGTCTGTTCTCAGAAAAAAAAATAAAGAAATGAGAGGAGACAGCAAGATGAGACAGTGCAATAATTGTGCATTTGTTTAACTTTTGACCTCAGGGAACCACAGTCATTATTATAATATTATGACAATGAAATTAGCACTAATAAATATGTGTAAAATGGCTTTTTGAGATTGGGCCAAATTTCTGTGTATAAGTGTTCCTAAAGCCATTCTCAGCTGAACTGAATGCAAGAAGGTACATACAAATGGTTTTATGTATTATTTACAAAGACTTTTGTTCTGCCCATGTGTCCTGATTCATGAACACAGTAGGTCACATTGCATGTACTAAGTGCTGCCACCTAGAGGACGTTTATTTCGTATTGCTCATTCAGACTCTTAAATTACAGTTATGTCCACAGGAGGGTGGGAGAGGGCTGTTTTGTTTTAATTCTCTCTCTTTTTGTCACACACGTCTGGTTTACTATCTTTGTGGGGACTCTTCATAGACGTAATGTTTTTTTATACTGTACAAACTGTATATTCTGTCCCCTTACACTAACCCTACCTATCACACAAAACTTTCTGCATTTTTACATTCTGTATGATTTATAAGCTTGTTTCCTCATGGGGACCAAAAAAGATTTCCCCACAAGGACAAGGATTTTGGATATTGCCATCTTTGTCCCCACAACTTAGGTTACATCTGAACCCCCCCACACACACACTTTTCACTACCAGACAGGTTGTCTGAGCCACTGCTTGTTTATGTTTACCTAGTCTTTATTATTCATGGACATTTTGGAAATATATGTGAGCATTTGATCTAGATAGCACTGTAAACTTTATAATTTCTATGCAGAATTTTTCAGTTCTCCTTTTTGAATGTGTATACATATGGATACATGTCAGCTATCCTTACAAATACACATATAAATGGTAACCTGACAAATCGGCATTCATTTCCCCCTACTCAAATATTGCCCATGTTTCACCTTGCTGCTCTTGGGCAGTTCCTAGTCTAGAAAAAGAGCTAGTTATTTTGCATGACTAGTGATTTAGTACTGTAGTTCTTATTATCTTATAACTTACAGTATAAAATACCATTCAAAAGTTTGGAGTATGTTTAAAAAAAAAAAACTTTTATTCAGCAAGGACAGGTTAAATTGATCAAAAGTGACAGTAAAGTAATTTATAACCTGTCAAAAGATTTACATTTCAAATAAATGCTGTTTCTATTATCAAAGAATTCTGGGGGGGGCGGGGGGGGGGGGGGCGGGGGGGGGGGGGGGGGGGATGGCTGCTGAAAATGTAGCTTTGCCATCACATGAATGAGGTATTAAATTAAGTTAGAACAGTAATATTACTGTATGTTTAATCCGACCCCAAACTTTTGAACGGTAGTGCATATCTAAATGAACTGTGATTTATGAAGCTATCTTTACCAGTGGGTCTCCCTCTGTGTCACTCTGAGATACTTGTTTGGAGGTGGCTCCGTCTTTAGAGGAAGTGTAGCCATCATAGCCCACGTCCTCGGGACGCAGCTGCAGCAGAGACTGGCCTTCATGCTGCAGGGAGGCCGAGCTCCAAGGGTAGGTGTCAATCACCCATTTGGAAGGGTCCTCCCATGCCGCCCTCTTACCATACAGCTGGAGTGATAAACAAAAAAATGGTTTTAGGTATAAATTGTAAGAAATACCCATAATACATGAGTGTGTGTGGTTAAATGTGTACCTGCAGTCCTTCTCGTACTGCTTCCAGTAGATATGGCACTAGAGAATAGTTCCACAGGTCAGTAAACCACACACGTGAGCCATCCGCATCCATTGGACAGGACAGGAACAGCCGAGGACCTGGAAGCAACATGAATTAACATCTCTGGGCAAACAACCAAATCAAATATGTTAATTGGCTTGTGTGTTGTGTTTATTACCGATAGTGACGTCTGAAGAGCTGTGAGCCTCTAAGAAGGAATTGAGGTGTTGCCAGGTTTTGGGGATCCAGTCGATGATTTTGATGAGGTCGTTGCTGCGCATGTTCTTATCAATCTCAGTTTCAATCAATTTTCTTTTCAGGAATCGGCCCAGGAAGCCCTTCACCGGCTCAGTGTGGTTGGCACACAGCACCCACCTGAGGGGTTGATGGTCGGATATTACACTGAGAACATGACTGGAAAGATTTGTGTACTCTATGTGTGTGTATGTGTGCAAGTGACAAATGTAAAATATGATCACTTATGGCCCCCATGTGGAGAAAAGCTAGAATAACAATCATCAGTGTGATGTGTGCTGTGTGTCTTGTTCAAAACCATCTGCTACATTGACATTGAACACAGTACCTGAAGTTGTGATGCAACTCCAAGTTTGGAGATGAGGACACACCCTGGTTCATAGTTCCTATGACATACGGGCTGTGGAAGGGACAGATGCACATAATTAGATGCAATTCATCAGCTCAGTTTCAGATACTCAAGGAAAATCCACTATAATGGGTGTCAAACTGTGGTATAAAATAAACAGTTCCAGTAAGAAATGCTGATGGGTCAATACAGCTAAAATACATATAGGAAACAGTATTTACAGTAATATTGTGAAATATTGTGATCCTTCAAAAATCATTCTAAAAGGCTGATTTGGTACTCAAAAAACATTTCTTCATATTATCAATGCTGACAACAGTTGAAATCAGATTCTTTGTTGAACAAAAAGTTAAAAGGAACAGCATTTTTTCAAAACATTTTTTAAATATATTTTAAAAGTTTGGGGGTAATAATAGGAATCATCACCATTTGTGGTATTTGCAGTTGAGGAATCCATTGAAGATGTCACTGAGGGAGCCAATATGATGGAGGTTATCCAGAATAACTACGGTGGGGAGCTCGATCTCACACTCCTCTGTGTTGCACTGCTCGGCCAGGCTAGAGAGGTACTGCCGAAAATCCTGGTTTGAGCAAACACAAAGCACAAATGTATTACATATCTGAAAACTTTGTCATTACTTTAAAAGGTAACAATAAGTAAGTCATTCTCGGGTTGATTTCGCCAAAATGTGTAAGTCTGTGGCGCTTTCGAAACATTGCTTTTTTATTTTGAGCATACTGGCAACTATTGACGAATGGTGTGGGATTATATGTTGGCTTCTACCAATAGCAAATGGGGAGAATCTTTGGAAAGCCTTTTATAAAACAATTATTTTAGCAATTTTTCACTACATCGCACTTCTTCCCGATCTTGTGAACCTAAATGAACCTAAAAGCAATTACCATTTTACCATTATGGTCAGGGGCATGACATTTCCGGAACACGCTCTAAGCGGTTCGCCAATCACAACATGCTGGGCCAGCTGACCAATCAGAGCATATTTTATATTACAGAAGGAGGGGCTTCTTGAAACAGGAACTAAACGGGCATTTGAGTCACACTGGGAAGAGAGGAGCTGCAGTAATGTAAAATATGTAAAAAATAATTAGTTTTTTGAACAATCAAGCATGAAAACCTATTCTAGTATACCCCCAAAACAAAATCAAGACTTTGTATAGGGCATAATAGGCACTAAATTAATGCCTCCCAGAATGGAAATACATACCTTGCTGGATTTCTGGTCCACGTTGAAGCTCGCCAAATTAGTGTCGGTTACCTCTCGACCAGTCTTGGAGATGATGAAGTAAGCCAGTTTAGTGGCTAGGTAAGATTTGCCAGTTCCACTCGGACCGGACAAAATTATTCTACGGTGCTCCATCAGCAGGTTCAAATAGCGTTGAATGATGGGTTTAGGGATCAATGTATCAAACACCAAGTCATCAATACTACCCTCCTTCACACCTACAGTACATAAACAGAAAGACATTTGACTTCAAATCTGACCTCTTTTGAAGACCCTACAAGAATCTTTTGAGGTTCCTCACCTTTGAGGGTGACTGTGATGACGTTGTTGTCGCCCACCAGATATCCACAGGGCAACAGTTCAGGCACCTCAGAAGAATGAGATCGGACCACATCCCCCATCCTGTAGCACACAATACTATCCGAATTCAAGCCCAGACTGGTCAACGGGTCCACACGGAACACATACTCCTTAATGCAAGAAAATGAATCTGTTAGATTTGAAATATTGGAACTGAAATATATTTGCAAAAGGCTAAACTGGCACCTTAAACAAGCGTCGTATTACACCATCCAACACGTCCCACTTGGTCTTTCCACTGACGCCAATGGAGCCAATCAGATACACCTTCTTCTGCATAGCCTTAGATGACGAGAGGATATGAAATGATGCTCGTAAGGGTATTGTTTATTAGTAGTTTCATTTCAAAACAGCTTCTGAAATTAAAACAGGATAGTTAAAATCACTCTATACCTTGGTCTTGTTGAAGTCGCTCTTGATCATGACCACTATACGGACGCTCCTGCCCTCTTTGCGTAGGTTGCCCTCATAGCCGTCATCCAGCAGAATATCTGTGCACACAAACACGAACTTCAAACTCATCGCATGACAAAAATATCAAAGCCTGAACAACTCAAAAGACTTATTGCCAAATGAGTCATTGAATCTGGGGGAGAAGAACCTTTTCAGCGCTGACAAATTCGGCAAGCGGAGACACTAAAGTGTAGTTTTGACTGTAGTTAAACGCCGACCGCTTTAAGCTTTGTTGTCTGCGGGGCTGAGCTGTTTGGTTTTAACAGGGATTTAAATAAAGGAAGAGGGCTGTTAGTGGAGGAGTGCGGCTTTGATGGGCCTTGTACGCGGAACTTGGTGAATGGGCAGAAGGGGGGCGCTTTGTATTCATCCTGCACAAGGTTCTGCAGAGGAGTGATAACGTTCCTTCCACCACACGTCCACCCACGCTCTAGTGCTCCTCCACACATCTCTCCATCAATTAAGCAGCCCAAAGTCCTGAGAGAGAAGGAAGTCGCTACTTTTAATTAGCCGGAGAGCAAGCAAGTCCATGCCATCCCACCCCAAAACGTGGCCACAGGCACACTGTTCAAATCCTCCCTTACAGAAAAGAGGCCATTTCACTCTTCGCTGCGTTCTTTCTCTTCCCGCACAGCTGTGAAATAGTCTTTCCCATGCCAGAGTTTTCATTAACGCCACACCAGAATCATCAATAACACAGACATATGCAAATCTACACTGCAATCCATGAGCTGAGCACACTGGTGGAAAACGAAATCATCCGACTGAAAAATACATTTCCGGACACTGTTGGCGAGATGATTATATGTATCAAGTTTGCTTGCAACGGTTTTAATTGTGACCTCATATCCCAAATAGCATCAAGTCTCACAAGGAAACATCAATTTAACACAGTCTATCCATGTATCATCAAAACATTGAGCCATAAAAATAATCAATACCAGGATTCCAGAAAGGTTTGGATGTCTTTGACAGGTTGTGTTGTGATTTGGTTGTATTGTCTTAAGAAATTGCAGTTCAAAATGACTGTTCTCAAACTCTCTCAAACTCTAAGACAATAGTCCACACCACAACTATAACGATAACAAAACAGAGGAACAATATTGTAGGATTTCCTTTTCAGTTAATGAGCTATAAAAACTAACCTGAGTAGTATATGTACACTACAGTATATGTTGTTATATTGGACTGAGTTGAGAACAGCAATCAAACACAAAGCTACTTTTATAACAGATTAACATCTGAAGAAAATCCAAATACTTTTCACAATCCCCAAAACAAGGTAACAATGGCTAAAGCGTCATTTTGATGGTGCATACTGGAAATAAACATTGTTAGACCCAAATAACTCCACGTTTAAATTATGAAGCATAGCCTGACCTGACATAATGGTGTCTGTGATGTTGAGGTTGTTCAGCGACAGCCCCAGAGATTGGCGTGAAGACGAGGAGGACGTGCTGGAGGTTTCTGAAGGTGGACGGGCTGTTTTAGCAGGTGTGGCCGCAGGTGTGGTGTTGCCACTGGACTTGAGTCTGTCATTCTCCGCCTTCAGCAGCTCAATCTCATTCTGCACATAAAAAACAGGTCATTTCAAAACTACAATGATAGCTACAATAAAACTACATTTCTCTAACTGGACATATATACAGTATGCAGTCAACACATACTATTATGTGACTAGAAAAAAAAAGGAACTTTCCCACACACTTCAAAACTGAAATACGCTTTTGTGACATACTAAGAAGATTAGGACTTGCTCTTTGTTGTCTAAGTTTCTAAACTGTTTCTAAGGCTTTTAATGACTTAGAAGTTAGTTTAAAGATTTCGTTAATCTTTAGATTAGACTTGTGTGCCATGCTCAGCAAACCAGTGCTGTAAGGAAAAGCTCAGACAGATACTTCAAGAGTATGAACAACACAGTCTAGTTGTTTTATCTTGGAATTAGAGCAATTTGGCCCTTTTATCAACACTTACTTTGATCTTAGTCATTCAATCACCTTGTTTCAGACTTTAAATGATTCAGTCCAAATGTTTTATGCAGCATAAGTGTTTGCTGGTAAGGAGTTCCTTAAACAAATCAACTTTGTGGGATTCTTTAAACTTCTGCCATGAGTGTTCTGTGTGGGACCTAATAGAGTACTTTGATATAATATATAAATATATATATATTTTATTTATACAATATTGTTCAAAAGTTTAGGGTACACAGCACAACTGTTTTCAACACTGATAGTTATAAAAAAGGTTTCTTGAGCACCAAACAGCATATTAGGATAATTACTGAAGGATCATGTGACACTGAAGACTGGAGTAATTGCTGCTAAACATTCAGCTTTGCCATCACAAGAATAAATGACATTTTAATATAATACTCTAATATTTTAATATAATACATAGATCACTGAATTGCACTAAGACACTGGATTAGAATTCATAAGACAGTGATATAATGTTGCAGGGCCCAGAGTGAGTCAGCATGCATACGTGTGCGTATGTGTGTGTGTGTGTACCTGCATGCGATTCATGGCTTCTCGTATCTGGTCAAGGTGGTGGGCGGAGCTTAACGCCTCCAGTCTGATATCAGTCAGCTTCAGCTCCTTCTCTCTCAGTTCGTTCTTCAGCTGTAGGATAATCTCGGCCTCGGCCTCTGTACATTCACACAGTCTGCACAAACACACACCGTACAGGGAGGAGGTGGGTCACAACACTGTTACACATCACAGAGAGCTACAAAACACAGGCGGGTTTAATGCACAACAAACTCCTGGAGAATTAGATGTGGTCAGAATATTTATATGCACAAACACTTTGATGCACACAAATTCACACACTGGGCTTTGTGTTTTATATTTGTGAGGGGCGTTTGCTGCATTCCATTCAAAGTTGGACGTGAGATATTCTATTGTTCACAAGTGTTCATCATTAACTGTGTAAAGCTCCCTGGTTACCGCCATGTTAGCCTGACATACTTCTCCACACCTTGGTGAAACTCGAGTTGTGAATTTATGCATGGTAAGAAGTCAGACTTAGAAAAATTCTAAGTAGGAAATTCCAACATTTCGAGCTGAATGGAATGCGGCATTAGAGATCACACTCATTATCAACACAAACAGGAAGTGGGAATCCGTCATGTCCATTATTAAGGCTTGTTCAAACCAAGAACGATAACTATAATGATAACTTCACTAGCGTCCAGACCACTGCAAAATATCTTTCTGTTTATGACAAGCTCACTGCAGTTAAGTAATCTGCTGCTTTAAATGCTCAAGCTCTTTAAAGCAGGATGGATTCTGATTAGCTGTCATTGTTTTTATCATTCATAAGCTGTAAAAAATCGTTATGAAAGTGATTCCAACAATATCGTTCCTCTATGTTGTTATCGTTATAGTTGTGGTGTAAAATTCTGTGTTCTCTTAGAATTAGAACGATTATTAAAACTTAAGTTATCATTATCATCATCATTATCATTATAGTTTATCATCCTTGGTGTGAAAGGGCCTTTAAGCACAGGCAAATTATTGAAGTTAAAGCAACATATAGTAAGTAATAATTTAATAAATAACTCAGGTAAACTATAATTTGATTCTAAACGATTATAGACAAGTTTGACTTTTTTTTGTTAGCATATATTGAAATCTTTGTTTATTTTATTTTATTTTATTTGTTTTGTTTTTACAAAAATCTCCTTAATAAAATTTCTATTTTTTGAGTACATCTCCCATTACAAATTAAATTCAAATATATTTTTTTTATATTTTTCTAAAATGAAATGTTTTGCAACTGAAATATAGGGGGAAGGGATCTTTTGTAATGATTTTAGTCACTGCACACTCCCAATCCTTCCCAGCATGCCACACTGTGCCCGTTACCGAGATCTGTGCTTGTAGACCACATGACCGTTTGACTTTTTCTTTGGCATCCAAATGGGGGAGGACTTGCTATCACAAAAACACTTTCTGAAGACACATGAAATTGAGGAACAAGGACATAATACAGATATGATTAAGGGAAAGGATGAGTAAGATTATCCCAAAAAAAGAGAGCAAAAAAAATAAAGAAAGAAAAAAATCAACAAAACAAGCAATAAAATCACTGAAACACAAGTGGAAGTTACTGGTGATAAATGTGTTGAATGTGTTATGGCCCATTATATGCAAGAGTGTAACTGAAATAGAAACAAATGACATTAAAACATAACAAATATGTGCATGTTTAAGCATCTACTGTATTTCATAGAGGTGTATATGCATGTACTGTATCTGTATCTGTACTCACTCTGTGGTGGACGGTGATGAGAGCAGTGGTTGGATGGTGCTGGTCTGTCTGTTGGTGTGTTGTAGTTTGGGTGAAGAAGGAAGGGATGAGTCAGTCATCTCTTCAAACTCATCGTGAGATGATTGGGTCTTGTTGGTCTTTTTCTTGCTGAAGGCCTGCTTAAAGGAGCTCCGCAACTGTAAGAAAAACCCCCACAAATTGTCTCCTGTGCTAACCAAATGCATGCCACATTTTCTGAACGTAGCCTGAAACATTCATTCAACAAATATGATTGCATTATATAATGCTTAAAAGATCATTAGGTAAGACATTCAAATAGTCTGGTAAACATCACATGGTTATTTTCAGTCAGCTTATGATAAAGGTTAAAAATAAGGTTAATGTAACATTTTGAGAGGGTAAATACCAGCCTTCTTGTGCAATTCACTGTGCAGAACTAATAAAGCAGCAGAAACATAAAGTACTGGGGCAGTCAGTGGGACTGGGGGAAGCTGGTGGCATGCACATATTTCTATGGAAACACCTAGGATTTGGAGGGGGGGCAGTTGGTGGGGGGAGAAGGGGGGGAGGGGGGTTGTTTGAGGTTATCAGAGGCAAATGGCCGCAGTGATGTGGGACGTGAAAACACTAACCTGGGCAGGGATGGAATCAGCCACCTATGGATAGAACACACTCACTGTTACTATTGACTGAAACGTTCACTGCTGGACCAGAATGTTCAGGAACAGCAGCATCATTTATTCATTGTTCATCTGATTAGATCCGAATGGAGGCTGTGTCTGTCAGCATGGAACTAGTTAATTCCACATAACAGCATTTGACTGGAACTCTATTTCCTCAACTTCCTTTGACATCAGTGCACTCAACAATAAGGACATTTTTTTCTGACCTGCTACTGTTTGCACTTGTTCAGCTACTGGACTCACAACAAGCATATTACTTATGCATATTTTATATGTATTTTTATGCGATTTTAAACATACATTTTTTTTTGTACATATACACACAAATATGTATTATATATAAATGATGTATTAAAATATTTCATTAAAAGCTATAATATATAGGTCAATATATAGGTCTATATGTATATCAACTTCTTTCTTCTCTTCTAATTAGAAAAAAATTATAATTTTCCTTAAGCATTTTCATTTTCTATGTGTATTAAATTATATTTAATAGAAGGCAAAATAAAACTGTCCCCCGCAACTCTCTCTTACAATGTATCATTATTGTTGAGCCCTGCTGTGAATGTATTATTTTGCAACCCTCATCTCACTCGTTTTCTTTTTAGTTTGCTTTCTCACTGTCTTTCATCTTTGAGCAGCGTTTCCAGACTGTCTGAATCCAGAGACCACACTGCCTCAAATTGTGCTGATGAATAATTAATAGGCGCATAAATAAAGAGGTGATTGGTATTTATGAGCTCGGTTTGAGCTCTGCTCTCATTACAAGAGTCCAGGGCAGCTCGAGGAAAAGTTGCCATAACTGCTGCACACAATGCCAATGTTATTTCTCAAACAGCTGTTTACCTCAAGTGCTCTTGACTTAATGTACACCCTAAATGAGAATAAACAACAGCCCACAAGCGTTAGGAGATAATAAATCTGTAAAATTGCTGCGAGTGAACTAGAACAGCTGACTAGGAGTAAAACATGCAAAACTGCATCTTAATAACATAAATATATCACCGGTAATGTCTGCAACCTGAGCGAGATGTTCTTAATTAGTGCATTCTTTAAAGAAGATATGTTTTTTAAAGGGCAAGAACTGAAGAGTGAGGAAGTTTAGGGGTTTGAAGGGCCACTGAGGGGAAAAAATGGGACGAGCATGTCGGATCCTCCATACGGGCATGCAGGAGAGTTTTGAGGGGGTGTTATAGTCACCTTGTGTCCTCTATCCTTTCCCTGGTGGTGTGGTGAGGAAGTGAAAGACAGAGAAAGTGTGAGAGAGGGTGTGAAAGAGGGCGAGACAGCCGGAAAGGGGTGAAATGACAGAAATGTTTGTGCTACGTGTTCTTGATGTTCCCAAAGTAGGAACCGAGTTAGAGAGGATGCCACTACTAGAATGATGACTAACTAAAAATCACTTTATCATAGAAGAATTTGAAAAAAGCATAATAGAATATGATAAAGACACCTTTCTTTCCTCTTACAATGTTAGTCAAGGTTTCACAGTTGCTAAATATGGAAAAGGCATTAATATCTAGATGCTAAGAATTCCCAGGGAAAGCAAGAACTAATAAAATGTAAATATGTACATTGAAAATGTTCATTACATTATCGCTTTAAATAAAAGCGTCAGCCAAATACAAATGTAAAATATAATGAATTTGTAATATACTAAACATAAAACTGTAAGATGTAAGATAAAGCCATTTTATGCAGCCATTTATGCAAGATTGCAGTTCTAAGAACGGTAAGGAACGGTTACGGTTATATTTCCACTTGAGCTTGGTTCGGTACGGCAAGATTACAAACTGTTCTCGGCTCTATTAGCTCTTTTTTTAATATTTTGTCATCTAATGCAGTGATTCATATATTTCATATATATATATATATTTTTTTTTTTCACAGTTGTAGTCATCATTCTACAAGCGGACAAGCCTGTGATGCTGAAGCCTTGTGCAATGACTCACCCAGCTTTTCTTCTTTTTCTTCTTGTCGTCTGCGTCTTTAGCGCTACCCATACTGGAATGGCTGGCTGCACTGTTAATACTGGACATACTTTCTGACGAGTGCTGTCGACGGATCCTCAGGTCTGCCACACACACACACAAACAGTCATCATCACATAACAAACATTCGTGAGTTACAGTGGAACTTACAATGGAAGTGAATAGGGCCAATTTTAATTTTAACTTAAATTTACACTTACATTTATTCTTCTGTTAAAACTGTAACAGTCTGTGTATTATTTATTATTTAGTTGTTTAAATTGTTATTTTATGGTTGTTTTAGGGCTTTAGGTCTTACGACGTCATGGGAATGAAGTAAAATGACATACCTTTATACAGAAAATGTTATTAAGTGTTGTTGTTTTTTCATACTTAAATCATGGTTAAAAAAAGTAATTGATTATACCACAAGTACTGTCAATTGAGTTTAAAAGGTGCTGTCACATTAGCAAAAATTGCGGTGAAATATGGTGGGCAAAAAAAGATTCATTGGTTATCATCAATAGTGTAAGGTATGATGCACAGCTCACATAGAAGTCACTTTCAAACCAAGTAGTGTTTTGTTAGTCAACACATCGAATTTGCTATGTGACCAACTTGATATCATTGCGAAATCAGCGTGGGGGAATCTTTTGCACGCTCTATGCAAGGATTGCAAGGATTCTTACTAAAATGAATGGATTATAATGGTAAATGTGACTGCACCTTAACTTGAACCTGAAATATTCCTTTAATAATTGCGAAACAGAAAGATTTTGAAGTAGCTACACAAGCAGCACCTTTATGAACATGATCAGGGCCGTTGAGGGCCACTTGAATGGCCGTCTGAGCATCTGTGTTCTGAGTTTTCAATGCTTCAATGGTCTCTCTCAACTCCGCCAGCTCTGACTCCTACAACACACACAGTTACATTGAATATAAACACAACTGATTTCCCCATATCGCTTAGAAAAGTAAAAGCACACCTCTCCCCAACAAGCCACATGATTATGATTAATGTCTGTTGCTCAAATGATGCAGACAAGAGTTGCGCAACAAAGTTGAACACTTATGTTCAGAGGTTTGCTTAAATCCCAAACCCTAAATATGCACAAAAATAATTGTGATGCTAGCAAGCATTGCTAATTAAAATATCAAATCAGCATTACATATGAATCGCTAGAAAGGAAGTGAGCCACATGGCACTTTCGGTTTTTGACCCTACACAAACTCTTTTGTAGGCAAAGCACAAACTCCCTCTCGTACCACCAGCTGTCTTATTCCTCTATCAGATGTTTCCTGCCACAAAAGCACATGTGGAGATAAGCGCCCCGCTGATCCGAGGAACCGAGCATGTGTTCCAGCCCCGTATTCCATCACAATACGGTCTCTCTGTCGATCCAGAGCTCAAGATTCTAGTGCTTACGATAGGGTTTCAGCTTTAATTGAAATTGTCCCATCTTAACAAAGACGTCCCTCTGTAATCTCTGATGGTTTATTCAAGAGGGATTAACAGAGGCAGGAACTCATTAAGTCGATGATGGTGCTTTGTGCAAATTAAGGAAGCAGTTTCACATTTTAACCAGAAGGTTACATGTACATGATGACTGGATGGTTTTATTGATGGGTGGAACTGCTTAGACTACTCAGTCCCCCCCTAAAACGGTACAAATATCTGGTAGAATATGTGCTATTAAGTCTCAACAAACACAGAGAACATTCAAATATTTAAGTTATTGTTCACATTTGTGTGTGTGTATGTCCTTTCCTACCTTTTGCTCCGCTGTCATTGTTAGACTCTGCAAGCGACAGGTCATGTTCGTCAGACTCTTCTCAAACGCAGCCACCAGGTGTGCCTGTCGAAACACAAACACACACACACACACACACACACACGCAGATTTCAACACAGGGTTCTAATAAGATACTTTACCAAATCCACAGGGAAATTGAGAAAGAATCGAAAAATTAAACTTCTCTGGGTTCGAGGCTATCAAAGCTCAGTCGCTGAACATCTGGTACATGGATAAATAATAGTTATGCTAATAGCATGTATGCTAACGTTCAAAAGTTTGGGGGTCAATAAGTATTTAAAAAATATATTATTTTATATTCACCAAGGCTGCATTTATTTGATCAAATATGGTAAAAATAGTAATATTGATATATATTATATATTTTTAAATGACAGTTTTCTATTGTATTATATTTATTCTTGTGATGCAAAGCTGAATTTTCAGCATCATTACTCCAGTCTTCAGTGTTACATGATCCTTCAGAAATCATTCTAATATGCTTATTTGATGCTCAAGAAAATTTTCTTCTTATTATTATCAATGTTGAAAACTGTTGTGCTGCTTGATATTTTTGGGTAAACGTCATACATTTTTTTTGTATTCTTTGATGAATAAAAGGTTCAAAAGAACAGAATTTATTTGAAATAGAAATCTTTTGTGACATCACAAACGTCTTTACTGTCATTTTTGATCAATTTAATGCGTCCTTGCTTGTTTTTCATACAACACAAAACCTGCTTTGCTTTCGGCAACACAAACCGATGAAGCCAATAATGTTAATGCAGTGGGTGTAAAACAAATGTAAGTACACGGTGAGACCCACAGTATAGATTTTCAGATCTATTAAGTTTATCCTTCTGTGCATAAAAACTTACAGCACACTCTGGGCATCTGAGCTGGAAAAACTATCAACAACTTTCTTGTATCCACCCAGTCTGAGCCTCTGGAGGATTCCTCCTGGGAAACTCTGATCTATCCTGCACAGGCAAGCTAAACAGTGCTGTGAACTCCTCAACAGTCACCAAGGGCTTTGAAGCATGTTTCAGGTTTAAGCTCCTGAGAAGGAGTTCAAAGGAAACACAATGTCTAAGGCTTGTCTGAACATAAGGCCCAGCGCTTTGGTGGAAGAGCCGTCTCTCCTGACCTCAGCTACACTGAAAAGACTTCTGAAGTCTGTGAATGAATATATATATTCACACAACGAAGTTACGATAGTAACGAACGTAAGTACATCCAAAATAATTTAATACATCCAAAATATATTTTGGCCATATAAATGACCCAGTTTAACATCTGACCTTAGACTCATAGGGCCCTATCTTGCACCCAGCGCAATTGACTTTGTACACCGACGCATGTTTCATTCCTATTTTGCACCCGCGCAAAGCGCGCTTTTCCCTCCACAGAAGCACGTCGCTAAATTAGGGAATGAACTTGCGCTCCCTGGGCGGTTCAGCGCACAAAAGGAGGCGTGTTCCGGCGCAAACGTTCCCTGGTGCTATTTTACTGTTCCATAAAACAATTGCGCCACTGGCCAGAAAAAACCTAGTCTAAAGTCAGTGGCGCGTTGCGCGTTGTTCATTATGCTATTTTAAGGGCGCATGCTTGACCATAATGTATAGAGTGCACAACGCTCATACACTGTGATTCTCTAATCTACACAGAAGCATGCAGTTTTCATTTTTGCAAATCATATTATTACAAACGATAGATAGATAGATAGATAGATAGATAGATAGATAGATAGATAGATAGATAGATAGATAGATAGATAGACAATTTATTATAAATATAATAATTTATTATAAAAGCATACATCTAGCTTACACATTTACCCACATTATTATATGCCTGTTTAACCGAAGCTAATTTGGGTGTGTTTCTCCATCCCCAATGTCACTTCTCTCTCTTTTACGGCCGTGACGAGAGCGTTGGTCTCCTCGGCTGTGAACCGCTCCTGGCGCGCGCCTAGCAAATCCGCCGTTATAATAGCAATACGCCAAGGAAAAAGTGCGTCTGCTCTTAAAGGGAATGTGAGATGTCGCTCTGATTGGTTTATTTCACGTTACGCCCAAACCACACCTATGAATAATGAAGCTACTTCAGACCAACCCCTTTTAGATTTGCGCCCGGCGCAAGAGTAATTTATCCCGCCGGGAAAATAGCAACAGCGCCAAGACCCGCCCACAAAGTTACTTGCGCTTTGCGCTTTGACACTTGCGTTTCAGATCGTTAAAATAGGGCCCATAGTGTTTTTAAAAAACTAAGGGACAGAACAAAAAACAAACAATACATTCAATAGTCAGAGCTGGCATAAACCTAGAAATAATAATAATAATAATAATAATTATATATATATATATATATATTTTATAATGCTTTTCTAAAACTCAAAGTGCTATGACAGAGTAATAATAATAAACAGTAATAAAAAAAAAGAAAGAATACAAACAATAAAATTAAATTAAATTAAAAACGCACAGATTTAGTCCTTAGAGAGTTCTCAGAACAGTCCAGTTTTGGGGAATTTCTTATCACCAAAGGTAGAGCATTTCATAACCGTGGAGCTGAAACAGAGAATGCTCAGAGGCTGCTGAACAGTACAAGAACCAGAGGAGAGCAGAGAAAGGGTTGGTGTATAAGGAGTGACAAGGTTAAAATTGATGCGTGCCTGTATGGGAAGCCAATGTAATTTATAAAGTACAGGGGAAACATCCTGGCAAAAAGTTGTATGAGTCAGGAGCTGGGTGGCTGAATTCTAAATATTGCAGTTTCTTAATAGATTTATCAGGGAGACCAGAATAAAGTGCATTACAATAATCAAGCCTAGACATAATAAAGGCATGATTAAGCCTTTCTGCATCAGGCAAGGAAAGAGAAGGTCTAAGTCTGGTAATATCTCTGAGTTGTAAAAAAGCAGTTTTCGAGACAATTTTGATATGGGCATTGAATGTGAACATAAAAAAAAAATATTTTTTAGATACTGAACGGCAATCAGTTAACAAATTGAAATTATTCCATTTATGCAGAGCCGTTGGCAAACCACCAAGCAGCATTTCAGTTTTTGACTAATTGAGAAAGTTGTCTTGCATCCACACTGGTAATAGATAAGAAGATAGAATGCATGGGCCCTAACACAGACCCCTGAGGGACACCCTGATGAATTAAAGTTGGTTTGGATTTATTTTTCACCAAACATATATACTGGAAACGATCAGTGAAATAAGATTTTAACCACTCAAACACATCACCAGAGATGCCTAGCCACCCACACATCCTTTCAAGAAGGATGGTATGGCATACTGTGTCAAAAGCAGCACTAATGTCTAACAAAACTAAAATGCTACAAGCACCCGTGTCAGTAGAAGTGAGAAAGTCATTCGTGACCCAGACAAGAGTGGTCTCAGTGCTGTGTCCTGATCTAAATCCAGACTGAAACTGTTCTAATAGATTATTTGTGGACATCATTTGTTGTAACTGACCAACAACCCGTTCGAGGACCTAAGCTGATAGCTGTAGTCCTTATAGTTATAAATAAAATAAAAACATTTTAAATTCTAATATTTTAAGTTAAATATCACTGGGTTTTATAAAAGAGGTGTATTCAAAAGGTTCTTGGTATATACTATTTAAAATGCCTGCCAGGAAGTGAAGCCAAGCGAATACTGAGAGGCACAATGCCAAATGCTTGAGTGACTCTAATGGGAGAGTGCCTCTATAAACACACTTTTACGACATGCCCTGCCCTGACCTGTTTGTCCATCCATTTAAATTCCTTCAACAATCTGTCCACACTGAGTCCCTCAGCCCAGTCAAGCACACCTGAAACAGGCAGCATTTCCACAAATCTTACACAAAGGAGCCTGACACATGAATCCCACCAAGCAAACTCTCACCTATTAAAACCTCAAGGTGGACATTTTGACATTAAAATGATTTTAAACTATGATATGCATACAAATGAAAGCCACATATTAGCTGTTTAAGCAACATAAAGAAACCACATATCTTGTGTTATCACCTTACCTGGTGTGGTTGTGATGAAATCCAGATGTTTTGCTGCTGTAATGACAATATCTGAGCAAAACGGTCTTGTCTCTTTGACCTTTCTTTACGCGGATAACGGTTCAGTTGTGGCCAAAACAGTGAACTAGCTAAAGCAGTACCCCTGTTAGTCACAGCCATCTTTAAGCTCTCTCACACCCTAATACAAAACTACACAGACTCTCTAATACAAATGCACATGATACTGAAGGATTAACCAATGGGTGGGCAGGAAGTTTTGAATGGAAGAACAAGAGAAACTTTGAGGGTTCATACCCTAATTTGGAAACTTAACCTACACTTAAATGAAATTATACACTTTCTGATTGTAATTGTAAGTTTAGACTGGTGTCAAATGTTTTTTTTTCTTAAATGCTTGTGCTAATTTTAAAATAAATGGCACTTGGTTTGACACTGCGATACTGCTTTGATAACTAATGTAATAGGATTCAGACATTTGTCGTAATTGTCCAAATAATTTTTGGGTCCAGATATCAGGAAATATTTCAGGAAGTACAATTTAATCTTCATATCATATAGTTTCTGTGTTGCTGTGGGGCATCAGAATTCAACAGATACAAAGATGCTCTCTTTCATCCCTGAAAACTGAACACCAACTTTCAAAAGTTGTTCTGACACTGAGAAGTTCAAAAATATCCAGCTGGAGAGCAGACATTTCAATCCACTCAAGTATTGTACGACTTGAATAGATTTAGTTCGCAGGCGTTCTCCCATACACGAATCCTGTCAAACACAAATCACAGAGGAGGTCGAGTGAAGAGACAGGAACTGTCTCATGCCCTGTCACACTTCTCACTAAACTGTCAGAGAGCAAAGCCCTTCATCACACCTGCCCTCATCACTCCTGGGACAGGAAAGTGAATAGAGTTCAGCCCGGTCCAAACTCTGCTCTCTTCCTGCAGTGCCTTCACACAGAAATCTAATGTGACACTGTGAAACAATGTGCCCTAGATTGACAATGCAGGGACACAAACTAAATCTTCTCCTGAGAATATCACAGAATACCTCAGAATCTGGGATTTTGAGATGCTTTTAATGCAAATTCCCAAACATGCTGACTGTTAACAGTTTATATTTTAGAAGCCACTCCTGTGCAGTTTAAAAGTTTTTCTTATATCATTTTAATATGATAAAATAATAATAATTATATGATATTAATTATATTGTAAAATCTTTTATTTCAAAATAAAGATTATTAAATCTTCTAGGACCTTGGAATTCCTCTTAATTTTACTGCAGCACAGGCATTATTATGTGTACTAAATTTAAAACACTAGACGAGATGTATTTTGATGCCTTTCTTTGTTTTAGCATCTAACTCACGTTGGCCGCCAGCTGAGAGGTCAGGGTTGCCACTTTCTCCTGAGAAGCGTCCAGCTCTCTTCGCAGTTTTCTGATTTGCTGTAGGAAAAGAAGTGGTTTCTCATTACAAACCTCAATGAGCTGTGCACTCAAACAGTGGAGAATAAACTGCTTTCATTTTCTTTGCTTAACAGTAACAAAAGAACCTAGATATCAATCAGTGGCCTCAGGTAAGCACCCTGGCATGTAAGACTTTGAAGTGCTTTCTCTTGTATTATACCAGAAGAGAGTATGTAAAATGGGAAATTACCGTTGTATTTTGGACTGTTTGGCCCTTGATTGAGAAAAGAAAAGTACAATTAACTCTATGTTGCATGTTCGTACAAAATGCAGCCATAACCATGAAACAGGAATACATTCGTTTTTAGTAGTTAGACGAAAAGTGTAGCTGTTCGTTACATGTTAAGCATTACATGACACATCATATATAGAAGTCTGCAGTCTTGGAGAAATATGACAACAGGAGAGAGAATATTAATGGCACACAAACACAAAATAAAGTGAAATCAAAGGAAAATCAGTGATCAAATGAACAAGAGTCCAAATATAACCAAACCTGGGAAATTATGGATGTGAATTTTAAAGATGTTTGTCCATGACTGAATGTGAGCCAGTGAATACAAGGGAATTATAGATATTGATCTCATAAAATAATGCAACATAGCGTTAAATTTTCATTTTTTTAAATATGTGTGTTGTTGGTAAATGTATTGGTGTGGTTGTCCGATTCAAAGACCCAACTGATTTTGGACTTTGTGAAAGTGAATCACTGTTTGACCTTTTGTTGCTTTTACATATTACCAAAATCACAAATATAACTAGGAAACAAGATATTCTTACCTCAGAGTGGGCCTTCTCCTCCGTCTGTGGGAAAAAACAACAGTTAAAGGACATGAAAATAACCCAAATACAATATTACCAACATCCCAATAGTCTTTTTTTTGTTTTGTTTTTTGCATTCATAAAAATCTACAATCAGTGTTTCCTATTATATCCAATAAGAAGAAAGAATTAAGAAGCCAAAATCCACACCAGCTCTTAGCAAACACTTAAAGGTAAACCACAAAGCCATACAAATTAACCAAAGATCAGAATTTTGCCATTTGGATCAGATTTATGGTTACCCGTTAGTAGCAGCTGATTTGAAGCAAAACGTTAGACTGTTAGGGTTTGCATTTATCAAAAAATATGAAGTGAATACAAGCAGACTTTTCTGTATGACAAATTATTACCTTGTCTAAAAAGGCCAGCACCTGAAAGTGAGAAAATGTGTGTTCAAATAGTGGCAAAGTCACAATACTGAGCCACCATGAGCCTCTGAGATGAGTCTACCACCTCTCTAAATCTCGTCATTAGTCTTCATTTATAACCTTGGTGAATAGTGGAGGTTACATATTCAACTCTGACGACTTCTCAAAGAAATTACTCCTTAAAGTTATTAGTTTGTCAAGCTCAGGCAAATGGAAACAGCATGTATGATGTTACAGTTATTCAGAGACTAGCAGTTAATACGAGTGATCTAAAATGACTTTTAATATAGAAAGTGAGACTCAGGCAAGGAATATAATGTGTATCTATTATATTTTCAAAGGAAACCCAGCTCTAAAATAGAAAAAAATGAATAAATATCAAATATAAAACTAAAAGGCATACAGGCAAAATTAAAGGACAAATTAGTTCAAATAAATAATAGCATGCGATAAAATCAATTTAAAAAAAAATACACTGTACAAAATATACAGAGTTTTTATCATCATAGGGTACAATGGGGCTAAAAGCACACCGTAAGGAAAATCTGTTTTTCACTACTCCAGTAGTAAGATTGCAGAAAAAAATATATCTTTGCGTTCCCTCTAGGGGGGTGCCCTAGGGACATGGTCCCCTGTCAGAAAAGTTTGTACATTTTAAAGTTCTACGCATCAATATGGTGCATTTTAAGAGTTATAATAATACGTATCTTATTTTTGTATATAACTTTTGTTTTAAATTCTTCACCTGCAAGAGTTAAACCCTTAAACTTTTATTTTGGTTGAAGACTGTAGTCTCATGTTATCTCTAAGGTGGATAAACAGCTTAATCAATTATTTTGACCTTATAAATCTAACCATGGCATGTCAACAATTGTAAAAGTCAACCAGTTATTTGCACATTAAATATTGTGCCATTAGTACTCAAATACCAATATTTGACATATTCTTCAGTTTTTGAAAAAACTTTGATTTAATCAACTTGAATGGAAATATAAATCATTAATAATACTTTTGTCTGAAAATATATTTGGTAATTTTAATGATTTGCATTTGCTACATAAATCTATAACTTAAAAAAAAACAAAAAACATTATTATTATATTAGATCAATTTAGCACAGAATTGACTTTGCGTTGATGCTATCGCATCAAGGATCAGACAAAGTTTCACTTGCATAGTGAAATGTAGATGTTTAGAAAACTCATGTGGGTTCGAGATAAATATAATCAAAATAAAATATGTGCCTTTAGCCCAGCTGTTCCATATACTGTATATATATATATATATATATATATAATTTTTTCATTTTTTTTGAAAAGTACTATTGATTTATTTTTGTAAAACGTTTTAAATGAAGAAAAACAATACTGGGTGCAAGACTGGCTACTTCTTTTGCAAAACTGAAATCTGACTGATTAGTCAATCACAAGATTCTGTAGGAAGACTATAGCGTCACTCACCGCAGAATACAAAGATGATGTGCTCGAGACCAAAGACAGAGAAGAACCATGAACTGTAGACAGAGCAGAGCAACATAACGATATAAATATTTCTGTTTTTAATGCTAAAGGAAACCAAAAGTTTTCTAACAGACATGCACACATACAGGTACATGCACAACTATATAGAAAAGGCATATCAATGGTACGGATGTAAATAAATAAATGAATTCTTCTAAAGGAAGTAACTTCAATGCTAACCTTCATCTGTGCTGTCTCGGAAAGAACCGGACCGGCTCATCCCGCGTGGCCGTTCCTCCAGCGAGGTGGCACTGCCGCCCAAAGTGTGACCCTCCCCGTACAGCTCGAATGAATCCTGTGCTGGAATACTGTTGGAACGGCTCATACTGGTGCTGGGAAGATTATACTGTGACATACTGGTGGGACTCACTGCAACACATATGTCATGATGTCACAAAATTATCATTTATCCCAATATCTGTTCATGGTGTAATGAGAAATCCAGAAATTATAGTTGTGTTCTACTGTAAAGTGTAAATCAGATATGATATGTGTTGACATACGCAGGTTTGAGTAGTGGTATTTGCCAGCGTTGGTGCTGGTTGTGCCCGGTGGTGAAAGTGGACTTCCTGTGTCCTGCAGACCTCCAGTGGAGTGAGAACGCAACCATTCCTTTCCTTCCTCATGGGATGTCTGTCTGGAGGATGGAGGGTACCTGATTGGAGGTAAATAAACAGTTTTAGCTATTCCATAAGGATGTACTTTCCCAAAATGCAGTATTTTTTTTATATTTATAAATAAATGCAACTGTTCCAATTATTGAGTCTATTAAACTAAAATCACTAAATCTTCAGCAGTGATAGGGCTTAACATGATTTATACAATAAAACTAGATAATAACAGCCCACACAGTCTCACATCCATTGTTCTGCAGTAATAGCTTTAGGCAGTGGGCAGACTTAGGATGCGTCAAAGACGGTTTCCATAAAACGAATGGAGATGAATGGAGACGAATGGAGATCACGTGGATCTTCCTGACTGGACTATCTTCAGTGCACACATCACTGCCTACCTAAGCCTTTAGAATTAAAATACCATATTGTGGCCTAAATTATTTGCTCACATTGCGATTTAACTCAAATAGAAGGTCACACACGCATGTAGCATTTCCACAGTTTATCTTTCATCCTGACTGCACATTGATGGCTCTTTTATAGTGGTTTGGACACAGTCTGATTTCATATAAATGCTGTGCTTATCTCTGTGAATATTTAATTGCTTCTTAAGAGCATGTTACTTTTTTCTGTGGTTGTCTCTTGCTAAAAGTGTTAATAAATGAGTGTTTAACAAATCAGTGAGTCACAGCTTGACAAGCCACTGTGGATATGTAAAACATTTTGCCAACACTACCATTGCTGTGGGTTGTGTGTTGCTTATGCAGTTGCTAAAGTGTTCTAAAATAATTGTTTTCTATCTTAAAATATTTTAAAATGTAATTGATTACTGTGATGGCAAAGCTGATTTTTTAGCAGCTATTACTCGTAATTTCACATCACAAAGCCACATGATTTAAGGAATGTCTGTAGCACAAACTGTACAGGATGATGTGCTAAAGTTCAATATTTAGGGTTGGGGTTTTCAATCGCTAACTGTAATATGAGTATGAGTAATAATAGTAATGCTTGCTTTAGCAAACACCTAATACATAGACACACACATGTACTGGGTAAGTGACAAATTCAAAAGCAGTTGATGAGAATATTAATGCTAGTTACTTGATGGAGGTGACAACATAAACAAAAACATATTTGTGAGGACAATTACATGGATGGTGGTTATATTAGTACCTTAATCCCTTTTTGGGGAGAGTGTTTCTGTCAAGAGGCATGCTATTAAAACAGAAGAAAAATAAGAGAGTTATCTACGACAAACAGGTAGTTTGATCATATCACGACTAACAGATTTCAACAACAAACTAATGCTCCATTATTTCATTAAACATATCATGTAATAAGCAATACATTGTCATCTTATCATTTAATTAATACCATATGAATATCTGCACTTACCCCTCAGACAGGGTGGACTTGACACTGCCCGTGCGGGTGACCTTCGGCCCATGGTGATGTGGGAGCGGCAGGTCTATGGACTCTGAGCTTGTGTGTAAACTGGTCATACTGTGGCAGCTCAGTGTGTCTTTACTGCCCGCAGAGGAACTGCTGAGGTTCGGAGGCCAAGGCCGGGCGTTAGAGGGCAGAGAGAGGCCTGACGCCGGACTAGAGGCGGGGGAGTCAGTGCCCAGGTCGGGCGTTTTGCCGTACAACGGGCTGCTGCCTCCGCTTTGCCCACCCATGCTGCCCAGACTACCTGTTCCTGAGGAGGGTGAATCCAGGCTGGCCTGCCGCGCCAGTGTGCCATGAGGACTGCCCAGTGCCGATGGGCATTTACCAGAGTCAGGGGTGCCAGGGGAACTTGGTTTACTGCTAGTCTTGCTGCCAAACAACCTGGGCAAAGTGAAAACAAGACAACAAATTGTTCGTAAACCTTGCTTATGTAAACTGTCGCAATGAATTGAGTTGATTTCAGAAACAGTTTACACACATTTGCTCTTTCATGAAAGACCATGCAATCTCATTAAAAAACAAAGTATCATCACACAGTTCCAGCATAACTTAATTGGTCAGCTTCTACTCCTTGTATATAATCAAATATGCTTTCAGTGGTGGATCTGCCCATGGTTCTCACTGTATGGCTCCAGCAATAACAGCCTGAGGCAAGCAAATCCAGCTATTACACTTCAGCTTCATGGAGCAGAGCAGCACACCATGTAGACATGTTTTTAAATGGACACGCCTACTAATAAAGAGATCAGTGTGCTGGAAATCCGCTCACTCCATCTGCTTTCATCAATGCTGAATTGAGTCTGATCAGAATGGCAAATCATGCTCCCTGAGGAGTGTTTCCATATATGCACTTACATTCCACAACCACCAGGTGGCAATCTGACCCTAATCCGTCTTGTGTGCAACTGTCCTCTGATGTGGGAGAGAGGTGCTAAGACAGACTGCTAAAGCTGCAATGTGATTTCGATTCTCAAAAATGGGTCGCAGGCTGTTATGAGACTCACAGACAACAGGGAGACAAAATGCTAAATGCATAAAAAAAACTAATTCAAACTAACTGTATAATTATGCAAATTAAACAGGCTTAACTTTTTAAAGGCTTCTCACATCTTTTGTTCTTGATGTGAAGGTTGTGTCCGATCAAAGTTTACAGTGTTTTGGCACAAAAACAAAAAACGGCTGTTTCTTAGTATAAGCTAACAAAATTAGTAAGTAAATATGGGCAGGTTTCATAACAAGACTAACAAGAAAATATGAGCCAGACTACATTAAACATACAAACTTAACATACTGCAGAGGACAGAAATAAGCTACTTTTCTATCGTCGGGCCAAACCGTTCTCTTTGCTTAACCGATCCATTCCGTGCAATTATGGTTTCATATAGGCTATGGTACGAAAACGGCTGATAACTGAGCTCTTTGGAATGTAATACGAATGTGTCAGTCATTCCCTTGGTAACACAAGCCTTTACAGACGATAAAAATGTAAATAGTGACTGCATTATGGAGGATGATTGGATATTTCTTATAATTTTATTATTACTTTGTGTTTACGTCTCTCAAATAGCATGCTTAGCCAGCTACAGAGAAACGGGTAGTCAGACAACAGACAAGTGACCAATCCCGAGTTGCGACATCAATACACGCATTCTACCAGCACAGGAATTCCGGGTCGAGAACGGTTTGTAATTGGGCCGTACCAGGCTCAAGTGGAAATACAACTGGAATTGTTCCTTACTATTTTTAGAACCGTTCAGCCCGACGGTGGAAAAGCGGCTATAGATTGTTCTGACCACAATTTTGTTTTGTGCGGTATATCACTGCTTGTCAAGAAACCATCAGGATTCAGGAGACATTTAGAAACCCAAACTATTATGGTTAATAAACTTGCGATTCTTTTTGGCCAATGTCAGTTTTCTTTCTTTTGCTACTACATAGGTCATCCCTTGATGTTCATTGTGAAATCTGGTTCTGTATAAAAACCAGTTGAGAACTAGTGATTTAGATTACATCCTTCTCTATTCATCAGAGCATTTGTGGGCTGCTGACAAGATTTTAGTTCGTCTAATGGTGGCTGGGGGAAACACAAGAGTGATACAGAAGGCTATGGCTATGACTCAAACAATCAGCTCCGTAATCCATCACAAAATTTCCTGGATCTCTGAGGCAAGCCTAAACTCATTGGTGGATCAAATCAGCAGTGTAGCACAGCCTAAAGCAGCTCACGTTCATCTCACATACTTACTGAGGAAACATGCTGAAACGCTCCTCCATGCTGGCCAAGAGGTCATGACATCGCAGGAGTGAGCCAAACCACAAAAAGCAATTGTTCTTTTTTACTGTCTGCTTGTGTCCATTTGTCTCAAGCTAACTGCCTATTTTGCTTTCATATTTTAGTCTTATCTCTGCTTATGTCTGCCTTGTGTCATCTTTGTCTAACTTTTCTTGTCCTCCCATTACCCCAGTAGTTTTATTCAGAAAGAAAGTCGGTTACCTGCGGAATGTGGGGGATGCAATGTCTGGGTATTTGGAGCCTGGCTGTCTGAGTCCCGATTGGGTGGAAGTGGGACTGGATTTGGGGGAGGTGGACAACCCGGTTCCCTCTTGATCCGACCCTGCCACTTTCTCTTTATCCGTTTGGTTGATGGTAATGGGACTAGAGCGTCCTGACCCTACTTTCCCAGGGTCTCTTCTCTTTGTGCTGGTTGGGGTTCCTACCACCCCTCCACTACCTCCCGCAGACTTCCCACTGACATTAGAATCAATGCTGCTAGAGCTGGAACGATGCCCGCTGCGGCCCACCACGCTGCTTCCCCCACTAGATGACTTTGCCGGTCTAGGTAGGGAGCGATACTGGAGTGGAACCTTGGAGCCTCCACAGCCTAACAAAACGGCATCATCCTGGTGTTGAGCACCATCGAGACTTGTCTTCCGCTCATTGCCGATACCTGCACCCTTCCCAATGCCTGCAGACTTTGGTACCTTGCCTAGAGTCGCAGAACCACTGGTCAGAGTGGCCCCGCTGGCTGTGATAAGGGCTCCGGCGGAACCCGGAATCTTCTTAAAGCCGAAGGAGCTTGTGGTAGGTGGACGACCGATGCCTGAGGGTGGCTTCTTCCCTTCATCTCCGCTGCTCTTGCCTGCATCCGATGGTGAGCGCTGGATGCTTGGGCTCTTAGATGGGGCCTTGCCCTTCTCAGATGCCTTGGCATCATCTGTTTTACCTGTCAGCACAAAGATGTTTGTTATGGCACTAGTACCTCCTGCTCAATCATTCAATACTGCTGGCTAGTTTTTTACAAAGAATTTCACAACCCAATCCATCATCACCAATGCAACGCAATGGCTGTTGTGTTCTAGCCAACTGCCCTTTTTTTGCACAACTCAGCAAACAGCACAGATAAGGTACTCTAAGCCAAAATAACTTGTTCCTGCTGAGTGTCCCAAAAGAGCTTCAGCTGCAAAAGTTGGCTGAGATAAAGAAAAAGACAAAGACTCAAAGTTGTCAAAAAGCCTCATCTCTTTTTGATTATACTTTCTCTTTGAAGCTACAGTAAGCAATTATTTTGAATACCATGCAGAAAATGTCCCTACTGACAGATATCACTGTATCACTGATATGCCCTTGGTTTTGTAAGAACCAAAAAGGCATCTGTATCTTTCATGCTTCCTTACAGAAAATTGTGGGTTCCATTTTGAAAGTTCCTCCAGAGAATTGGCATTTTTGCAAAGGTTTTCTAAAGGATTCTGACAGTGCCTCTCTCAGTGAAACCACAAATGGTGCTCCACGTATCTTTTCATATTTACAAAGTACCACTGTATGAGATTTTGATACCTGGTGATTTGAGAGAGGTGGATGAGCCTTTGGTCCGTGGTGGTGTGATGCCAACCTGGGCACTCATGCCCCTCCTCCAGGAGCCTGTTTGAGACATGGGCAAAGCTGTCTTCTGGCCAACGTCCTCACCCTGACATGAAGAGGAAGGGGATGAAGACTTCCACTTGCAGGAAGGGTCCATACCTGGCTCCATCTCTTCATCAACCTTCTTCAGATCCTCCGCACCAGCCCAGCTGCTACCATCCTGCTCGGTATGAGTGTGCGTATCTTTATTTGACTGTGAATCACACAGACACACAAAATATAGTGCAAACACAGTAATCTCACATTGCCAATCCGTCTGACAGATGGCCAAACTTTTCTTACTAGCCAAAGCAAAATGTCCAAAACTCTCAGTCTGTTCAATCTGCTGTGGCCTACTGACAGACTGCTGATATAAAGCTATTTATAAAAATGTGTGTGTGAGGAGAAAAAATACATAAGACTAGAGCGTATGCACACCTGTGCTGCTTTGCTCTTGCGAGATGAGATGCCGGAATATGTGGGTGGATTCAGATCGTCAGTGCCGATGTTATCTAAAGTATCACTCAAACCACTGCTGACCGAACTACTGTCATCCCAGCTGTAGAGACAGAAAGAGAAAAGAATAAAATAAAATTATAAGCAGAAACAAAAACACCCAAAACTTTGGGGGCTTCCTTACTTATCGTGCCTGGAGACAGGAAATAGTGTATCATTTTTATATTGAATTACATTATTAATCTGATTTATGAAAAAAAGAAATTCCCTTGTGGAGATGGCCCATTTGATTGTTTTTTTTCAAGGTTTTATCTTCTGGAAATATTTAGAGAAAGTTTGTCTTTTATTAGACCTTTCCAAACATTCATCACAAGAACCAGAACTGAAAATATGATTGCAGTACACCTTCATTAATATTTCAAAGCCCATTATTGTTGACTCTCTGTCACCATCTTATTCATATTATTTCTCTTAATTAGTGTTCTCCGTGTCTTGCCACTTCAATTCTCATTAACTATTGGCAATATTTCTCTTTTCTCCACAGTCCTTACATTATCATTCTTCTAAATTTACCAGATCATGTCTAATTAATAAAGGTTATTAAACAGTAGCTTTGACACCCTCGACTTTGTTGACCCAGTTGAAAATCCAAGAGGAAAGCTAGGTGTGAATGCATATGAAGTTATTACTACTGCCAAAGCAGAATTGTACAGGCTTGCAAACTAATTTTCTGTCTATCACACAAGATAAATCGTATACTGATAATTTATCATCTACTGTCTTTCTCTTGTGTTGCTAAGCGAGCTCTGTTTGATCATGTTTGTGGACGCATATGTCCTCAAATTTAATAAGCTCTTCAGATCTGATCATATATTATATTCAACTCTCTGATGACTGTTGGCTATTTGTTGTTCGGCTCTACAGACTAAATTGACAGCTAGACCGACATGAAATCCATTTAGACAAGAGAAAGAGAGACATCCTGGCATTTACAGACATCTGACATAAAAAGAGATTGAAATATTCAAACCTCTTTACTGATGTCAATATCTGCAGTTCAATTATTCATATCAATTCTAAGATTCTGAGTAATGCTTGCAGAACTACGCTGGCATCTAAAATTCAATATATTCAAGTCTACCCAGGAGACGTTCGTGTCCAGGACATTTGGTCTTCTTTTTGAAATGTTTGACGAGCTAGTACATATTCTCTCTTCACTTTTATTATGTATGCAGGGCAGAGTGAGAAGGAAAGAAAACTTTGAGAGGCTGAAAGCGACTGGATAATAATTGTGAGAGACCCCGCAGGGCTCTTAACACCAGCATGTGGGTGTTTCTGAAGATTCTTGCATTAGAAATAGGCTCGGTGGGTGCGAGTATGTGCGCAATCACACTAAAAATATCATTATTGATTTTTCAACATCCTTGTTTCGCCCTTATTTAACTCCAGGAGCACTTGACACATTTAGCTTGAGATCTGATACTGTTATACAATAATGTAAATTAAAGATTAGAGATGACACAACGTCTATTACACAACAGAACTTTTCTAAAGTCTGATTGGATGAGCATTTGAAGCCACTGTAAAAAGTTGATATGTATGCATACATTTCACTGCAGAAATTCTATAGTAATACAGCAAGCCGCTACACAACATTAAACACCCAACAGTAAGACAAATTAACTATACTTGGCAGAATTTTTTTTATTTTGATTATATTGCTGATGCCACCACTTCTACTTAAAGGGATAGTTCAAAAATTACAATTCTGTCATCATTTACTCACCCTCATGTCGTTCCAAACCCTTAAGCCTTTCGTTGAAGATATTTATGATCTGTCAGCCACGCAGCTGACACTTCAAAAAGTTCATAAAGAGATCGTAAAACTAATCCATATGAATTGAGTGGTTTAGTCCAATTTTTTTTTGAAGAGACACGATTGCTTTATATAATGAACAGATTGAATACAGACTTTTATTCCCATATAAACATTGAACAACTCACACATCAGTTGTGGTAAACAGAAGATCAAGTTTGCTTGCTTGATGTGCAAGAACCAATGAGGTTCATTCTCCTGTTTTACGCAGCATGTTTGAGCTTCCACAAGAACCAATGAGGTTCATTCTTGTGTTACGTAGCACTTTTGAACTTCCACAAGAGGTTTGTTCTAGCACGTAAAGCATGTTCGGTTGAGCTTCTGTTTATTTTTTGCTGATCAATGTTTATACGTGAATAAAAGCCTAAATTCAATCTTTTCATCATATTCAGCAATTAAGTCTCTTCAGAAAATTTGGACTAAACTCCTCAATTCATATGGATTAGTTTTACAATCTCTTTATGAACTTTTTAAAGCGTCAATGTGTCAGTTGCGAAGCTGTCTATGGAGAGTACAAAAAAGCTCTCAGATTTCATTAAAAATATCTTAATTTGTGTTCCGAAGATGAACGAAAGACTTATGGGTTTGGAATGACATGAGGGTGATTAATTAATGGTATAATTTTCATTTTTGGATGAACTATTCCTTTTTCAACTTTTCATTTAATTTATTACAGTTTTTTTTAAATGTCCAGTTTGATGATGTTCTGTTTTCTGCTCAGCAACAATTTTAATTTTATTAAACACTTTTATAATATTAAATTACAAGAAGAAATTGCACTTTTATTAAGAAAAGTGAATTTAATAAGAATTTAGCTATGTGATTAAAACTGATAGCAGTATCCATTCTCTTTCTCCATTAGTATCCTACTGAAACAAATACCATTCATTAAATTATTAATAATTTCTCAAGAATCATACCAATGCAAGATATATCTCATCCACAAAGTGCTATTCATCTTCTAATCATTGAACTATTATAGGAAATTACTATATCTAATGACCACAAATGTGATTCCGTCATTTAAAGGTCTCATATTGTACACCTTTCTGAAGTTTTATGTCCGTAAGAATATATATTTGCGGTATAAGTACTAAAAACCATCTCAGTATATTTTTTACAGCTCCTTCCTCAGAAGCTCTGCCAATAAAAGGTTAATTTTGGCCTGTCTACTTAATATTCATGAGCCTCTCTTCTGATTGGCCTGTTGTTTTATGAGTGCCGCACGGCCAGGCCAACCACAGGTAACTAAGGTCATGTATGCTGTAGCCTGCTGTGGCTTGGTGATGCTCACACGTAAGGTAAATAAAGCACCTGTAATGATGGTGATGAATTATTTGTTATTAGAGCATAAACATTCACAAACCACTGTTAATTTAACATAAAAGCAAGCATAGGCTACTATGTAATAATTCCTAAAAAGCTGATATCTCAGTTCATCGCGATCTCATAAAGCTCCGTTATTTTCAATGAAGCTGACTGCACAATACATCTTTCAAAATGTCATCACGTCATTTGTTATAATCAGAGGATTTGCCAGCATGCAGAATTCAGCACTGAACAAAAATTCAGTTTTGAGCGGTGAGTGGATTCTATCTTAAATGCATCTCATTGGCCATTGCGTTCAAGAAATCAACACATATGTCTGTGATTGGCTACATTGCTCAACGCTGCAAACATGTTATAAATAGAAACTCTGTGACTGAGTAGTTCTGACGTCACATTTTTACGGAAGTCACAACGGCTTGTGAAAAGGCGAAGCTACTTTATGCAGGCTGTGCGCATTTGTCTGTGGATTGACTGTGGATTTTGAAACTTATATGGTAGTTGCATAGCCCCTAGACCTCTGTTTCATGAAAAGCCAGGAAATTTCATTTTTGACAATATGGGACCATTATGGGAGCAGATACAATTAACTGAAATTGTGATGTCAAGCATGAGATATATTAAAATCTATCAATAACATCAACAATGGTTGCGCTTGTCTAAACTACACATTAAGTGACACTTTTCAAGAGTAAAATGACTACAGTATCCAGTGAATGTACACACATTAGCAGCTAATGCTTTAACACCTGGGTAGAGTTATTGACTTGTTGGTGCTATGATGTGCTGGTAGTCTTGAGTTCAGACGAATGTGAAATGAAGCTGCAAGTGGACCACCAACACAAATCAATAACCAGGCCAGTTGACAATTTCCCTTAATATGCACTCTGCTGAAACCTTACCTGCCTGAGAGATTTCTAGGGCTTCCTGCTTTCTGTGCATTTGCCCTCCCACAATGCAACAGTAAACATCTGAAACTGTGGTACTCAATCTTAGTTGGGCACCCTTTGCCAGTTGGACACTTTTTGGCATGGGCTCACTGGTTAAGGTCACCTTGATAGTCTTGTTTCCACACACCTATGTCCCCGCTGAGTGTGCCCACTGCTTTGAGAGAGTGATTTCAGCAGGAATGTCACTGGTATACAGCCAGAATGGTGACTAAACCTTCACTTCTTGTGACTTCACAGGATGCCGAAAGTAGGAAATACATGATCTAATTTTGGGTGTTGGTGTTAAAAACCTTTGGGGTTTGAATCTTTCATATACTCAATATCTTGAGTATTAATACCATTAACATGGGCACCATTTCTCAAATATATA
Source organism: Rutilus rutilus (assembly GCF_951802725.1). NCBI lineage: Eukaryota > Metazoa > Chordata > Actinopteri > Cypriniformes > Leuciscidae > Rutilus > Rutilus rutilus. The sequence goes on along the minus strand of NC_140212.1, from coordinate 16,028,216 downwards.
TTTCTGTTAATTGACCATGAGAAATGAAATGTGACAAATTGTATATATTGAAGCACATTGTCGATGGAAGAATGAGCTGGGAATGAGTTCCCTTCTAGTGCAGTTTGAGATTACATGACTTTGAAGTCAGATTTAAACAATTTGACTGTTTAACAGCATACCTTTTTCTTCACTTAGACGCAAATGATGTCTTCTTATGCATAATAATTATAATGATTGTTTACCAAAACAAAGGCGAGTCACCAAAAAATATCAATTAATGCTTTCATGAATAGGGAATAATTAGCTCAACATCTGTTTTTTTAGATTGAAATTTGTCACAGTTAATTCAGCAGAACAGTCTTAGGGTGGGTGGTACATTTTTCTTGAGAAATGCAATGCTCTACAGACAGTGGCGGATCCTTGAATAGGCAATATACAGTAGGCACGTTAGTTGGTTAGGACGGCTACATTCTCTGCATACAGTGAGACAAATACTTCTTACTTAACCACTGCTGTTTTACAGGGCCACGCATGTTGTTAGTTCCAATCATTCTTATTTAAACTGAATTGTGACTTAGTAGATACCTAGCAGATTTTCTGAGCATTGCCCTGTGCTTTACTTCACTGTCCTGTCCCGCATATAGGCCACTATCTCTATGCATAATATATCTATGAAAAAAGTCTCTTTACCTGTTAAAAGCCAGTCCAAGTTAACAAATTAATTCAAGCACTAAATTGTGGAGGAGGCAACAGACTACCACAATATGTCATACTTTATTGGGACTATACAACAAGATTCCATTGTGATTCAGTATAGTTTTTATAACAACACTCAGAAATAATGCTGCTAGCAGGATAAAGACCCCAGAGAGCTGCCCTAAAAGCTTACCCATATGGGTTGAATATTTTATTCTTTTCTGTGCTGTCATATCTGTGATGTGACTGACGGTCGGACCATGTCCTTAGACACCGGTCCATTTATGATAGCAATACTAGTCAAAACGCCTACACTTGAATCACTTGTATATGTAAAACATGTTTCATGACTGTTGATTTTAGCACCTTGTGATTGGTTGGCTGAATATCTTCCATGGACTGTTGTTTTTTAATAAAAACGCCTCACAATATGAGTGGCGGCATTCGCTTGACTTTCACTCTATGTTCAGTGCAAACGTCCATTCAAGCATACAGTAATATTCTCATGAAATATTCAGTGTTGAAAGAACCATGAAACAATAGCACTTAATAAAGCCAGATTTTGCATTCTACGTGGATCAAAACAAATCAAGTTCTTTATCACTAGCTGTGTCTATTGGCCTGTTAAATATGTTTCATGCTGTGGCTTAATTATGGCAAAGCAACATATTTCCAGAGGAAATTAACCATCGTCTGTATGGTTGCATAACAGTCCTATATGTAGCAACCTCAACTGAGTCCATTCAAATGCAGTTTTTTAAGGGCATGTAGCCATCAGCCATTCATTTTCTTCTTTTCTTCACCCAAACACTTAAGTACAAGAATTCAAAGATTAGCATAAGAAGTCTTAAGGCCACAACATGCAAATTCTTTTTATGACTTTCATTGCAAAGAAAATCATTTACAGAGACAATCTGCTATCCAATGGTCCCCAAAGGGAAAATTTACAACAATTAGCAGTCTGTGAATGTTGACACTTATATAAAGACACAACTTAAAGAATGATCCAATTTAACCCAGTAAATCTTATCAACATACATTTGTAATGAAAACAAAGTATTCTGTACTAACCTAAAGTTAATATCTAGAGCCTTAGCTGTATATTAAAACGAACGGTGACCAGCCTGTTAGAGTCACCAACATACCAAAGTATGTCCCAAAACCAGTGATTGATGACTCCCGAGTGAGCCGAAAGGGTGAACACTAACTCACCACCCTGCGATTGATGCTGTCTGGATTGTCTGCAAGCTGCCCGTGTCATGCTGTAGCTCCAGGGGAGGAAGAAAAAGCAGAGGAGAGAGAAAAAAAGGAGGGGAAGAAGATGGAGGAAGAATGCAACCCACCTGCTTGGTTGCGAAACACGGGCTGGAGGGAAGAGAGCGACATCTCGCCACTTCTTACAGCTCCACCCCACCCCCCACACCTCACCCCTCCCCAGGGCCCATCATGCACTCTGAGAAATGCTTCAGACATCCTCAACCAACTGGGGCGTTGCCAGAAGACACAGACTCCAATCAAAGTCAGAGTCAGGGTCAAACTTGAAGTTGCATGCTGGGTAACACAAGGGAAATGATGCACAATGACCTTTATGTGCTGAACCTTTGGAAACTAGACATATCTGACTCATATTAATACATTCTTAATGTTCTTGATTAAATAAATGCATAGTGGCCTTAACAAGATGCATCATTCAAAGTAAAAAAACTTCAGAAAATGAAAATGTACTTCAGCTGTTGTATTTGTACAGCTTAATCAAATCAGTTTGAATCAAATGACCTTGTGGAGGCAGAGTATGACAATGCCATCTTTTATGAAAGCAGGGACAGTCAAACGTCACTCCACTGACTTGAGTGAAAAAAAAAAAATGTGTGACTTCTGCATTGCAGAGGAAACCGACAACCAGCCGCCACCGAAATCTGCAGAACTGAGCTGCAGATACACCCCTTTACTTCTGGAAATCAATACACTGGCACCACTGAGGGATGTAGAGGCTCTATTTCTCAAACAGACAAACCCACAATCACAGAGGCATTCAACTGCATTCTTCACTGTGTGTGACATAAAATGTCTGGCTAGGACAGTTAATGAACATAATGAGTGTGGTGATTGTGAGAATCACCACAGACAAACACACTCACACTCACACACACACGTTGGGTTTCCATGTTTTATGGGGACATTCCATAGACAAAATTATTTTTATACTGTACAAACTGTATATTCTATCAGCTAACCCTAAACCTACCCATCACAGAAATGTCATTACAAAAACCATCACTTAGTCTGATTTATAAGCTGTTTTCCTCATGGGGACCAAAAATTCTCCCCAGAAAGACAAGGATTTTGGATATTGCCATCTTTTGCGATACACACACACACACACACACACACAGTATATATAAATGCGCAAATGTGAATTATTAACAATTAGTGTGAATTAGTAATATTTTAGAGATAACATTTTAATAATTGCATTTGACTTGCTATAATAACATCACACATTTTTTAATATCACACTTACTACTTTTTTTTTTACACAGCATAAATGAGTATATAGCTGACTTTATACTGTTGTAGTCCTTCGCAAGAGGATTTTCATATTTAGGAACTTTGGCATTGAGAAGTTTGAAAACCCTTGAGTTAGGCATTATATAATGTAGTAATGTTGGCCGGTTTTCTGCCTGGACACTAATGAAACCTCTTGTTTGTTTATGTGGACAGTGTTTCTGTTTACATCCCCAGGGCAATGATCAATCCTAATACTCCATTACTTACTGACTTTGAGCAGCGTTTGTCACTAGCGGAGTATCCCTATTAAATCCATTATCTGAACAGATGCACACTGTCTGCATGAAGAAGTCAGTATGAATCCCAAAAACTCAGACATTCTACAATCTGAGGAAGAATGGCTTAATTCTTTTATCATTTGTTCTAGAAAAACATGCCAATTGTTTTGGCATAGATGGAGCAGCAATGGTTCCTCAACCATGCTCCTGTATTGATCAGGACCAGCACATCAGAAACATCTAATGGTGTTAAAAATGACCTTGTCAGAGTTGCCATATCTGATTCATATCTAATTTCCAACGCTGTACAAAGGCAGTATACTTCAACGTAGAATTGACTCACAATTGATTCCAGTGGAGTTGCGAAGCTACATTTATCCAAAGCGCTTTATAAATAAGTACGTACAAAAAATACACAGTACACATAAATATTGGTTGAAATATTCCATTTGTAAACATCCTGAACAGTTTGTCTTTCACGCTATTCAGTTTTAAATGAAATATAAGTTTGTAATAAACAGTGGATTACAAATCTTAAAAGGTGGCATAATTTTGCCTAAAAGTGCTGTCTAGGTAGGCAACTCACTAAGTTTTGAAGTAGAGCTAATGTGTCCATATCAAGTTTAAAGGCCCATTCACATCAAGAACGATAACTATAAAGATAACTATAACAATAAATATATTAGCGTCCACACCAACACGTGATAACATACTGTTTATGATAAGTGCACTAAAGTTGTTGTCTGCTGCTTGTTTATGCTCTTTAAAGCAGGATGGATTCTGATTGGCTGTCAATGTTTCATTCATCAGCTGGAAGAAAAATACTCAAAGTGATTCCAACGATATTGTTTCTCTATGCCGTTACAGTTATAGTTGTGGCGTGGAATCTGCTATGCTTTAACATTTAGCCTGAAGTACTACAGAAACTTAGAATTAAAGACACATAAAGGACAAAAAGGAATATTGAAATACTGAGGCAGCACTCTTCAGGGTTTATCCCAGGTGAACACGCAGTAATTACTCTACTCTTCTGTAAATGCTTGTGGCTTGAAGTTCAAAACTTAAAAGTGCTGAACAACAAAATCAGTATCTGAGCAGCTTTCTCTATTTAGTTACTATTTAACATCCCTGGGGAGTTAGAAGAGAGGAGATTTACATAGGCACACCAACGATCTTTGTATATCGCAAATGAGGATGGATTAGTCAGAAAATGCTCAAGAGTAAACAAAATGTTATTAACCTGTTACTATTGAGGAAAGAAACCATGTTGGTTGACCTCAAACTGTCTAGAGTCAGATTATAGTGGATTTGGTGGACTTTGATGGATGGTTTGACTGCAGCAGGAAGGAAAGACAACCCAGACGGCTGGCAGGGGGTTGGAGTACAGGGAGTCATGACATGGGATATTGTCGGATATTGCAAAGTGTTTGGGATATTGTCGGATATTGCAAAGTGTTACTGGAGACTTCAAATACAGAGACAAACATACTCCCGGAAAAAGGGTATCAAAAGCACCTATCAACTTTTTAATCAGCAATTGAGCTCTTTCATAAAATTAAACACACCTTATATAGTTGATGTATTTTCTACACAAATAAATGTTTTTGACCCATGTTTTGAAAAACTTCTTTGAGCTAATCCATCAGCTGGATTCTGAAGGTGAACATATTACCAAACCCTCATATGAATTTTTGAATCAAAACAGGCTAAATCTACAGCTTGATAGAGCTGGTAAGTCCCGCCCCTTCCGCTAACCCCACTGGACCTCTAGGTTGAAAAATCGTCAATGCAAGTGAATGGGAGAAAATAATTATTTTCTGGTCCCGTTTGAATTGTGCCATGAATATGAACATATGTTGTCTGTGAATTTTTTATATAATTTTTCGTGTAAAGAATGCTACAATTTAGCGGGTAGAAGTTTGATACGGTTAGACTTTGTGTGAGAGCACTTTGTGGACTACAACTCTTCGCTGCTTTCGACGCGTTTGAAACGTCACCACCATTTGCACACGGACACTAGCTCACGGATCCCGCTAAACATGACTGTGTCTTTGGTGCACTTCACCGCCTTCTTTCAGGGAGAGGACAAAATCGTTGAGGTTGGCGAAAACCACGGGTAAGTCAACTTTATGGGGTGACGTCACATAGGCGACATGTAGTCTTTCTCGTTATGTCTTTTCCACAACTGCTAGCCGAAGAATCATACCATATACTGTCAAACTCGTAACATGAAAGATTATATAAAAAATTCACAGACAACATATGTTCACATTCATGGCACAATTCAAACGGGACCAGAAAATAATTATTTTCTCCCATTCACTTGCATTGACGATTTTTCAACCTAGAGGTCCACTTGGGGTTTTACGGATGGGCGGGACTTACCAGCTCTATAGAATGGACTACTAACACTGAGCTTTGTGACACATTTTTGTTTTTGAAAAAGTAAAACTTTTTACCAGTTAGGTCTATCTTCAATGTGCTCCAGGTACCTAGCTGACTAAACGCCACTCAGAATGAGTGTCCACAAGAAGATTTAAAAATCTGGACATTAAGAATTTTCCAAACTCAACGGAACATTTTTATTTGCAATCCTTTTTTATCACTCAAATTAATAAAAAAATGTAAACAGGTAATGAACTATGATTAGTAAGATGAGAATACGAGCACTGGACTGCAGCAGGTTGGTGGAGAAATATATTTTTTCTCCACTAACAGTAGGAAAGAAAATATATTTATAGGAACATCTCAGCAGGTTCAAGATAATTCATGTTAACACGCAGAGAACATGATTCATTGTTTTAATCAAGTGTCAGCCATAAAACGCAGTAATAATCTGCGTTCTCGTGAGTAACTGTCTGGACTGTATGTAGGTGCGCTGAACGCTGTAACCGGAAACTCCCGAGTAGTAATAAGAAGAACGCGGAAATAGTTGTACAAGTAGTCCATTACATTTTACAGAAGACAGTAAACAAACAATGCATCTTGTGCATAAGACAACACAAAAACAAGCATTTAGCACAATCAATGCAGTCCGATTCATGAACAAATCATCTTTGTCTAGTGAATCAGTCAAAAAGACTCATCAGATCAACTTAGGAATGACTTACTGAATCAGAGCAGTTACTGAACTACCATCTGATAGTGTCTTTGTAATAAAAGAGGGGTTTAAACACAAAAACATTTCCTTTTTAATCTAATGTTAAAGAATCAATAATGAGTTAAAGAAGCAGCTTTTGGGAACAGGGCAAGAACAGTCATCCATATGAAGCGGGCAAATGAATTTCAATTAGTGAGTGATTTCCTGCACCAAATGAGATAGTAAGGTGATCATCTATAACCTGAAAGAACTCCATGACTCCATTTTATTGTGATGAATGAAGGCGGAGGAGTCTGACTCATGTCTTCAAATACGGAATCAGTCACAAAACCTCTTCTGTCTAATAGGAATCTTTGTCAATGACTGTAAAATCAAATCACTACAAAATCCTCCCGCTGTTTACCACAGAATAACAAAACCACAGATCATTTTAGCATCAGTCCTTCAAACAGACACAAACCCTTTGCTCTCACTCCCTTCTCACGAATAAACACAAACCAATCCCCAAAGCGTTCCTTTCAAGTACAAAAATGCCGAGCAAGCTGTCATAAGAAGCCAACCGCTTTCTCTGAGTCTGAAAGTGAAGGGTTTTACTTATTCATGTCTGCGCGCTGTCGTACTGGTCCTTCTTTCTCACAGAGCTGCCGCTAGCCATGCCTCATCTATGTTGCATGATGGGTGTATTTATAGCCAAAGACTTTTAGCAACCATTGGATTAATCGCATGGCAACTGATTTTCAGACATCACCACAATGAGACATACAGTATATGACTTTTTTGTTACATTCCCACAACATTCAGCCTGCAATGGCTTTATGACAGTAATGTGACCTGTTTCATGCAAGTCAATACAATCTTTAGTCTTTTTAATGAATATTATTACAGGATTACTAAAAACAACACTGTGAGATTAAGATTTAGTAGCAGCAGTAGCCCACTTTTGTACTTCAGACCGGATTTCTACGAAGCAAAATTATTGCCATTATACGGGAGACGTGTTGCTGTTGGCCGGGCTGCATCGCTCTGCTTATTCAGCAGTCAGGGTTTTAAAAGGGCAACAGCAGATTGAAATAATCTAATTTTCCCCAGCCTGAGGGATTCAAACTGAGCTACACGCCACAGCAGGAGAGAGATGGAGTGAGCTTTGTTTAAATGCCCAAATCTCAGCAGTCACACTCTTTGAGGTACTACACACAGATGGCCGCTCAAAGCATATGACAGCCCCAATTACGCTACTACACACTGCCAATACGCAAACACGCTACTGACTGGCTTTTTTATTCGAACAGATGAAAGTTAGTGAGCTTCCAGCATGTGAAGCAATGATATTAGTTGCTAATATCAATTGCATACGTCGACAATTCAACCTTTGCCTTGATGCTCGTGTAGGGCGATGCTGAAACGAGACTTACATTAACTCCTTATAATATAATATAATATAATGTAATAGGATAGGATAGATGATTAAGGGTCTGTTAAAAAATCCCTAACCCAGAATCCTTAGCAACACTACTGATATATCAAAAACAGCATATATTTTCACATCATTTTTTATTAATTAACAGTATCTTCAGATTTCTGCAGCCAAAATCAGAGTGATGGGTTTAGCTGTAGATTTTAAGTGCATTGCAAGGAAGAGTCAGAGACGGACTGGAACGACATTAAGCAGCAACTGTAATGAGTCCCTCTGGAACCTCCTGTTCTCTCCACCCTATAACATCACATCGCACAGAGAACAAGCGCACCGGGATCATGTTTACATTCCCAATTAGAGCTGGTAATTGGTCAGGGAATCAGGGATCGGTGAAACACTAACCATAAAACACACAGGTACTGACTACTAAACATTCAGTAATCATTCAGAGGTATGTGAGCTGCTATTAAAATAAACTGCTTAAAGACTGAAAGCTATACGAACTGGAGAGAAAGAGAGAGGGTAACTTTCCAGTGCCAATCCAGAGTAGCAGGGGCCCTGAGCTGACAATTTTTCTCAATCACATCCCCTCTGGACAGGTAGGGTTCATTAGTCTGGGGACCGAGGTTCAGTCTGGGGACCTTCAGCACAGCTGATCCTTATCCACAGAGTAACTGACTGTTCCCAGAGGCAAGACTAAAATACAGTGCCTCCCTGAGGCTTGAGACTGTGCCGTTGTACTGAATTTTTGGTTGTGAAAAACACTTGACACTGATGAGGAAAGGACACAGCTCAAAAATTCCAAACCAAGAAGTAGGTAATGTAGTCTCAGGTCATACTGGTTATTGTGTATGAAAAAAACAACAAAAAAAACAACATTTTACATCGGGGCTTCTCATTGAAAATATATTGAAGGAACCACTTTTGAGGAACTACTAGGGACAAGTAAACATATTGTTTAGCACACCTATATTTTATTTAGTTCTCAGAATTAATTACGACTTTACATGTACAACCCTAAACGACTTGTAAGAGATGTACTATTCTGATATCTTCATTTACAAAGATTAGAGTAGCCCATCCAAAACGTAACTAAATATATACACACCATGGTCTGTCAGAATACTCGATTCTGATTGGCTGTAGTTCCAGTCAGCTTAATCACCGTTCTATCTTAATGCGCTGCACACACACATACATCACTCACACACAGAGATCGGAGATTGCGCTGCGCACACACACAGAAACATTCAGGAGCACAGAAATGTATCAATGCTGCCACACTACTTTTGTTAATAAAAGTCTATACTGAATCACTACATTATATTTTTCAGCAAAAGAGGGGATAACATTGCTCTTTTTGAAGTAATTAAACTCACAGCTTCAGAGTGTGAGAGTAGAGAGATGCTGAAGACACCGATAATTCACACACGCATCTCTCTCTCTCTCTCTCTCTCTCTCTCTCTCTCTCTCTTTCTCAATCAATATTAATTCAAAGAAATGCAATAATTAATTCATTAAAATAAATGTAATGTTACCACGCTACTTTATCTCTGTGTCTGACCATAAACTCACTGCTTCAGAGTGTGAGAGTAGAGAGATGCTGAAGACACAGATAATTCACACACTCATCTCTCTCTCTCTCTCTCTCTCTCTCTCTCTCTCTCTCTCTCTCTCTCTCTATCAATATTAATTCAAAGAAATGCAATAATTAATTCATTAAAATAAATGTAATGTTACCACGCTCATTTATCTCTGTGTCTGATTCAAAGTTGGGAGAATGGTAGATCTAACGAGCAGTAATGGATGGAAATATCAGTTATCATCCTTCCGGTCAAAAATTGCGCAGCAAACAATAATAACAGCTTTAACTTGTCAGTGCAGGCAAATGACCATGGTATAAGCAGGATAATTAATGGCTAACTGTGCATTAAACAATCCGAATGCACTATGTGTCGGGTGGTTCTTTGCCTCCACATCGTGCATTAAAATCGTTTCATGCACAGCTAGCCATGGATTATACTATATATCTTTTTTTATTTTATTTTTTTTACTTTTTTATTATTACTATTATACATTATATAATAATAAAAAGGCTCAAATAATTTAAATCTGCTTGACGGCAGACAAGATGTAGGTTTTGATGTGATTGGCAGGCCGCTATGATACCGTCTGGACCTCATCAGTTAGAATCACTCCCAGTCATTAATATCTGCTCTCATCCAGCACAGATAAAGGCAGGAAGCAGCTCATTGATCAAAGAAAAGTGGTATCAGGTCCGTCAATCGCTGAATCTCATTCATCACCTGATCTGAACTCTGCTAAAGTCCTCAAAGAGTTACATTCATATAAATCACTTGGATTAGAGCTTCTGCTAAAACAGTTTTATGGGTCCTATTATCAAATGACACGGTGAAGGAGACCAGCAATGTAATGAACTCCATTTTCGAACATTTTGCCAATTTTCCACAGTTACGGAAAATGTCACACGTTCATTTAAATCTTGTCACAACTTCTTACTTTCTTAAATGAGCTTTCCCCTCAACCGGTCAGCACTTGGCTGCTTCATAGTCTGTCAGAGACCTTAAATATGTGGAAATCCACTATCTCTAATGCTGAATCACACAGTACAGCTAGTTTTGTGAATGTACACATTTAAGATATTACAGGAAATATCTACAAACACTTCCTGTAATCAATCAGAAAAAAAAAAAATTGTTTGATTCATAACAGGAAGTCTTACCTGTCTTCCCCTTGCATCTCTTTGACTCCTTTTTGAACAACCTCTCGAGCTGGCGTCATCTCAGGTGGGCGACCAACATTTCGAGAGTAAAGGTCGACATTCCGAGAGTAAAGACCTCCATCTGTGTGATACCTTAATGGGTAAACAACAAATGCACAGTGAACTATTATCTGTGAGCATTTGTCAGGGGGTTAATATAAGTGAGGTTCATTTTTCATCATTTACTCAACTTTGTTGCTAGATTTGACCATGTTTGTTAGTGTTATGCTGTTGGTTCTTGCAAGTTTAGGCAGTAGCACAAATGATATTTGAGAGCTAAAGACTTCGAATACAATGCATGAGCTTTATGAACTACTTTTGTTGTCATTTCTGAAGCTTGATGGCTGCTTGACATCAGCTTTCATTGTATGGAAAAGAGCAGCATTAACATTCTTCAAAATTTCTCCTGTTCCATGGAATGTAAGAATAAATACTGTATAATTTATTCACAGGAATGAAATTTTAGGGGAAATGTAATTTTAGGCCTTTTATTACAGCAATAGTATATATATAAACAAATATTTTATTATTATTTAACATGACAAAATTACAAAAAATGTAACAAATCTAAACTAAACAAATCAAAACAATTAATAAAAATAAAATGAAAATGATTCAAAATATTCATAAATATTATAATAGTATATAAACAACAACAATGCGTTGTGCATCTATGTGAGCATCATTTTTACTTACAGTATGTAATACTATTTGATGAGAATCAGTGAATTAAAAACATGCCACAGATTAGAGAGTACAAAACATTAACGTTCTGATAATAAGTGTAATACTTCAGCTAATTGCTGTTTTAAGCAGATGCACTGCCTGCAGGTTTGAGCTTCAATGTGTTTATATCCCCAAACCCATTACTTTCATGCGAGTTTCTTCAGGTTCAGGTACATACTTTGTTTCCTGTGTGAGTCAGTCTCTTATAGACTTCATTTCTAGTGTTATTTTTCTCTCTCCGTCTATTCAGAAGCATAAAGACAGCAAGGGCAAAAGCAATAGTGCATCACACAGTGATATATATGTGACCCTGAGCTATTCCTCCAAACAGAGACATATGGTGGTGTATAAGTGTTTCTCACCCATATAGGGATATTGAGAAACAGCCGTACTCCCTCTCTGCTTTGATGGAAACAACATCAATGTTATAAATCGATCATATTTTTTTTTAAACAGCCTTCTGTTTATGAACACTGCATACAGCAACAGAAAAAGTGATCGATTGTTTGACTGGTCTGCTTAAACTATGAGAATATCATTGTTTAGTTTATGTATGTAGAAAAAAAGAATCTTTTTTTCATGATTTTTTGATGATTATAAAGAATAGCGTTTATTTGAAACAGAAATCAAATAACATTAAATGTCTTTACTGTCACTTTTGTCCTTGCAGAGTACCAATTAAGCATTAATTTCTTGAAAAACACCCCAAAAAAGATGCTGTTTCTTCATGGTTTGATATCCAATATGGTTTCTAATTTCGTAGTTTCTTACCCACTGATATCGTCTGCATGTACATTCTTGGCGAGTATGTCCCCATCGCTCCCGTATCCGGTCACATCCACCTCTGGTCCCGCCTCAGAAACCCCACCTTTCTCCCCCGGCTCTGACCCTCGAACCCCTGAGGCCGCCGCTCTCCTCAGGGGGGCAGTGTATAACAACCTCGATGAGTCACCATAGCGACCAGTGGTGCCAGCACTGGATCTGGGCGGGGTGAAGCTAGGAGCATCGCCGGCCTGAAGACGAGGATTGGACCCTTGGGCGAGACGCCAAGACATGGGGGAAGAGCGGCTCGAGAGGGCGGGGAGGCCACGACCGTTCACTTCTGTAGTTACAGTGGTGTCGAATGTTGTCTCAAGTGTACTACAAAGAAAAAAATGAGGAAGAGAAGGAGATTAGAGGAGAGATTTTGGGGACTGCAGACGGATTTGGGTAATTAAATCAATATCCTGCTTCTGAAACAGCTGACTTGCCATTTAAAGGCGTAAATATCTAACACCTGTGCCAAGGTGAGGAGTTTGCTTGACAGTTTGAGGACCAATCTGTACCCTGCAATGCAGCACAGTTTCTAAAGTAAAGTTTGGAGTTTAAAATATCCACCTACTCTCCTGAATATTGGCATGGTGCAAAAAACTTTCAAACTGGCTGACTTACACAAATGTGTTTGACAAGATGATTTGCTCCACAACTATTGTGCCTATGAGAAAAGATGGCAGATTTCAAATTACACTCATGGTCCAAAGTTTAGGGTTGGTAAGTTTTTTAAAGATAATCTGCTCACTCAGCCAGATTTATTTGATCAAAAATTGTGAAATAATATGATTTAAAAGAATAGTTTTCTATTTAAATATATTTAAAAATGTAATTTATTCCTGTGATGGCAAAGCTGACTTTCCAGCATCATTACTCCTGTCTTCGGTGCATGATCCTTCAAAAATCATTCTAATATGATGATTTGCTGCTCAAGAAGCATTTCTTAATATTATCAACGGTTGTTTTTTGGAAACCGAGCAAATGCCATTGAGGTGAATATCAATGCTAATGGATAGCGTTCTTCTCCAATACACAGATTCCAATTCAGTTTGGCTCCACAATGGTGAATAAATTACACTTCACCTTTAATGTTTCCAATACTTTTATATTTTGAGTCTACCCTGTGCTAGTACCATTGTTATCAGAAAGTAATACCATTCTGCATTGACGTTGATCCTTCATTATCACATTCATATTGTGTAAAGTGGTATTTTTATGGAACTCCAAGGTGACCATGGTACATCTTTAAAACCCAAAACAACATTGTACTGTACAGTAAATGCGTAAATAAAAAAGGGTAAAAAGGGTCTTACTATGGTATATAATTTCTAAAAACCAAAAGACTATTTTGCTAAATACAGCAATAACTAGTATGATTTGGAAAACTGATATTAAACAAAAATAAATAGCTAATAATATATGTGGTATTAGTAAATGATTTGAGTTTATTACCAATCATTACTTTTTATTTCAGCGATTCCAAAACAATCTAAAATAAAAATGATCTTCAATATGAAGCTATGAATTTAGTAGTTTTTGGAAAAATAATATATTGTACTGATTTTTAAATTTATAACCTACATGAATATAGCAGATAGACAGATAGATAGATAGATAGATAGATAGATAGATAGATAGATAGATAGATAGATAGATAGAGTCTCTCTCCACAGCAGGTCTTCTATCTGTAGGTTGTGAGTGTTCAGCGTGGTGTGAAGGACCCAGCTGAAGCAGAAAGATTGCCAATGTGGTTGTGCTTGATTTCTGCTCTCCATAAAATGGAAGCTATTCTCATCTTTCACTTCAACTAGCATCAGCCCATCAACAAGCGTGTTACCGCGAGCAAAACTTCAGTCTGACCTCCTGACCTTTGTTAAGTGCTCCATGTATGTCTTTGATTGTGTGAATATAAATGTGTGAACTGATGTGTGTATAGGTGTCTCCACACGTTCACAAGCTTGTTGATGCGGGAACGAGTGAGAAAACAACATATGGACAAATGCTCAAATGCAGACGCCCATAATGACACACCCTTCATACAAGAAGACTGTCCTGCAACAGCTCTCTCTAGTGGTGAGACAATCACATTACGGACATCATTTCAATTTCTAGGGTACATTTTCAGGTTCTATTCAATTTTAGATTACACATAAATATCATTAAATATACAAATTCATGAATATGAAATTTAAACAATGTGTACAAGCATATACCCAAAAAAATGACAGTTATTCGCATGAAGGGACAACAGCAGGGGGTCAAAAACGAGTGTCACTTAACAAATAAGTCATCAGCGCCAAGGCGACGTTGTCATGACTACAGCACCGGCATATTAATATCCTCTCCATCAAAGTCCATTCAGAACGAATCTCATTAGTGGTTAGCCAGCATGTAAGCTGGTTAACAACATCCTTCGAAAGAGATACACTTTCATGTACTGTGAAAAAGCAAACTACAGTAGTATTAGTAGACCAAAGATACATGTATTGATTTGTATTGAAAAATCCAAGGGTCTAATTTACAGAAACAGCGTTCCCGCCTAGTGTTATTCTGTTGTGCTGTGGTATATCTGAAACCAGCATTAAGTGTGTGGACGCTCTTGTTATGAAATACACCAGAGAGTTGTGACTCAGCAGTAATGAAGGGTGGATACCAAACCAGGGATTGGTCATGCTCATGGCTGACCGGTGTTTTTGTATAGATAGGAAACAAACACGTACATATTTGAACAGTAATATTGAATTTCACAGTCAGAACACATTAGGTCGGTTTATTGGGTTGTTGATGTTTATAAAAATGGTGCAAATCTGTGGACAAGACAAATACAAATGAGAAGCATGTATGTACAAATACACAAGCAAAAAAACAAACCCCAAAAAAACTGAAGAGGGCCTTGACTTGGTAGTACTGACCAAAAAAATTGATTAGATGGATTTATGCAGGAGGGCAGGGATACTTCTGCAGTTTTGCAGTTCATATTTCTTGTTTAATTACTGTGGTACTTTATAATAAGGTTTGAATTGTCAACATGAATTTATGCATTAGATATCCTGAACTAACAATTAACATTTTTACAGCATTTATTAATCTACAGTAAATTCGTGTGCCTATATAATACATCAACTATATGGCCACTTACACCAGCATTGTCTTCACTTATACCAGCATTGTCTTCATCAACTAAAACTATTACAAATAATTTTGGGTAATTGAAATAAAGCTGAAATAAAATACAAAATTTAATATTTGATTGATATCAACTTGATAAATAAAAATGAAATAAATAAGTGCAAGCTGAAGTACTAAAATAACTAAAAATAAAAAAAAATTGGGGGAAAAACATGCTGTTTTCGTGCATGTATCTTTAAATGCAAATGAGATTCTGCTCCCCACCCTGCTTTTAGAAGAGAGCAGAGGCTTTACAGCTCGTGCCTTGGATATTCTGCCAAAAACTAAAAAATCTCTTTGTTTTTGATTATCATCCCTATCGCGGTCACTCTCACGTGACATTGCAGTTCTTCATCATCATGAAAGTTTATTATCTGCATGCGTTTTCAAGCCATATCAGTCTAAACTTCTGATAAATGCTATTCTTAATGCTCACATCCGAAGCACGCGCACAGAAAGCTGCCAGATGGCGTGTCCCGTGAGTATTAAACTAAGTTCTCTTTCACGTCTTATTGTGCTTAAACTCTCAAATACACACAAAGTTGTGTCAAAAACACACAAAGCTTACATAAACACAGTCCATTACGTCTGTAAAAGTAAATAAATTTCATGTGTATTTTAGATCTGTGTATTAAAGTGAAAGCGGCGTAATATACAGTACCTACTGCTATATTTGCTGTTAAAATGAATCAAACAACAAAAGAAAAACAGAAAATCACTCACTGCTCTTGACTGAATAGCTTTAGTAGCTTTAATAAGAATACATTTCTTACATAAATGCTGCTGTTAAATGCTCTGGCGAGGAGATAAACATGGCGGACTGTGTAAAGCTCACTTTAGACAGGCGGGGTCTATGCTAATAGGGCAGAGTCCGTCAGCAGTCGTAGGCGGGGCCTAAACAATGTGACGTCACATTGCATAGAAACTGCAAATGGCTTATTCTAAAACATTGCTTATGATTTATGGGTATTAAAAAAGAGGAGTGAGTGGATTTTTACCATTATAGGGTGGTTGTGTATAGCCTGACTACGTCAGACTTCTTACTTCCGCTCAATTTCATTTCGCTTCTGTAGTCAGTCTGATACAGCGTAATAGCTTTCCGTTTGCCTCCGGCCTGAAAACAGCCGGGCCAATCAACGAACAGAGGGCGGGCTGAGAGCCGTGACGTAGACGCTGATTGTACCGTGGATGCGTTGATTTTTACTTCACATAATCTGCAAAAGTCGCGCACAGCCATGTTCACTCCGGTATTTCGCTCGATGGTTTTGTTTTCGCATCATACATGTGTTTACAGTGGAAGTTAGATGCGGCTGAGCATGCGCATAACACACGCCATAACCAAACGTTATGTGATTGGCTTACGGGAACCAATGATTTTAAACTTCAGACAAGCGCCCCCCGCGAGAGAGAAAACACTTCTCTATTATGCCATTCCAGACTCTGTCTACGAAGCAAAGCGAAGTAGCAGCACTGTAAAAAATGATCGTGATTTTAACAGTTAAAGACTGTAAAAATGCTACAGTAAAAAACTGTTAATTGGTTAACAGAAAGTTTCCGTACTATATACGGTAAATAACTGTGATAGATCTAATGGTACATTTAATGTAATTTTACTTTAAAATACCGTTAAATTTACAGTTTTTGGAAGTAAAAACGAACAAGTCATCGTATAATTTACAGTGAAAAAACGTAAATTGACATTCCCACAATTCCATGCGTGACACTTCACAGTTGATGTATTTTTGTTGAAATAACTATGTTTCGTCATAGTTTTCTTAGTTTTTTTTATAATCAGTTATGTACATTAGGGTTTTATATTACATTTAATGTTGTTAAATTAATGTTTATTGTATTTTTAAAATTTCATGTGTGTTACCATGATGGTGTTTAATGTTTGTGTGAATGACACTGTGCACCTTCTATATATTTTAATTGTAACTTTGTTGTGGAAGAACTAGCCTACATGTAATGAGCATTGATTAATCATGTAACTCTCATTACTGCTGAGATTGTTGGTTTGTCAGTGTAATACTATGGTACAAAATAGAGATTAATACTTCAATAGGTCGGAAAATTAACATTATATCATATTACTTAAATCCAATGTTAAATATACATGTTTAAAATGTTAAATTTACATGTAACTCCGTAAGTATGTTTACGGTTTGATGTGTTTTTTACAGTATTGTTCTGGTAACCACAGCTGCCAGTTTTTTTCCGTAAAAACAACGGGATTTTTTTTACAGTGAGAGTTTGGTATTACCAGGCTAGGTTGTGTACACACTGCCGACACACATTTATGTTCAAACACCATGTAATAATGAATTTTGCTTAATAGGTCCCCTTTAAAATAATGCTAATTGAAAATATGAATAGCTACTATAATAGTATATAAATAATTCTAAAATAACACTGATTTATATCATTCTAAATATAAAAACGATGTCAAAGTATTGTTTATTGTTAGTTCATCACACCTAATGTTAATTAATTAAATGTTATTGTAAAGTATTCCCATAATCAAGAAGCAAACCATAAGAATATGGAAATACCATCATCACCGGTGAGCAGTGACAGGCTTTTTGGTCATTTTAAAGTCATTTTATTCACTGCCCTCTGGTCACCCAGTATTTTCTAAAAGTGGTTGCTGAACTGTGTAATGTGAGCGTCCCTGCAGTACGGTACACATGCAATAGTGTTGAACAAAGAACCCAGACCAACTAAGAAACAATGACTTCCCTTTTCGTCTACAAATCCAAGCCAACAGGAAGTGTATGAGCTGAGGTTTATGGCTCGCTTAGAACATAAATCATGAATCTCGAGTTAGTAAACATCACTGGATGCACCACATTTCGGCAGGTTGCTCTGTCTAATCTATTGATCTCCCGAATCACCCTCTGGCCAAGTCACCAGCATTTATCTTCCTCTCTGATGTCACTCCTCATGACAGCTGACAGTTCCTCTATATATATTCCTGATGTCTCATCTTCTCGACAACCCCTGTCTCTTAGCAACATGCTAACGCTACTGGGTAAGGGTAAGACTGCAGCATTATTCTGAGTCTGCCATCCTCCTCTGCTATACCTTAAACAGTGGCAAGAAATCAAATGGCCTGATGAAATGGAAACACGATTATAAAAGCTACCGGTGAGAAAAGTGCTAGAGCTTATTTCAACATCCTCTTACATCAGGAAGTATAATCATGCACGCTTTGCTAATTAACAGGAGCTGTTCTGAAATCTTTTGACATTTTTTATCAATTCATAATGCACATGTTGTAGTCATGTTTAGGCAAACACTGTGTAAAATACGCAATTAATTCATTTTAGCGGTTTTATGTTGCCTACATCTTATTTGTTATTATTGCATTGCATTAATATATACAGTGGTGCCCAAAGGTCTGAGACTACAATAAAAATATGGGATAATTTTTTTCACACAGTGTACAGACTTAACACTAGAACTGCCAAAGCGGTCATTTTGACCGTTTTGAATTTTATATCTGCAATAACTTAAAATTAAAAAATAAATAAAATCCTGCTGGTACCTGACTTTTCCTAAAAGTGTCTGTATTTTCATTTGAAATGTTTTTCATATAAATTACACATAAGGCAAAAAAACAAATGAACATATTTACCTATTTCGGCCATAGACGGTCAGATTGACCGCACTGAATTTCGCGGTATTATTATACATATACCAATATACACAACAATAAAATGTGGTAAAAAATACACAAAACATATTCCACAACAAATCATTTAAATGCAATGATATTCAGAACAGAACAAGAATGAAAAAATAACTATAAACAAGCCAAAATGAAATAGGCTACTTTCAAGCGAAAGTGAAAGTAAGCGGCGTTGGGCTCACGTAACTCTCTAATTAGAATCAAAATGTTTCAACATTTGCGATGTATTTGGATGGTAAAATATTCTTTATTATGCTTTGTACTTCACTCACGTTCCAATATCGACGGAAAAAAATCTTCACATGCGCAAAATGGTACGAATTGTAGGCTACTACTGACTATATAAACAGAGCAGTGGATTTTTTATATGTTTTGACTATTTTATAATTTTGTTTATGGCTATAATGAACAGGCTGCGATGTCAAGATTGCAATGCTGGAATATGGTGTGTGTGTGTGTGTGTGTGTGTGTAAGGCGCGGGCGCGATCGAACAGTGTAAACATGAAAACAGGCTGCTCCGTCATTTTGGACATCTACGGATATTATTATTTATAGATGTATAATTAAACTTGTTTAAATGTACAGTTTGGTGTTGTTTTGTTTCTAAAAGATATCCTAATACAATAAATGCATTAATCTCTCAATTGGGTATTTATCATTAAAGATATAGAGTTTGGAATCTAGCGGTCAAAATGACCGCTTGCGGCAGTTCTAGTAGTTATGGAATTCTGGCACTTCTAGTGTTAATCTGCCTATACAGTATCTTGTATAGTATTTATAATGAGTTTCCATCAAATAAATCCCCATGAAGTCTGGATGGGATTTTCATTTTCTTTGAGATGCTGTATTGACCTTGAAGATCCCAAACTCATATACTGAGGATTTCTTTTTTATTTTATTTTTTTAACATCAATCAATACAATATTTAAGGTCTGAGAACCTTCCAAACACAGGTTCAGATCAATAGATCTTTGTGGCGTTCCCAGCACTGCAGTGAATACGTGTGTGCAGGAGTTTCTGAAAGAACATGGATACTCTATACTCTTCTGCATACCAATCATATGGTACTGTATGTTTAGAGATGAATGGAAGTCAATTTCAAAAGCTCGTGCGAGATGTATGATGTTTGATGGAATGCACACAGTGGGTCAACGTCTCAGAAAACGGCAGGTCAAATTCCTGACGACCAAACAATGTCACAATGGAGAAAATGGAGCTCTTCCCTACAATTAGCTGGATCGCTATCTTTCAGTCTTTGCAAGTCTGTTGTTTCTATAAAGTCTGTTGTCTTGCCCTGAATTACTTTGTTCAGTTTGTCACAGTGATTAATAGTTTTTTCCTCATCTTCATTCATCGAGTACACAGCCTGACAGCCGTGCATCAACAACATGTACATCTGAGCGTTATGAACTCCATACAAAGAAAGGCTGGAGTTTTTTTGATTCATGGGCTCTTTACTGGTTAGGCTTACGGTGAGGGAGTGTGAGGAAGTGTCTAACGCCTTTTTGGCTCCTTTGAGAAGCAATGTGCTGTGAAAAAAAACAAAAAGGCCAGGCATTGATTTCCAAAGAAGATGCTCCCCATGAGGGAAAGAGAGAAAGGGCCAACACCATCTGTCATGTCAGAGCGCTGCCTCTGAACCACTTTCCTGTGAAATTACGTTCACATTGTGAGTGAGATAAAGAGAGAGTCGCAGAAATAGGCCATCCCAGAGCCGGACAAATGTGGTTACGCTTAAGTATTTTCTTCAGTAATTGGGTGTTTGGGAATTTGGGTCTTACAGGCAATACGGTTTTAATAAATGATTATCTCGTCAAAAATAGAGAGCATTTTTCATATCACAATGAGATTGGTGAGAGTCTTTGTTAGCAAAGATGTTGGCACAGTGAGGGTTTGCATTGTTTGTGAGTGCCAAGCTGAGCTCTATCTTTAAAGAAATTAAATTGGCAAAAGAGACCCAGTTTTTCAAAAGTGCAGCTGTCACTTTTTGGAACTAATGAACTTACTTTTATTATGTTTTACTCAACTGATATATATACATATCTTAATGGATAAGGCTCATTGCAAAAAGCTTCAGACCATACTGGTCCACCAGCTTCACCACCAATATTTTGAATGATGAACTAACACTCACCTGTGGCTTATCTGCGTCCCACGTAAACTGGACATGGTTTCTTCGAGATTCTGTCTCAGATCGGCGATGTTCTTCACTGTACGCATCCGTCTAGCCTCTGGATCCTCCCCTGGTGGACAAAGAAAAGAAAACATTGGTTACCCTGTTACAGACGCTTGCTAGTAAATAGTCTGAAAGGCAAAACAGATTCGGCATATGAACCAGTCAAACATGCTGTGGCCAGCGGTTAGTGAGAGGAGGCTGTCTGCTCTTGCATGTCAACTTAGATGCTGAAGTTACAGCTTGCTGTGCAGCTGATGGGATAAAGGGACAGATTTCACGGTCATCACTTTTTCGCGGAGCACAGAGTAATCCATGCGCTATGACACCACTTCTTAACCCCTAAGCCAGGCTCAAAGTTTGGCTGGAGCATGATTTGCCTATAAAGCAGAAACCTGTCAAATTCGAACAGACCGAGTCATTTAACTGCACATATTTTCATCCTCATTTTCTGGACAGAAGTGAAGAAAATTAATTCGGTATGAACTCAATAGAGGTGTACATTTTAAATTGTCTCAGTGGTTTAAATGATTTCAATCTCTTCCCCCAAAGATTCTTTCAGATTCAATCACTGATTCATTCAGTGAACCTTTTCTGCAGGTTACAGCATTATTGTTATTGACCAAATAGTTGTGAATGCGTCATTGAATTATTCACTCAACCGATTCATTTAAAAATCTACTAAGAGACTCCAGCGAGACTGTTTAAACATAAGGGTTTTCCCCACTAATTCCAACCATTTTTTTTTTCTTCTAATAATAAATCAATCATTATGAAGCCAGGAAAAGACATCAAAGGCATTCATGCACTTTACAAGAAAGAAAACTTGAAATATTTTTCATTTGTTCATGGCCACAACACCACTAGAACTCAGACTCTGGATCTGGATCTGCAGAGGTTCAGTTAAGTGCTTCTTTTCCACTGCATTAAACTCATTGAACAAAGACACTCAAATGGACACTCATACAAGCTGATGATGGCAGTAAGAGGTTTAACAGCAGGTCTGCATGACTCCCACATCACATCAGAGACCTGCTTATTTGATCCAGTCACGTCTGGCTTTATCACACCCTGACTGTAAAATACTGTGTCAATTGCATGAGCTATGATATGAAACACTAATTAATAATAATACAACTTATATCACTAAATAATAATAAAAAATATGCTATCATACAGTATATGGTGCACTGATCTTAAGTGTGTTGCTCATGTGTTGAAGTTGTCATTATATGGGCATTTAAAATGAGCTTTAAATCAAAACTGATTGTACTGTATCACTTTCACAGTGTCTGGAAAAGTATTTAGCAAAAAACAAGAAATATAAAAGGTGATTTCCCATGTGAACCATGATTTACACCAAGAACTATTTTCAACAGCCCTTTTCACTTATCAAACACTTCCAGGTCAAACCTTATTTCTCTTCTGTGTTATTAAATGACACCGCATATTTTGTTTTAGCATGTCTGTGCTGCTGCTTAGAGAGCTGGACTCTATACACAGTTATTGTCAAATCAATATTGTTTGGAAGGCAAACCATCTGACAAACAGAAGCGATCATGTAAGTGAGCCTGACTCAAAAGTCATCTGAGTGGAAGTTCTGTCCGACAGGATTGAAGACATGATGAGAAGCACAACCACGTATGAGGGTGTCATGACTGACCATCAATACAGAGCCAGAGTGCAACCTTAGACCGATATTAAAGATGCATATTCTGCCACAGGAAATAACTGACGAGATTTCTATGGATGTAACATTCTGGGTTGTAAAGATCCAACACTGCGTGCAAACCAACATATTTTCATAAACGAAAAAGCTGACAAGCTGGTCTTGAGCAATGGAGCACATGTTTGCACTGGTTGCATTATTATGTTAAAAAACAGTTTAAAAATAATTGAAGGGTTTTGAGATGCATTTTAAAAAGTCAAACTGTTTTTGATACAGCATCTTAAAAACTAGGAGTTCACAGTGCGAAACACTGCAAGACATCTGTTTTAATGTGTACATAGACCAACATTCCAAAAATATCTGTAACTTTGTTCAAAACTATATTCCTTGCAGCTGACAGTTTGATTCGTTACAAAAGATGACTGTGGCGGCAATTATGTCAAGAGAATGACTTTGAGAGATGCAACGGTTCTGAGACAGATTACCGTGTTGACATTTTTAGTCACAGTACCATGCTAAAATCCTCTTTGAAAGGGTGTATCTCAAAGTTCATCCCTTTAAAGCACACCACATAAAATATTAACTCTCAAACAACTAAACAGAAAAAAACAGAACACTAAACCTCACTAATTAAACTAGTCGACCATCCTGATCCCTACAGCCCAGAGAGGCATAGCTCTGGAGCACATACGGAGTCACTGTGAATATATCAGGCCCTCTATTACCCAGAATGCTTATTTTATAGCATTGTAATGGACCATTCAGCCAACCTGCGTAAGGCAAATAAAGTATTTTCTCTTTCCTGCACTACCTCACATTTAGAGCCAAGGGCAATTTAAAACCCACACACATATAGCAGGTGCACGGTGCACATGTATGTGAATCCTGGAAATGAACAAACAATACAAGACTCAGGTATTTGATGATCAAGAGGGCTCTAGGTGGTATAACTGCACTTGTTGCCCTCTGGGCGAGCAGACGCATTTCTGTAAGCACCATTTGAGCCTGTCAGCAGCAAAGGAGGGTGTGAGGACACACCGCTGGCTCTGTCTGATCAGATGTTAGCTGAGAATTTGCTTTGATTTAACCTCATTGTGCCAGTGTGAAAGCTAACCTCAGAGTCTACAGCTACAAACTGGAATCTTTGCAGATTGCATTGTCCTGCTTGTGTTTTGCATAATTCAGAGCTGTTTTGTACCCGTATCACTCATTTCAAGGCAAAAAGGGTGACACAGCAGATTTCTGTGCCCTAATAGCAAAGAGTTTAGCCAATTAAATACTGTATTGTTAAAGGTACAGTAGCAAAAACCTGCTTAAAGGGACCATATGACATGAGAAATCAAATTCGCCTTCATCTTTTGACATTAAAAAATCCTGCAAGTTTCATAGCTTAAAACGAACTCCTCATTATAAACAAAGCATTTATTTATTCAAGCTCTAAAAACAGCTTGTTGTGATATCGGGTGACCTGTGATGTCACACGGGAAAACAGATTTGTATGTGACTGCCTCAAGTGTGCCGCACAAGCCCTGAAAAGTGAAGCCAAAACGTCTCGATCGCCCCCCGGTGACTGGTCCTAGTATAGGTCATAAGCCCCGCCTCCCCATGTAATTCAACGGGACGTGAGACCAACTAAACAATTAAATTACACTTCAAATATCTTTTTTCCAAAGGTGGTTTCTTTCATTTGCTGTCGTTTTTATCACGCTGATGTAAGTTCAAGTGTCTGTTTCAAAAATAAGTTGTTTTTTAGTTAGTTACGTGATGCTATAAAAACGGCGGTGTAACGTCATGATTGACAGCTGTGATTGACAGGTTCTCGAGCGAAGTAGTCACTGAAGCACCAACGGACATTTTTTTCGGGATCTTCGGAGGACTGAGGAGATTGTATTTACTTTATTTTAACAAGCCTCTTGTCGTACTGCAATCAATTTTGCAGAGTGAGGGCGGAGCTTTGATTTCGCGGCTTTACTTCCTGCTCACTACTGCGCAGGTCTGGTCCCGAGATCGCTACTGCGCAGACTCAAGTTCCAAGATGTCAGCGCCATATCGGGACTCTGGCGGCTTCAGTTCTCATCAATGGAAGAGAGCGAAGGGGCGTCGTCCATCTTTTTTTACAGTCTATGGACTGCCTCCAGAGCTAGACATCGACGAATAGTTATACACCATCGCACCTTGGGCCCCACCTATTGGCTTTCAGTCGCTTAACTGCTCACATTTGCCTGCACTGGATGTGAGCATTGTGTCACGTCAAAAGCAAATAGAACCCATTATAATCACTGATGTTGTCTATACTAGATACAGATGTGCGTTTAGTTTCTGACATGCTCAATGCACTTGAGTCTGTCGACAGGACAAATGGAAAAATGAAAGAACGTTCGATTTGACGCGTCCAGTTTAAACAGCTCATCTGTGTCTCTGTGCAGACTTTAGAAGTATCTTAACGTCGGAAACAACCGGATGGTGTATTTTAAAGGTGCCCCGGATCGCGTTGAAGGATTATATGTTTGTTCGGAGCATTTTGTTTTGTCAGCGAGGCACAGTGTAATGGAGACTTTGCAAAGAAACTTGAAAGAAACGGACAGCAGCTGCATCGCAAACAGTAAGTAAATGATTTCATAATGCTTTGTCTTTAAATTATGGTTTTATATGGATAATGTTTTCAAAACACTAACTCACATGAAAAACACTTACTCGAGTGGGCGTTGACATGCGTTTCTATGCAATGATGTTAGCCAATAATAACAGTAGCATTTAATGGGATTTTATGGTATGCATTTCATCGTCCACAAGGCTAAAATCATTAGTCAGATTGCTTAGAGAAGTAATAGCGCACCTTACATAAAAAAAAAAAAACATTTCCTTACATAAAAAAAAAAAAAAACATATATATATATATATATATTTTTTTTTTTTTATGTAATGTGCGCTATTACTTTTCTAAGCAATCTGACTCCGAGTACAGGGATAAATATGACCATTACCATATATATATATATATATATATATATATATATATATGTTTTTTTTTTTGTTTTTTTTGAGGTACTATTGTCCGTAGGAAAAAAAAAACTGTGTAGACTGTGTAGACTAATTTCATGTGAACAATCCCCTTTAAGAATTAGCACTAGGAACAGTGACCACTAAAACAAGTAAGAAATAACCCCTCTAAAACATTTCCTCAGTTAACTCCAATGCTGTGTGAAAGAAAGCTGTGATCACACTGAACTACAGGGAACTGAATTACTTCAATAAGATGAGGTGGTGGGCTTGCGAACAAACAGCCCCGTGGTTGGCGGTTAATATTAGATGGGTGAGGAATAAAAGCATGGATCACACCGACGGGAGGGTAAATAGAGCTATTGATCAGAGCAGCAGACAGCATGGCAATGCTTCCATAGCCGGCAGGTGAATGTGGCTTCTAAATGTTCTCCTATAGCACAATCAGAGAACCATAATTCACCCTGACATCCCCAAGAACCGTTTCTAATGCAGTCACACACACGCTCGACCCGGAGTACAGGGATAAATATGACCATTACCACAGCAACTCACAAGCAAGGCACAAAGACTGTTACAGAATGTTACTGATGAGTTTGAGTGACTCTGTGTAGCTATACGGCATGGCACTTACGGCGTGTCTGCGGGTTTAAAACCTGCTCCAGGTCTCCCAGCATAGTGAGTATAACCTCTTTATCCAGCTGTGCCTGCTCATCTCTGGCACTCTCAAGCTCCCAGTCTCCCCCAGTGCCCGCTGGACCTGCCCGGGTGTCTTCATCTGATCTTCTACTGCTGCCCGCTTTATCCATCAACTCCGGCCGCTGGAGCTGATGCGCAGGTGCCATTCGGCTGGACTTCCGGCCCCAGGGCACAGGTATAAGGGAGTGTTCGGACTGGGAGAGCATCTTGGTGAGGGACAGCGAGAGCGACCGAGCTCGGGTGCTGCTTTCGGGGTGTCTACGAGCGCTGGATCGGCCGTGTTGGGGCGAGGGTGATGAAGACGACATCCCGGATCCTGATGAGGGTGGGCATGGCGGTTCGTCCAGCTCAAAGGTGTAAACCCTCTGCTCCCCATCACTAAGCAGCACGAGGTTGCCGAGAGAACGTTGCTTGCGGAGGTTTAGATTGTCTGGGAGAGACTGCGGTGACTTGCGAGGTGGGCTGCCGCCCTGGAACACAGAAAAGTCAGCTCCCCGCTTCATATTTTCTCACGTTCTTTAGGATCCCTCGCACTTTTTCTACCTTATCTCGAAGTTTGTTCCTCTTCACATGATCTGCGTGCCTCAGGTGGTAGCTGGCACATAAGCTCAGTCGCAAAACTGCCCCTTGCACCAGGGAGCTTCAAATATCATCCTGCCCACACACACACGCTCGCTCGCCGCAGCCAATAACCAGCATCCAGGTGCACGTGCTGAGAGCACACTCCTCCTTGTCTTCCTCCTCTCTTCCTCTTCTATCACTTCTTTCCTTCAATGCAGCACAGAGGCTCGCGGGAAGCAGATCTGCACCAGATTACGGTTAAATTGTGATACATATCCTTCGCGGCGTTTCCCTCTCTTCCTGTTTCTCTCCCAGCAACCGAGGACTCTTCACACACTCTGTCTATTAATTACCGGCTGGAGTGAGCGCATGTGGCTCGCTCCAAGGGACAGGAGCAGAGACTGAGTATGTGTGTGCGCTACGAGGTGCGAGCTCAGGGTCCGCCTGCTCCTTTTAACATGCTGTGAGCTGCTTCATTCTCTTTATCTATCTCCTCCTTTCCTCTCTCTGTGTTTCTCTTTGCAGCAATGATGGCTGGTTTCCTGTTGCTGTTAGCTACCGAGTCAGCACAGGTATTTGTGTGTGTGTGTGTGTGTGTGTTGTGGGAATAGCGCAAGACAAAACTGGCTTGTAACACTGTGATTTCTCTCCCTTCAAACTGGTGAAGGGTGTTAAGATGATGCATTTGGAAATGCCGCAGCACACAGCTCAACTGGAAAAGGAAAGGAAATCATACAAAACTGAACTAAGACCATAATATATCCCAAAACAGAGATTTTCAACCTTTATAGGTCTGACTCAGGGACCCCCAAAATAAAAAGCTAGATTTTAACATTAAAATGAATATCTTTCATCAAAAAATTCTTATTATGCATTCAAAAATTAAAATAATCATTAAAAAATTACTAGCATGATTTTATAATGATGTAAGACAGATAATATAATATAATAATACATTTATGAATTAAATATTACATATAGACAGTTGTCTGTATTATTATATATGATATTATATTATTAATAATTTATATATATATATTATTATTATTTTTATTTTTAATTTTTTTATCCGTTTCTGGACTCCGACAAGCTATATTCACAAAAGTGCTTGCCTGATGTTTCAGAATTAACCAACAGAGATAGTTACCATAAATAGATTCCGGATAATTCAACAAATGTAAGGAAGTTCTTTTTTCTTCTTTCTTTTTTTAATCAAACAGTGGTATAAACTTTACCAAATATCTGCATACCACCAAACCAACCAGACATCTAAATGTGCAAAAACAAAGCAGGTGCATGCATAGATTTTGTTCTTGTCCTTGCATGGAATAAAACAAATTTTACAACAGGGTGGAACCCACAATGCACTTTAACAGGAAGTGAGTTCTGAGGTTCACATCTATAAGTAGTCCATGTGAGGGTTTCCCTGACGCATCACTGGACAAACCACAGCATTTCAAGCATGCCCAGATGTAGAAAAAAAAGCCTGTAGACTAAGAGGAATTTTATTTTATTTTTTTCACATGTTCCCCTTACATAGATTAAGAGAATTTTATGGAGTTCTAATTTCTGTTTAAAATAAGTATGATCCTGTGCATACAGTAGGAATATAGAGCAATAAAATAAAAGCTAAACATTGGAGTTTATAACAAAAAATCTGACTTTAGAATTTAGCATTTTGGCAAATCAGAGCACATGGATCTGAGATAAAGTCTAATCATCTTAAATGATTGTACATACTTTGGATTTACAATCTGGCTGTACCATTTATAATTTGTTTTCAACAGCTCAGGGTACAATTACAATTTTATGCTTCCCTAAGTCTCATCAGCCATAAACTGTCCCAAACTCTCCCAATGCAGGGCAAAACATCCAGTAAATGTTTGACCATGAGTCACAATGTTATTGCTGCAAACAACAATGTCCCTCACCTTCAAAATGACCACAGCAGGGCTGCATTCTTATTGACATACAACGACTGACCACTTTGTGCTTATGTGTTCGTCTGCAGCTTATTCGCTTTAATTTGACATTCCAGGCATTTTTGTGCAAGCTGGAGCACTAATTTATATCTCATTAAAGAAGAGTGGGCTGGTTTGAGAAAAGATTTTTTGTTTTTAGCTTTTTTAGATGGTTAATTACGAACAAAATGTATTAAAATAACAACAGGGAACCTCAGGGATGCACACATGCGGCCAGATCGCAAACCGATTAAATCTCATCTCGTACAGAATTAATGAAATAAACCCAAGCGTTTGCAGAGAGCTATAACAGCAGTGGCTGTGATAAATATTCACACAGGAAATGAACAACTAGGAACGTATGTCATAGTGCACCCTCCATTTCCAGTAACTGCAGCGCAGGTAAATGCAGCATTTGGGCACAATTTGCATTTATTTCTCACCGACTGGCTGTTAAAATATGTGTGCGAGCAGAGCCTGAGCCACAGGCACCTATCTTCAGCTATCAGCTGTCACATCATAGTCCCACACATGGAGAAATACACAGAAGCGCAAATAAACACATTCTGCTGCTTGGCCTCCCAAACAAGGCCGGCCTTTGTCCACCTGTCATATCTGACCTTTTTCTTGCTGCGATAGCAACATGGAACTAGAGGCCTGCAGAGAGAATCTGTGCCTGTGTGAGTGTATGTGTGTTGGGTGTGTTGAGTGTGTTTGACTGTGTGTAGGTGTGTATGTGCACATGTGGCGGCACTCATCCTACCTGAGATCTCCTCCAGGCACTGTTTGGCGGTCTTGCTGTAGACCAGGTCTTTTGTGGGACTGAGACACGGTTCAGTGGGGACCACGGTAGTGCAGTCATTCTCTGAATACGTCCTGAGTGAAGCAAAAGGAAAAATTGCATATGAATTATTAGTATTTTTACACAGAGAAGATCATATTTTTAGTTTGCCTGCATATCATCCTAACAATGAATGGAAACCACCAGTTGCAAGATAAAACCACGGGTTTAATGAAAAAGTGGCAAATGTTTTGGTCAATATTTCTGTTTTCATTTTCATTTTAGTTCAAGTTTTAGTCCTTTTTATTCGTTTTCTGTAATAAGTCTTTTATTTTCTTCAATTTAATTTTAAACTAAACAAAAATGATAAATGTTGCCTTGGCAACTATCTGAAATATAATAAATACTTTTTTTTTTTTTGTTAATATTTATTTTGTCAAGCAATTACTTTTTTTATGGTTTTAGTTTTAGGTATGTAACGATAATACCCTGCCATTAATAATGACAATAACAATTAAATAATATATTATTAAATAATAAAATATCATTAACACCAAATACTAAATACCATTAATATACGTATACAGGTGAAACTCGAAAAAATGTAATATCGTGCAAAAGTTTGTGTATTTCAGTAATTCCAATTAAAAGGTGAAACTAATATATTTAGTATAACTATATACATATGCATGATTATACTTTTCAGAGGGCCGACATTTATGTATTTAAAATCCTTTTTTTTATTGATTTCATGTAATATTCAAATTTTCTGAGATTTTGAATTTGGGGTTTTCATAAGCTGTAAGCCATAATCATCAAAATTATAATGCCAAGTACTATAGACTAACTGTACTACTGTAGTCAAACCCTAAAATAAAGGGAAAACATTTTACCTAAAGAAAATCTCATAGATTTTTGACTTTATGTAGCCATCTTCCTTTTTCTTAGGTTTGACGGTCATTGTGGGGACACCTGGTACCCAAAAATCTAACAAAACCTGACAAGCACATGCACATACGAGGCTGTTCAGACTGGAACAGTTGAAACAGTCTGGGAGAAACTCTATGACTGTATATATGCATAACAACCACATCTACAACAAAGTTGTCCCAGGATACCTGCACTCGCCCAGATAAACATTCCCTTCTCTCTCTCTCTCACACACACAGTCACACACATCCAATTCACCAGCCAAATATTTCAGTGGCATGTCACACTATTAGTTTCACCACGTGTTCCTGTGTTACCTGAGACAACAAACACTCACCCACGTACACACAAACTCTGCCTGAGAATGCAAATAAGCAAATGATGCAGAAAGGAAGAGGGCTTAAACTGTCAGGTAGGTGAACTGAATGAACAGACAGTTTCAACAGAAGGTCGGGTAAGGACACATACAGAGATTTCATGGGCATCAGACACATCATTTCATCGTTTTAATATAGTTTTCATGCAACATCACTGAAGCTTAGAGTGTTGATGGGAAGAGAGGCACCATGCCAGTGGAAAAAATATTTTTAATCAAATAAATGTTGCTTTGTTGAGAGACTTCTTTCAAAACCATGAAGAAATCTTACCAACCTGCTTATTTTGAACACTAGAGTATAAATATTTACATTTACACAAAAATATAGTTTTGAGGCTGGTAATGCAACTTCATCAACTCACCCACCTTTGCCAAACATGTCAAAAAGTTTGACCCTATGTAAGTGTAGTTTTAAAGAGCATGATCACCATGTGGACCCATTCAAAATGCAGTGTACCATCTCGCAGCACCATTGAGTGCTGTCGCAGCCCTGCAGGTTTTTACAGTGCCAAGCAAAGCTCTCGAGAGGAAGATCTGCGGTGGTGGAGTGCGATAAAGGCTTCAGTTTAAAATTCCATTAAGTCTTTAGGTTATAATCCTTATGAGACGACACTGAGAATGCCAAACACAGCTTTAAGAAAACGCCATCATCTTCCTGTGAATAATGAACCTGTGGCAGGCCGGTAAGGTGGTGAGTGTGTTTTTATGAGAGACGTTGAGCTCTAAAGGTTCAGTTTGTGCATGCATGTCAGACGGGGGTCATCAGGTTTGAGAGCTCTTTATCAAGAGACGGATTAAACGTTAC
This sequence comes from Rutilus rutilus, assembly GCF_951802725.1. Taxonomy (NCBI): domain Eukaryota; kingdom Metazoa; phylum Chordata; class Actinopteri; order Cypriniformes; family Leuciscidae; genus Rutilus; species Rutilus rutilus. The sequence goes on along the minus strand of NC_140212.1, from coordinate 15,996,106 downwards.
TGAACATGCACAATCGCTCAAGGACAATACTCTTCCTCTCTCGCTTTTAACACTCTCATCTTTGTCTTCCATGTCATAGGACCATTAACACCCTCTTTGTCTTTTTAACAAGCTGACTCAAACTGTTATGAATGCCCTCTGCCCATCAATCACATAATTCTCTTTTCTGTTCCCACTTCCTCTTCCTCCACTCTACCCTATTCACCCTCATTAGTCATCATTTGTGATGTCACCAGTCTCTTGGTGAGGACTGAGGGAAGCCACGCCCCTCAAACGAGGCGGTCTGGCAAACGTCTCAGCGGTTCCCACTCGGGCTATTAATACTGTCAAGATGAGACGTTTACCCACTGTTTTTTCTAACAAAGCTTTGCGCGATTGGATATGTGATGCAATGGACAGATGATCAGTGGGTGTGTGTTTGTGGGTTTAAAAGCTGGTTTGATAAACTGTATATATAGATGAATAGTTCAACATTTATTTGTCTGTAATTAATGATGCTTTATGTTGCTCTGTAACCTATGTGTGTGAGAGGGGTCTCACCCCATCTGGTCAAAACAGGACTCTTGTCTAGACGATCTATAATGAAAAGAGATCCATCCTGTTAACATCACCCCCCACAGTCAGATTTAACAAGACATCCTCCAGATTTCTTTCTGCCTTTACTCTGACAGGAGAGTGAAGAAATGATTGATTTGAAAATGACTAAAACCCGGGTTGCCTGCACAGAAAAACCACTATGCAACATGTCGGAACATGTGCACTTCCCACCAGGCCAACTCTATAACAGTCAGATCTTTCATGCAGATATTACTTTCCACATCTAAACAAAAACTGGATTTTGCATATAGTTAATGGTGTATCTTGTGAACTACTAGCGATTACGAATAGTACCTGTTACATTTGGCAAAAGCCACACAACTGGTTATCAGTGTGCAGAATGAGTAAAAGATGAGGTAATTATTCTGGACCTCCTGGGGATGAGGGTTTCATCTTTGCCTGTCTATTGAGGGTAATTACAGAGACATGGTCCTGCTGTCTCATGGATAATGATAATGATTTTACAACCCAGAATAGAACCAAGGAACCCAGATCTGTCTGTTTATCTGAGCCTTACACTTTAATGTCTCTAAGCGCCATCGGATATATAGACCCCAGTAGCCCTGCCAGGACTAGAAGCCAGCAGGGTCTATGATGAGGACATAGAGGACATGAAAAATGACCAGTTGGCATCTGTTTTCTCTACTGAGGGATTTCTGTCTAATTTTATCCAAAGAGACAAAGTACACTGATCACAAGCAAAGCCCACCTGCTCTTAATTAATTCGCTAGGGGTATAATGGTAAATGTAATATGACAGAGGTGGACTCTTCTGTGACTGAACAGGACACATCCAGATCCTTAATCATTAAGCAAGTACCCGTAACTTCGGCAACCATCATTCACAATATGCAAAGCAAGACATTTAAAAAATGCAACGATCAAGTCCAACTGTGTTTGAGAATCACTCACCGGTACATGAAGGGGGCGACGGTTGCTGTGTTGGGATGGTTGTATTGCTGCTGCTGGGGAAGTTGTACTACCCCATTACCTCCTAGAGCTCCTCCACCACCCAGCCCTGAAGTGGCGGATCCAGAAAGTGCTGAGGTACTGGTTGATGACACCATGCTGGTCTTACGATTCTCCAAACCACCCAAAGATTTCTGCATATATATAGACTGACTGCCTTTACTATGTTTGGTCTTCTCACTTGTAGCAGGTACACTAGTTGCAGGTACACTAGGCTGAGTTGCTGCAGGCTTGGCGGTCGTTGCCGGAGCCTTCAGACCAGGCTTGGGGATGCCGCTGGAGGCGGGGATTGCACTTTCTTTCTTCACAGAGGCTGCAGATGTTTTGCCTCCTTTGGGGATGAAGCTGCCGATCTTTGAGCCTTTCTTAGAGGGCTCCACTATTACTGGCTCCTCTTTGGGTGGTGTGCTGGCTTTGCTCTTTGTCTTGTTCTTCTCCTCTTTGTCTTTGGGCTGCGGCAAGGACTTATTGTTGTGGTTCTTGCAGTTGTTGGTCTTGTTTGGGGGTGCAAAGGAGGATGCAGAGGTCTTCCCCTGCTGTTTCGAGATCCCGCAGGGTGGTGTGGGACTGCAGGTCCCCTCATCTCCAAACTCCGACAAGTCGTCCTCCTCCTGAAGAGCCATTTCGGCCACCGAGGGCGAGGTTCTGGATGCGGAGCGAGGGTTGATGAGCCGGAACTTCTCCAACATGGAGCGCTGGTTGCCGGGTGCTGATTTGGAGGCATCTGTGATTGGGGGCCGGAGGCGATCAGATGATAAGGGAGGAGTCGGGGAAGCGGTTGGGCTAGGCGGCTTGGTGGCCAGCATGGACGAGGTGGCACTGTGCTTTATGTTCATGGATTTGCTGCGCCAGGACTTTCCAGCTGTGGGAGAGGGGATGGCAGAGGCCAGCTGCTGCCCGCTGGTGCTTGAGGGCACCGAGCCACTGCCGTTCATGCTGCCTGGCAGAGGGATGCCCTTCACCGATTCTGTGCCAGAGAAACAGACCACACAGTGGACACATCTGTTAGACTGATAAAACTACACCCTAGAAGCAATACGAAGTTTGTGTTGTGAAAATTGTAACAAAAATGATGACTGCGGCAATAATCAAATATTAACATAAGAGGAAAGGGATTGTGGGAAAGGAAAATGATAAACACGTGAGAAATAGATAGTGCTCCAACCAAATCTTTACTCTGCAACTACCGCATACTAAAAATCCCAAGCAATGCTGAGATGCACTCAGGCAGAAAATTGGCTCCTAAATTGATTTTGTGGGATTTCAAATACTTTGTTGTTGCCAGACACTCTCTTGTTCTTTGTAAATGCAGTGATGTTTTTCAGAGAATCAACATGGCTCACAGAATTATATATATATGTAAACATACTTAATCCAATACAAATACATCATGTCCACAGATCTACATATATCAAGCCTTTTAGATCATGAACTATCAGTCCAATAATGTCCAATAATGACAACTTCCCATTGCAAAGCTCAGGACATAGACTCAAAATGCTTTACAATGTAAGTGTATATAAATCAGATTACTTTGACAAGATTTCTGTCAATTGTACATTACTGACAAAAAAAAGTACCATTGTATTACCATGCTGTTTTTTTCTTCTTTATCTATAATGAATTACATTCTTTCTAGCACCTATATGAATATGGTATATGAATACAGTAATCATAATCATGCAGTACCAACATACATACCAAATTACCATGGTTTTACCATCTGATTCTACCAATGTACTCAAGTACTATATGTATAGAATATGTTTTATATTTTAAGAGTGAATCTCATGCAACCAGACAAAGGCATATTTTTTCACTTGGGTCATTTGTACTAAAAATAAAACAAATAAATAAAATAAATTTTGTTGAAAAGTAATTTCTTCACATATTCGAATCACTGTAATACTGAATATATATATATAGCAGTAATGAGAATTCCAAATGTTCCAAAATTCCCAAAAAGGAAGTAAAAAATAAAACATCCACCTGTCATGAAAATAATATTAGAATTTTTTTAATGCCAAATAAATCATTTTTATTTTGTTTTGTGAGATTCACTCTCAAGTGTTTTTAAATCAGATCGCTTTCACTGAACTTCAATGGATTATACATGAAAATAAAATACCATTTTAATGAGTTTCTGTGAATTTAAAAAGATCAGTAATACACCAATGCTTCAGCTGCCTTATAACACAACAAACTGCAAGCAAATCTGCTTAATCTCACAGTAACTCAGGCTGTCCCCAACTTTGATTTGCATCCAGATATATCAAAGTCTCAAGCTGAAAAATTCTAAACATAAAGGAAGAGAGGAGGAGATGGGACTTCAATTGGTTCCATTGAAAATCATGTAGAAGGAACAGTGATTGGACTATGAATGAGCGTTGTGTGGATCGGGCTTCAGTGCATGTGTCAGCTAAATTAACCCCGTCTTTGGAGATAACAGCAGCTTAAATAACAGCCTCTCTCTCGCACGTACACACACACCAGACCATCGAAACGAGGTTACCATAGCTACCCGTCTTTTCGCCACACCACTTTATATGTTGAAAGTGAAACTCCACTTTGGTCTTGGAATTCTGGTAGGATGCCATACACATTCCAAAACAAACATATTAACAGGTGTACTGACAGCAACTCTGTAATGAAAATACTCAATTCACTACTGTCTAATCCAGAATGGATCACATTAGCCATTTCCTTTGCCTCTGGCTTTCTTTGTTATCTCTTCTGTCCAGTTCTGATATATCTCCACCGTCACAGGTGCTATTGTATGAAGCTATGCCAGAAGTTCATTGAGTGTACTAAATAACAATGATTTCCTTCAAACGAATCCAGGAAGTGGACATGAGCTAAACATGCTGATTCACTCCTGCAGCCAGTGTGAATGGAGAAATTAGCTTTGTTATACAAGAGTCAAGACTACTTAACATGCAAGTGTTTGTGCCTACTAACTTGGCATAGGGTTTATAAACAGTGTGAGATTTGCATCCACAGAGAGGCTTTGTGCTAAGACACGCAGGTGACGGTAGCACTGGGTGCTGACAGATTTCGAGGTTAAGGATTAAATCAGTTAAAGGTCAAACTCCGGATTATGAATTTTGTATTCAAGTTTGCCATAAAATGAAAGACTACATGCTAGCTCTGTTCCAGAACCTAGCGAGCTGCCTAAAGGGCTACAAAGGCAGCATCCCAACCGTCATAAGTGCCTGATTTGGAACACTATGTAGGCAGCATAGAGTGCAAATAAAACTCATCTCACATCTTAATTGATTGCATGTTGCTAAGCTAACAAAGTTTATACAATATGCATAATAGATACATAACAACATACGCAAGCTATTTCTGGCCATTTCTTGATCTATTTATATTTTACCAATATTATATAATATGTATTTTATATTTAATTTCAGGGTTCCCCAACTAATGTTTGTGAACCCCTGGGGGTACGTGAGGAAACTGCAGGGGTTTGTGAGCCGAAAAGCATTTAATTAATTAATAGTTTATAAAATATATATATATATATATATATATATATTTTTTTTTTAATGAAAACATGAAAATAAAACACTAACTAAAAAAAACACACATTTAGTTTACCTGCATCTCATGTAACCCTTACAAACTTCACAGAACCGTGAACACGCGAATGTGTTGTTCAATTATTGAAATATGAATTAAAATCTAATGGGGTACTAAGGGGACAAAATAGTTTGGAAATTCCTGATCTATTTGAATGGGGACCGAAATCTAAGTAACTGTTGGTTGAAATTATGCTTTAACAACACATTTCAAATCAGGAACAGAATTACTCTACAATGGTGTCATAAACATAATGAAAGTTTGAATTTTTTTCAGGCTGGTCCAGCTAAAACACACTTTTTTGGCTCTTTTAACTGTATAGTGTGACTACAGTTACAATTTTTCCAATTCATAATATGTACCAGACCATTCCTGCCGCTTTTTCAGCTTCTCGTTTGGCAAAATGCATTCTGGGATAACCTCCCCTGTGAAGGTGCAGCCATATTTACCGTTTTATGACAAATTTTCACAGGTAAAATAGTAATTTCAATCAGGAAATTTTCGTTTAGTGAAAGATTTCCCCAACTGGTTCAAGTTGGACACATGTATTCACCACATTGACCAAAATAAAGCTGTGTGAACTGCTTTATATATCGCTACACTATTGACAATCCACGATGGACCTTGTTTCATTAATGTGACCATACCTTTAAAATTTGGCCAAAACATTAAGTCTCAAAAGGCAGCATCATTTTTCTGCCTACTGGAACAGCTTTCGTGTCAACAGTGCACCTATGGCAGGGCTCCAGACTAACTTTTTGCCTTGGTTGCACTGGTGCGCCTAACTTTTTTATTTAGGTGCACCAGCACAAAATTTGGGTGCACCCAAATCTTTCCTCGGATGTATCACCTTTAACGCCACAATTTTAAGGTCACCTTTTTATCACGCTCTATACACATTCATATATATTATGTAAATGAATTTAAACAAGAAGGTGTAGGTAAAAACTTTTATTTATTTTTTGAAGCACAATTATTAACGGTATTCCTACTCTTACCGATACTGCTTATCGATACAGTACTTTAACTGTATTCTTATGGTTCTTTTTGTTTTATATATAATAAACAAAGATAAACAATAGATAAACAAAAGATAAACAATTAAACAAAGATACACTTTATATAGGCCTACACAGTGCTTTAATTTCAGGAAGGCCTACTACTGTTCAGGCATGGTCTAAAAAGAAATCTAATAAAGTAATAAAATGTAAAATAACACTGTAAAATTTATCATAAATAGATTAATGCTTATCAAAGCTGAAGTTATTCTTTCGAGAGCTGTGAGTGATTTTTCTCTTGTTGTTTGATTTGCAGTAATGGCGCAATCGTCAGCATGTTTATTAGACTGCGGCCCCTTTAAGACCGGGTGCAGATATAATAGGCTACTGATGCACCATATTCTCCCAACTGTTTCCATAACTACGTCCATTTAAGACATAAACTGTTTTTAGTGAATCTCAAAGCCGGTAATTTTGACACGCTTTTGTGTACAATTGATCGTTTAGACGCGCACAATCTGCACATGAAACCGAAAGTATAATTTGCTTGTCTCGGACTGTTTCGGAGCGCGCGCCGCCATGCGAACAACATCTCTTGCGCAGATTTTTGTGTTTTTAATAGCTCTTTCAATTATTAAACGCGTCCCGCAATTTAGCAACAGTAGCTAGACTGCATTTACAACAATCACCGATCGTGCTGATTCTGATTCTGAGTTTTAGGGAGAAATGACAGCGTAATGCTGCGAAGGGAAGAAGTTGCGCGTAGATAGTTTTTAATGGTTTTAAGTTACCTCAATATATTATTTTTTATAATCTTTGGAAGCCGAAATTTAAAATAAAATCAGACTAATATAACAGACCTTAAGTGTAACCAGGCTACGTTTGAATGTTTAATTCTGTCCTCCATCGTCACTCATTAAGCAGGGCTGTCGTGTTGTGCGAGCTGTGGCATCGCGTGAGAGAAGAGTGTGAGTTCCGTCAAAGGAGAACAAACGCCAACAAACGTTCGTGCAGAGGCAGCGGATGCGAGGACGTCAGGTGCACCGGTGCGACCTAGGAAAAATGTTAGTCGCACACTTACAAAATTTGGTCGCATATGCGACCAAATTGGTCGCACTCTAGAGCCCTGTATGGTGTCCTAAAATGCTAGGTAGGCAGCTCAGTTTTTTGGAACAGAGCTCATTCTCTCCCTACCAGCCCCTCCCATGGTTCCTCCAGTGCAGCAGACTCTTTGGACAGAAGAAAAGGGAAGATGAGGAAAAAAAGGCAGATGGGAGTTTGCTTTTCTCATCTGTGGAGGTATTAGCACAGTAGCCCTGTAAATCAAGGTTTTGAGTAATGTTAGGCCCGATGGAAAAGGGCAGCCATGGGTTTCAAGAGAGACGTCGCCTATTAGGACTCTTTGATTCATCAAAGCTCCGTCTGCCATGTGAGACCCTCTGTCTGGCTTTGTGTGTGCAGTCTCGCCCTCTCCGTACCCAGTGTCTGGGAACACCAGCATCTGTGCTAACGGTGAACAAGGACCAGTAAAGTCCAGTATAAATCTAATCGGGCAGCACAGCCAAAAAAAACAGTCTGCGAGGGAAATCAGTTGCGTTTTGTTCACCGATCGCCATGGATCCTTGCTGTGAGGGGTGAAGTAGGGGCGAAATACAGGTCACACGCCTTTGAACTCCCAACCCGACTTCAATCGACACACTCCATCAGGTCTAGCGCAGATTTATGAAGTAACCAACTAGCCTGTGGAGATTTACACACTGGTGGCTGAATGGCCGTGTGGTTTTATGAAGTCGGCTTTGAATGATGGTTCGGCTCTGACAGGAAGATGAAATCTGAAGTGAACCCTGAATAGGCTGGTTATGTGGAAGAAGCAAAAATATAACATTAACGTCATCTCTAAATATGTAGGAGGAGGACAGTGAATGCCTAGGGCAGATCACCTTTTCAGATGTGAATAACACACCACAAAGGAACCGCAGTGCAATATTATACTTCAAGTCCCGAAATTTTCCTCAGGAAATGTGTTTTTCTGCAGATTTATTTACATCATTATGAAAATGTAATAAGAAATGCATTTTTTTTACCGGGGGAACCAGCTTAGAGCATCTTGCCTGGTCCCACAGCTCTATTGTTTCTTAGATAGTGGCACCATCTAGTGGATAACATGATATAGCTGCTGCTGTTTCATGTTAGTGACATGCAGAAACCTTGATTTTAATATTAAGATAGAGAATGTAAAGTCTGTAAATTACTCACCTCTGTCGTTGCCGCTAGCATACTGCAGTGGTTTGCTCTTGTCAATACTGTTGAAGCTCTGGCTCCTTCGGTTCAGGTTTGAGGAGCCGTGGGCTTTACTGCTGCTACTGCCGCTGCCTGCAGCGGGGACTCTGGAGGGACCTGGTAACCTGTAACACACAACACTAACACATTAGTTTGGTCTTCAATCACTGGATATGAGCTGTATAAGATTACATATAACTATGACAGACAGACACGCACACACGTACGCACACACACACACACACACACACACACACACACATTCTTGTACATCCATTCATTGACACAATTCAATCTCTATCTTCTTGCCCTAACCCTACCATTACAACTAACTGCCTAACCCAAACCCTTACCCTAAACCTACCCTTAACGTAATTATAACCTGATCCCTTAAACCAAGTCTTGACCCTCAAACAGGCCTTTAAAGGGCTCTCAGAAAGTGAGGACCATCCAAAATGTCCTCACTTTACTCTCTTTGTCCTCACTTCGATGGTCTAAAACTCAGATAGTTAGATAGATAGATAGATAGATAGATAGATAGATAGATAGATAGATAGATAGATAGATAGATAGATAGATAGATTAAAGCAATAAGCCCCGCAAAGTCGTTATTTACAGTGAATTTAGGCTTTGAACGCGGCTCAACCAATCAGAATCAAGGACTGGAACTATCCGTTTTATAAAGATATATAGATAAACATTTTACATTGCTCCCTTCTAAGGACATTTTTTTCTTAAACTATAGGCAAGTAAACCCATACAAACATATGCATGCATTCCATTCAAATATTGTGAAGGTTTACTTCCAATGGAGGGTAGACATATATTTCCAACTGTATATAAGCTCTAATAACATAGAGCTCTGGTAATGCCTTTTGAGACAATAAATTAATGCCATTTAGAAATAAAACGGCTCATTCCTCAACATGCCAGCATAATAAACAGCTTTTAATTGCTCTAAAATCTGCAATGAAACTAGCCTGGAGTGTGTATGTGTGTTTTTTCTTTGCATTGCCCTGTGCTGTATCCACATTATTGATGATTTACTCCTGCACAAAGCTTGTTAATGACTCACGAGTGGTAGTTTTTAATTGGGAAACACAATATCTAATAGCCTAACACCATCTCATAAACATGTCGTGTGAGAACAGAAAAGGCAGGAATTTACAGGGACTTTGACATTGACAAATATATATTTAGAGGCGATTCATTTCTCACCAAACAGAAATGTTCGACGTTACTCAAATCTGATTACGGCAAAAGGCGATTGATTTTAACAAACCAAATTGATAAACTAATAAAAGCATTTTAAATTTCCATCATTATTTGAAGTTCATCGCTGATCAAATATGTTTGAAAAGTATTATTATAAAGAATCAGAGAAAATAGCTTTTTTCAGAAATGATGGATTGGAAACCAATGATTCAGGCAGTTGAGGTGCATGTCTCATCAAGCCTCTAATGACACTGCTTCATCACTCGCTCATTTCCTATCAGGAACTTCTGCTTTTCCCTATTAACCTGTTATGCAGGCCACCATTGCCAGCTATGATAATACACAAGTGTGAAAAGTGGCTCTGAAAAAGCAGTTAATTCGCAGAGAGGTTATTTCTGTGAAAATTGGGGTGGATAGCATTGTCTGAATTGAGATAAGCATTTGAACGAAAGAGTTTTAGAAGTCAGGCCCACATGGAACTGATGTCTATTGAGAGCTCAGCAGATTCACATCAGCCCTCATGTGTTTGTTTATTAAATATGTAGACTAATTGTATCATGCTTTCAGCTATCAATACAACCGTAGCTGAGCGTAACGCATTTTATCATGTTGAAATCTGCAGATTTTTCCCCTGAATTTGCAAAGCAAACACATCAAAAGTGAGCAGATTCAGTTCGCCCTGGTTCAGAGATGCAGACAACATCTGACATCAGCATTTATAAGACATTTGGGTTTCTAATTTGGTCTTGAAATGTTCCTTAGACTATGATTTGCATAAATATGTATCATGTATACATACACAAATATGCCAGTAGAGGATACATTTGGTGCTTACCAGGCATTTGAAGATAGAGAACGTTGCTAAAATAGACCTGAATTAAAGCTGTGGTGCATATTTTTTTTCTGCACGTGCTAAAATACTTTATCCTATCCTGACAAATATGACATTCATAGGCTCTGGGGAAAAAAATCGGAGGTATTTTTAAAGCATTACTCTTTTTAAGCATCCCAAAACACAGCCACACACTGACTCAACCAAGTTGAGGAAGGACTATCTGATTGTTTGACCAATGGCAGGGAAGCAGGGAAACTTGTTTGAAATATTATATTTTTTATGTGGGATGGGGGTTGTTAATGGCATATTCTGCTTTAGGGGCTGATATTGAAAAATCTATTCCTGAAGCTGAAATGGTCAGCTGGAAGATCAGGTCTCCGGATCTGCTCCTGATTATTTGAGGGTAACAATTAAAGTGTCAATGGGGCTCAGATGAAAACCGTAAGCGTTTTACGGGGTTATCTGCACTGCTAAATAATAACTGAATTTTATTAAAATGTCACATCTTTTACAAACTGTGTCCTGCATACATAAAAGGCCTTATGGAAGATAAAAATCTTTCAAATTATGCCTATTAAAATTTAGAGCAGGGTGTTTCAGGATCAAATAAGACTGTCATCTGTCATCTCCGGTGAATCGTAATCTTTCCGACTGAAGTGCTTTGGATTGAGGTGGAAGTTTTGGATTCTAGAGGACAGCTAATTTATGCACTATTATCTATTCTGGTTTCCCCTCATAGGTTATTAAATTTGTCTCTCTAACCCAAATTACTACACAATAATCCTGTTTAATTAATCAATTAGTTTATCTCTCTAAACTAAAGACACAAAAAGGAGAAAGTGTGTACTTAGAGATACTTATATAGATCATTATATATATATATATATATATATATATATATATATATATATATATATATATATATATACACACAATTAATCATTTGTATAGGTTTTTCTCTTTGGAGATATTTGATACAAGATTTTTTTTTTTTTTTTTTTTTTTGCGTTCTCACTTACAACCACCAATAAATCTCATATCTGATCAGATTTTCAAAAGCTTTTGCCAGTAATGTAGCCCACTGATAACATTAGGCGTGAGCAGCCCTCTACATCCTTACAGGCTATTTAAAAGTCTATACAATGAAATATGCAGTACATTTGAGCTTAGGACGAGGGCAGAGTCCAGTATGAAAAAGAGTTGCTTCAGGACACATTTTATATCAGTGCTTTGAGAGAAGATCCCAGACCTCATATAAGTCAAAGAGAACTGCAGCGTCTCCATTCCTGTCCCTTTCCCTGCAGGCACATATTGTCTTTGAGCAAATAATGCCATCAGTTGAACCTTAGCCATCAGGCTGTCAGTGGAGTAAGCACTATATCACACATAGTGTCCATCACATATCTCACATAGTTTGGCCAGGGGCTGCTTGAAATGCTTCGCCAGCACTCAGATTCCCAACAGCTCAGAGATGAAGAAAATGCTTTCAGGGCCAGACAACTGCTGCCGAAGCTTCAAACTACAAAAAACCTCCGGCTAAAGTGGTCAGAGATAAACAGCGTTCAAGATCTAGGGATGATCCAGGACGTTCTGCATCTGCTCACCTCAGCTAAACCAAGATATTCAGCTCAAAACCCTTAGAAAAGCAACAGAAAGATTTTATAAAAAATATCTAGACTACAGTTGAAGAACCAGCATGCGTATATATCATCCACCACTTCCATCACCCAGATCTGTTGCTACAGCTTTGAACATCAGTGGATCGGCTTTCCCAGCCTCTAGCCTGAAGGTCTGCGGAGAGTTTCAGGTGTCAGAACAGAGCGAGAGCAGGCAGATACTGTAAAGACTCTACCTTGTGTTTTTCTTCTGAGGGGCTGCTATTCCACTGTGACCTGGTGGACTTGTATATCGTGCGGTGAGACTGTAAAGAGGTAGTGGGAGAGAACGAGAGAGAAACGGGAGAGAAAAAGAGGGAGGGAGAGAGAGAAAGGAATGAGGTTAATGATTGGATTGAATTTTTTTTTTTTTTAACTGTGGCATCTTTCTCTCTAATGCAATAAGGGCGGCACTTAGCGAGCCACAATCAGGGCTGGGCGCTTACGTGCAAACGCAAACAGCATGGCCTCTGTGTGCGCCTATTCAGATTCACATGACATGTCACTCGTCTCCGACCACAAGTATGTGTACTTCCTCCAACCGTCCTACTGTTCTAGTAGCCATTGAATGCTGTAAAGCCAAATCACACTCTTCATAAACCTGTACCTTAAACTATGCGTGTGGGTGAATACAGTACGAGCTTTATTCTTCGTAATGCTGAATCACTGATCCATTGAGAATGACCTCTATAACAACATATAACTCAAAGAAAGTAATCCCACATGACAGAGATGATATTCCTGTAGGTCCAGTCACAAAAACAACAACAACAACAACAAAAACTTCACACACTCACTCTCTCACACAAACACATACCTCTTCCAGGAACACTTTAACTGTGTGTATAAATAATGCATAAATATACACCGTTCAAAAGTTCGGGGTAAGTAAGATTTTAACTGGAAGCTTTAATACCAAGGTAAATTCCTTGGCAATAAAGCGCTTTCTGATCCTGATTTTGAATAGAGGAAGTAAATAGTTTTATTTAGGAAGAATGCAGTAGATTTGATTGAAAGTGACAGTAAAGACTTTTACACTTTACATCTACTTTTACTTTTAAAAGTTACTTTCTATTCATCAAAGAAAAAACGGTTTCAAGAAAAAACGGTACCATGGTTTATACCAAAAATATTAAGCAGCACAACTGTTTTCAACTGTGATAGTAATAATAATAAATTTTTCTTGACCACCAAGTCAAGCATATTAGAATTCATTCTGAAGGATTATGTAACAATGAAGACAAATCTGAAAATGTAGCTTTGCCATCACAGAAATATTTATTTTTTTATTTTTTATATATCAACATAGAAACAGTCCTTTTAAATTATAATAATATTTCACAATATTACTGCTTTGACTATTTTTGACCGAATAAATACAGCCTTTGAGAGCATAACATTCTTTCAAAAACATAAAAAAAAAATCTTACCAACTCTGACCGAACTTTATAACAGTAGTGTACATACTATAATGAAAACTGTAATAAGTTAGTAATACTGCAAGTATAATAATAAATATAACTGAACTGATCTCTATAAGGACAGAGAAGACCCTTACATTGTCAGATGGAATAAATGATAGATGGAGGTCCTGTCAGTAGGAGTTGTATTTACAACACACACATATAAAACAAACCCCAAACACCTCAGGCCAAACACAAAACACAGAACAGTTGGCTTTATAGGTCTCAAATCTCTCTCTCTTTCCATCCCCTGACAGCTGACTGACACTGCCTTTGTTCGTTTTGGGTGTGCATTTTTGTTTGTCTATGTTTGTATATGCTGTGTCTAAGCGGTAAATGTGCCTTGACAAGCTTTTGCGTTTAGCAGGTTTGTGAGCGCTGCGTGATGGAACGAGAATGTCAATGGATGGATGAAAATTGCTGAAAGTTGAAAGATGAGAGAGAATGAGAAAGAGGGAATGTCCAGTTCACAACGGTTCAACAGTTACAGTAAGAAGACATCTATCTAAACAGCACCTAGTTGCTATCACCATCTGCCATCAGCAAAAGGTCATCAGAATGGTTTACAAGGTCAAAACCAGGTGGTAATAGAGCTGATCAACCATCTACACCATCTTGGATCATGAATGACCAATTTAGACCAGAACTTAACGTAACAAGTGTTCAGTCATTTGATTTAAGTTTCTTTAGTGTTCCGTGATCGGCAACCCTGCCCACAGTGAAATTTCATTGGTTCAAAAACCTGTTCCACAAAATTAAATATCAAATATGTTCTGATTGGTTGTGATTGTGTCATGTCACGCCCATTTATACATAAGGTGAAACCAGCTTTATCTTGTTGGATATCTTGTTGGATATCAACTATATCTATTCAGAGCAAAAAAAAAGGCATTTCTATTCCTTTCTTCCAAAAGTTGCCCAAAGTGACTGAGAAGGTGGGAGTGTCTGCTCAGAAAGAGATCATTATGACCACCATGAATGTTTCTACGGTGAGTGCGTGACAAGGAGCTGGCTTGAGTCTAGCTGGCTAGACTACCACAGGTAAAACCCTGAGGAGCAACAAAGACTTCACCAGACTGAGAGAACGAGAGGAAGACAGTAAAAGAAGGAGGCAAGACAGCAGGTTAACAAGCATTGTAACCAAAGACAGCTCCAGTGAGACACTAACACTGTCTTTCACTCTCTCATTCACTCTCTCTCTCTTGAGAATGTGATCATGTCCACATGATTAATGAGGCCCACCGTTTCTCCTCCAGCTCAAAGAGGAACTCAGCTGGGGCAGTTGCTCTACAACCTTCTTTCTTTCTTTTTCCTTCACTTCTAAAAGCATTCAGCCAAGAAGTATAAGAGTGCGACAGTGGTGAGTCTGACAGTCTCAAGGATAAATCTTTTGCCGTGGGCCATTTAGACACACTTCACAGTGAGAAATCAAACAGAGACCAAATCCGCCAAGGTCACTATTCTGAAAATCTTAAATTGAATCTAAACAATTAGGTTTAGTGAGGATTACAAAACCATTCACTATAGTTTGTCTAATGGGAATCAGTAAATCTCAAGATTAGCCTACGTACTCAAATGTAAAAGCATCAGAATGATAAGGATGCATATGAAAAATCTTTAATGTTGTGCAGTTTCCAGTCATATAAGCAACGGTGACCACTTTTTGTGTTGCTACAATACATCCACACCAATCGACGTCAAGACAACCGCCGTATCGACCAGAGAAATAAAAGACACATTTCAAAAGCATAACTTATAAATCAAAACTTTCCAACTGACAGTAAAAATGTATCAAACAACACAGAACCACAGCAGATGTAACATTTGCGTTATAACAAACTAATCAATGTCTATTCTGATAAATACCCCCATAACATAGTACATTTGATTATTAATTTAGATTAAGTTTCAGATGTTATGTAATGTTTTAGTTAATATTTTTACAATCCTACCTTTAAAATAAAAACTCTTAACTAGCAGTACTTTACCAGTTCTAATGCAATAATTCTAGATGACTTTCAACAGCAAAAGACAGGAAACAAAGAATGACCAACCTGCAGAAAAGTTTTAAACTGATATAAGTGCAACAACCCATAAAATGAGTTTCAACTTACCTCCCGAGAGAGAAACATCTCATTTTTCAAAGCAGAACAGACAACTTCCAAAAAAGGAACTAAACACCTAAATATAAAATGTCACACTGTAGACCCAGAATAATTATCAAATCTGGAGGGACACAATAGCCTGAATACACTGAACAGGACAGTCCAAAAACTTGCACCATAAACGATTAATAAACTACGACAAAGTTAACAACAACCATGTTGCTCCCAGTCAAAGGACCTCTGTAACCCAGATCCGTGACACGATCAATTCTACTGTACCTATTGCTGTCAGACTTTCTCCCATAGGACAGTCGGCTCTTCCTGTCCCGTGAGCTGGGGGCAGGCAATCGTGAGCATGAGACAACCGAGTCGAGTTGTTCATCTCGGGACATGGTGAGCTGAGAGGGAGGGATGACACTTCACCCCCCATATCTTCCCCAGACCTAAAGGCACCGCAATGTCCAGCTATCCCCCCCTCTCTCTTTCAGCCTCTCTCTCTCTCTCTCTCTCTCTCTCTCTCTGACCAACACTCCAGCAGGTGTTGGCTATAGAAAGCCTGGATCTCTAAAACTGTAAATGGGAGCAGTGCCTGTGAGTAAAACCAGCCAGAGTGCATTATTAAAAGCTCCCCCCTCATTCCCAGGGATCTCAGACAGTGTTGTATTATGGTATTTAAATCTTTAAAACAAAACAGATATCCAGCTGACTTGGTGTCAAAAGTGTTAAAAGTCAATTTCCCTTTTTAAAGCAACAGCAACAGAATTTTATATAATGTCCTTACCAGTAAAAAGTGATAAAAGTTACTGTGTGTAAATCTATGTACAGATATTAGCCCTAAATGCAGTGTCTCATTGCAGTTTTCTTTCCTGTGCTGATGTATTTCCTGTTGAAACAGGAAGTTGGGGCGGAACTTATCGAAGGGCTTGTTCTTTTTGGTAAATAGTCAATAGTCTTTAGTTTAAGTCATGATTTAACTTTAGTTTAACCATGATGCTTCTGCTGGAACATAGCAAGTATGGTTAAGAGAAGGCATGCTTATTCTAGAAAACAATTGATTGGTTAAAAATTCAGTTATGCCCCTGAGTGCAAGATAAGTCATCATTATTTTTTTAATGCATATATCAGCTAAAATATAATGTTGTTAACTTTTAGCAATACAATACAGTATAGAGTACAGATGCACTCAAAGCTAAAAATGAAGCCACTAAAAACTTAAATTGGGATTTTATAAGCATTTACACTGACAGTGTAATATAATGTAATTAATTATATTTTATTATATCATTAAAAAAAGAAATGATCAGAAATGGGAGTAAATATAGTGCTGAGTAGCTGAAATTTAATTGCTGTACTGTACTGTACTGTAAATATCTTCTGACTGGCTTCTTAATAAAATGTCTTGTTAAGCAGAAAATGTAAGTATGAACAGAAAAATTATTTAGCACCAGCAACTTGACGAATGGCGCTTGCTCAGGTCAGTGTATGGAAGACCGTTTTACCCATTGAATTAAACATAATGAGTTTATTCACTGAGTATGTGATACGCTTCTGCCAGTAAGCTAAAATGCTTTAAGAAACTCCCAGGAGTCTGTTTAAGTGTTTCTGTGCTGTTGGCCAAAGACCAGAGTTGATGAATCACCAAGACCCCTGTGACCGATACAACACACACACACACACAATCAGCCAGCCACCCATTTTAACACCTGTAACCCCAAGCCAGTAAACGTTTGAAGAAACATTTCATAAACGCAATACAATAGCTTCCTTTTTACCAGACTGTCTGGACAGAACTGTGACAGTTATCTGAGGAGACTGTGTTTACAACATCCTCAAGGAGTACGGCCAATCTACAGCCCTCCTGGCCCAATTCTGCTCACTGATGTCATTTGGTGTGTGTGGAATTCTAAAGCTGTGTGTGTGTGTTTCAGGCTGGCAGTCCAATGCCCTCTGAACACCTGTCACTGCTGGATCTGAGTTGAGAGAGATCCCACAGGCCCCGGACAAGAATGAGGGGCAGCTGTTGTCTTTTTCTCACTCTCTTCCTCTCTCTCTCCCTCTTCTCTTTGCACTTGTGAATGCTGACAGCACAGAGAAGCACTACAAAACGCACACTCGTGCTTTTCTGCCTGTCCCACACACACACAAATGCATTCTGGGCCAGGTAACGTGAGCCAGGCTGTGTAACTCCACTCATGTGCGGCATCTTCTCTCCGTAGCTGCTGCTAAGATTACTCATCTATTTACATCACAGTTATGGCCTTCCTTTTTTACCTACACACGGACACGCACGCACGCACACACACACACACACACACACACACACACACACACACACACACACACACACACACACACACACACACACACAGTTCTATTATTCTGTTTAACTTACTAACCATTTTAAGTTACTAACCATTTTAAATTTCAGTTCAAATAGTGTATACACATATGACTTATATATATATATATATATATATATATATATATATATATAATTGTTACAATCCATGTTACATCCATGTGTCTTTAGTGAAAAAGTCAACATTTAATATTATTATATTTCATTTTAATTGTATATTATATTATATTATAGTATATAACTGTATATTTATTAAATTGTATTGTATTATATGATCAATTATATATCAATTTACTTTATACTAAAAATAATACATGTGATATTTATAAATTACTAAGAATTGTTTTGTTTTTTTCAGAAGAACTCAACTAGTTTTGATCTAGCGATCTAACACATTGTATGCTATCAGTGTATAAACTATCTTAGTTACAGTAGAAGCCATATTTAATTTTATGCGAAGAACAGTGAGCTGTTTTGGTAATTATTTGTACCTTTATGTTGATTGTTAAGTAGACACAACACAGAAAATACTTTGCAAAACATCTTCAGAATAAGCGCCAGAAAACACGGGCCTTTAGACATTAAGAAAGTACAATATAAGTCTTACAAGGTCTATGAACATAGAATTCAACTATAGCCAGCATTTTTTCCATTTATTTATTTAGCCGTATATTTCATGACGAAAGATGCAGAACTCAAATAGAGGAGCGACAGAGAAAGGTCTCATCAGACGTGTCCTACCTGGACTGCATGTCTTGTGTTTTGTGCTGGCTCGCTGGCGCCGCCCCTGTGCTCTGATGCGTGACGTGCTGTTGAAGCTCCACCAATGACTGCAGGTACTGCTGCTGGTGCTGCTGTTGCTGCTTGTAGCGGGACAGGATGAAGAACAAACCCAGGATGCTCTTCAGATTCCCATTACACACCTCTGAAGATCAAACACACCAGATTTAGAAAGTACCACAGGAAGAGCTCTTTAATCCTGCGGACGACTGCATTCCATTGATGCGACCAAACCTTAAATGCATCATGTTTTTAGTACAGGATCAAGTCAGAAGAAACGGCCGTTGAGTCATATGGTAGCTAGCCTCATTATAAGGAAGTTCGAGTAGAGTTTACAATCAGTTGAGAATATGGGGAGATAAGTTCTGTTCTCTGAATGAGGAAGTAATACACAGCATGACAACATACAACTGTCTGGAGGATCCAAGTTTAGCATTGTCATTTGACTGTCTGGAGTCTTGTGCGTCATAAATTAGACGCTAACATTTGTAAACAGTCGCTGTAAACGACTGGATCTGACTTTTAATTGAGACCTTTTACGAGATACTGATTCAATAAGCAAAACGTTGAAGTGCCGGATGGAGTTTAAAAGCCCATACGCTATTATCCTATGCACATTAGCGCTGTGAGGTGTGCTACGAGGAATTTGGAACTTTTTCCAAATTGAGGATGTGAGTTTGAATAAGTGCTAGCATGGCGTTGCTCTGATCACAGAGATAAAGGACTGAAGATGAAGGGAAGAGCATCGATTGTCTGCGCTCTGCCTGCCAGAGACGCTTTTCTCTCTTGTGCCCATTTATGAAACGGTCTTCATTCATAGTCACACACTGCTAATGGCTGGTGCAGAAAGCGACTGAATGATGGCAGTGCTGAGGCAGCGCTAAAGAGAAGAATCCGGTTTATTTCTGACAGCCTGCCTGTTTGTTCTGCCCGGCAGCGATGTTTGGGGTTATCAATCTTCTCCCGGTTCAATTTGGGACCGTGCGGTGCTGTAATTTGTATTCTACATAATAAAGCACTTAGATGGTATGTTTCCATTGAACATAATTTTTGGGTCAGGCGACAGAAATTTGGCACTATTTGGTGTCGTTGCACTTCAGGTCAGTGCGGAAAATGAAAAACTAGCAGGCTAATTTGCAAATGCATTTTGTATGTTTGCATTAATGGAGGGAATTAGTATTTTTCCTCACAACTGCTTTGTGCAATAGCATATGGAGAGCATTTAGATTTCGTCTAGGGGGCTACACTGATTCACATTAACGATTTCCACGAACACCAGTGAATTGAACATTGCTTATGAGATGTTACCATAAGGATTTCACTATAGAAAATAACATAGTTACTGGTATCACTAGTTCTATAAAATCATAGTAAATTATGACATTTACTTACAGTTGATGGGCCCCATTGACTTCCACAGTATGGGGAAAAAATACTATGGAAGTCAATGGGGCCCATCAAGTGTTTGGTTACCGACATTTCTTTTGTGTTAAGCAGAAGAAAGAAATTCATTCAGATTTTGAATAACTTGAGGGTGATGGTGACAGAATTTTCCTTTTTGGGTGAACTATCTCTTTAAGTAATACATTTTACACATAACATGCTGCATATTCAGTCTATGAAGATTAATGATAGTGATACTTAAAATTGTGTGGCTAGTTTACATTTCTAAGCAATCATATGAACAGATTTTGCATTACAAATTATAAAATGGGTGAAAATCCCATAGATTTGCATGGAAATAGGGGCCCAAGACATATCTAATGACTAGAATATCATAAAGAAATGGTTCTCAACCATGGGGCCACAGGTTGATTTTAAATAATTTAAACTATATAAAAAAAAATCAAGATGTAAACTGAAATTTACTCTAAAATATATTTTAATTGTCCCCCACCCCCCAAAAAACTCTTATTTTTATTGAAATACATACAGAATCAGAATCTTCTCTTTCAGAATCTTTATCAACTAATCAAATTAGATTTTTTTCATGACAGTCCTGCCCCAAACCATGTAAACAAACACCAGTGAGTTAGGATGTACATTGGAAACTTGAAGTAAAAGTTGTATGCTAATGAACACACTTTAAGCAGAAGTTTAAATGTGGAGTCATCCGGCTTCTGTCACTAGCCGCACAAGGTCAAAGGCGTATCTGTTCAGCCGGGTTCATTAAGGGAAGCGAGGACAGGGAAGTGTGAATACATTATCTATTTACAGTGATGTGACCTTGACCACTTCCTCTGTATACAGTAGTGTTCTATCATTTCAGTACCAGTAAACATGTAATACTTTGTACAGAATTACAAAGTGGATTGGATGTATATACAGTACCGTTCAAAAGTTTGGAGTCGGTAAGATATTTCATCACCAAGGCTGAATTAATTTGATCAAAAATACAGTAAAACAGTAATATTGTGAAACATCACAATTTAACAAAAAATACAGTTTAATATATTTTAAAATGCGATAGAAAATCTGAATTATCATCAGTCATTACATCAGTCTGCACTGTCAAGTGATCTTTCAGAAATCATTCTAATTTAGTGCTCAAGAAACGTTTTTTTATTATTCATATTATTATCAATATTGAAAACAGTTGTGTAATTTGATCATTTCTGGAGTTGAACAGCCCCCATGCCTGTGACAAAGAAAGTCATTACAGGTTTGCAACCACGTGAGGGTGAATAAATGATGAGAATTTTCATTTTGAGTGAACTATACCTTTAGCCCAGCTGAGATTAGGAAAAGTGATTTCTATGAAAACAGGCTTCCTGTATTTTACATTTTAATGAGTGTCTTTCAATTTGAATACCTCAGAAGGTCATGCTTGATCTCTTTTGTATGACTTGTGAGGATTTTTGATTTGAGCAGAAGGATTAAACAGCTCAGAGGAAGCGCCTCTTCATTTATGCTGACATCAGTTGCGTGAACGTCTTAATACACGTGTGTGTTTCTTGTCATGGTGGGTTTCACGGTCAGGTCACCGGAGAAGGTGCCCCCTTTGACCCTATGAGAAGTCTTTAGGACTAACCTGCTCTTTAACGAAGTGCAACTTTTCACCAGATCCTCACAGCCAATGAGATCAAAGCTCAGGTCATGGTGTGCCCTGCACTTAAAGCACTTAAAACCGGAATCCCACTGTGCGTTCTGATACCCTACACACCGTGAACAGAGAGTCATGGCCAGTGCAGCAGGAAAAGGGATATTGAGAGCTTGCACCTCTCATTATTGGACTGTTCTGGGGAATGAGGGCTAGGATAACACTCAGCAGGGGTCGAGAGGAAACTTTCCCTGAGGACAATTTTATTGCACAGATGATGCACTTTCATAGCGAAGGAGGTTGGGTTTCATTTAAGTGTCAACTTTGTCTCAGATGTTTCTCTTAAAATTCCTCGAAGAGATAGAAATAGAAACAAATGTGACAACTGTACACATACAGTTAGAGTGGTATTCTATTAAACTACTTGCCTTTTTAAAATTTGGAATGGTGATTTGTTTTAAAGTACATTAAACATTCTGTCAGACAAAGAATGACATTAAGTGCTAAAAGAATGCATTGAGTCTCGGAGTGTCTGAAAACCTGAATGTTGTTACTTCCTCTTCAAAAGAAGAGGTTCCATCTTAAAATTACAGTTTTCTATCATTTTGAGGTAAATAAGCTATGTGTTGTGGGAATTGGGATTCATAGACGTATTAATTAGTTATTAATTAGACTGTGAATGCAAACTACAATGGCAATAATACTAATAATAATGATAATGGTATTTTTAATTGTATGTTTTTAAATACTTTTTAATTTATATATTTAAACTTGCAAAACAAAATTGTACTTTTTTTTTTGGAATGACTTGCAGTATAGTGCTATTAAACTAAATAGCATAACTGAATGCATTTTATTTAATAAATTGAGGATACTTCAGGAGGAGTGAAATCTAATTCGCTCTGAATTTAATCTTGTTGTCTAGGAGAAATAATTTAATACATTAAAAAATAAATAAATTCAAAACTGACAGAAAAAGAGAAATACTATATGACATAGTGTCTGTGGTTGAGACATTATTACATTTATTTTCCTAGGAAAACTCCTACACAGTCAAGCACATCAAACAAAAAAACAACTTATTTTATAAAGGTCTTGAGTCGGCATGCCTCATAAAATACTAAACACAAGCGTATGCAAGCCTTCAAACCTCAAACTCTGAAACCTTAGCTAATTTAATTAAGACAACTACTCACAGCTTTAGGAAAGATGCTCAACACACACACACACACACACACACACACACACACACACACACACACACACACACACACACACACACACACACACACACGCTCACTTGCTCACGCACTCACACTCACACACTCCTCACACCCTCCATCACTCACTCACTCACTCACTCACTCACACACACACTCACATACTCACACACTCACTCACACACTCACTCACACATACACACACCCTCCATCACTCACTCACTCACACACACACACACACACACACACACACACACACACACACACACACACACACACACACACACACACCCTCCATCACTCACTCACTCACACACACACACACACACACACACACACACACACACACACACACACACACACACACACACACACACACACACACCCTCCATCACTCACTCACTCACTCACTCACTCACTCACTCACACACACACACTCACTCACTCACTCACTCACACACACACACACACACACACACACATACACACACCACTCACTCACTCACTCACTCACTCACTCACTCACTCACTCACTCACTCACTCACACACACATACACACCCTCCATCACTCACTCACTCACTCACTCACTCACTCACACACCACTCACTCACTCACTCACACACACACACATACACACCCTCCATCACTCACTCACTCACTCACTCACTCACTCACTCACTCACTCACACACACACACACACACACACACACGCTCACACGCTCACACACTCACTCACACACTCACACACTACTCACTCACTCACTCACTCACTCACTCACTCACTCACTCACTCACTCACTCACTCACTCACTCACTCACTCACTCACTCACTCACTCACTCACTCACTCACTCACACACACATACACACACCCTCCATCACTCACTCACTCACTCACTAAAAGTAGGGGATGAGTGTGTGATGAAAGCTTGAGAAACCCTATACACTGTATATTTATGGACCCTGTGCACTCATGCTGAATTTAGCGGGACAGTGAATACAGTATCCAAGCTGCTTTAGGTTAATGATATCATTCCACACAGAATTTAGTACACTTGAGCTCAGACTGAAAAAGAATATCAAGGATCTTTGTGGTTTGTCAGTGCAGCCGTTCTAAAAAACCTAAAATTATTTTAAAATAAGGTTCAAATATCAACTAGTATCTATGGGCTCAAACACTCTGCCACCAATGTAGCTATAACAATGATGTGATACTTAACTGTGTATGCATACAGAATTACATGAAATGCTAAAAATAATTATTATTCCACCACGCCACTATGTCAGGGTGTTGCTTTGGGTGGTTCCTAATTGGCAATTTATAAGCTCAATTTTAAAAAGTCTCAATGACAATAGAAACATTTATTTTGTGTTTATAGAACATTCTCATTCTGTATGTATTTCAATACAAATATGAAAAGAAATATGAGTTATTTAGGGTATATAGTATACTCACACATTTCACAGTAAATTTCAGTTTACACTTAGATTTTTATAACATTTTATAGATTTATTTGTAATATAGTTAAAATTATTTAAAATCATCCTGTTGCCACATGGTTGAGAACCACTTCTTTATGATATTCTAGTCATTAGATATGTCTTGGGCCCCTATTTCAATACAAATCTGTGGGATTTTCACCCATTTTATCCTTTGTACTGCAAAATCTGTTCATATGATTGCTTATAAATGTAAACTAGCCACACAGTTTGAGGTATCATTAAACTTCATAGCCTAAATATGCAGTATATTATGTTTAAAATGGAATACTTAATGTTGGTGATAATGAAAAGCCATTAATTCTATATATAAGCAGTAATGTAGCAATAATACTGATGCAAACACCACCAATCATAAGAATAGCAGGCCTATTTGTGCATATGAAGGAATTTAACAGTTGTTATTTAGTTTCAAGCAGACAGAGGGGTCTTACCTTCAGCAGAGAGCCCTTGAACACTGACTCCTCTGGCCCCTAAGAAATTCAGACAAGCCTCCACATTCTCAATCTGAAAGACAAAAACAAAGAGATTAGCCATAGAGCAAACCCACCAGCACATGGTCATTACACTGAGGATGTGGACGGTTAATGTGAGTGACCAGTGGTGTCAGAGAGGCGGCTATTGAACCTCACACGCATTCCTTTCAGTATTAAAAATTCAACAAAGCCTTTGACTGCGATGGTTTCTTCTGAAGGTCGCCTTCAGTAATAGCATACTTCAGTATGTATGACAGCTCAACTGGTGTCCGTTTAGCTGACGCGCGCATGTCGATGTTGTGCGGGGACACGTCCACGGATTTATTCCCACAAAGGCTCTATTGTCGGGAGTCAGACAGTGTCATGACCCCTGGCTAACCTTTGCGGGTCGGACCCGGAGTGTGACTCTGGGACGGCAGTGTGTCACACCTACACACACGCTGACAGACGGACCAGGCATGACGTTGCGGGCTGTAATAATACAGCACTTGACTGAAAGTGTGGTATTATCATGACGCCTCCACTCATGGGCACACAAAGGGACTTTGGCCATGTGATACAAATGGCTTGCATATTTTGCACTAGTATAGGGCAAAATGCTGAAGAAGTCGTAGAGTAAGGGTCAGATATAGTCAATGGGCCAGACCACACTATATTATTATGCGACAAGCTCAATACTATGTGGAATGCATTGTGCTGTGTGCTGGACCCTTGTGACAGAAGCGAAGACAGTTGACTCAGCTCATACAGTACATGAGACCCTGAGGGGATGCCCTTGTGCACATTTATTAATGCGGTCTATAATACACAGTCTCACAAGGAAATGTCACTCTAGTGGTGATTTCCACTATTTTATTACTATTTTTAATGCTGTTTTGAAGGGTATCGTAAAGAATCCTCAGTTTTCACTTTAGATGACTGTGTAATATAGAAAGTGTTAGCATAAAGAACATAAAGAACTAAAACAATCTAAGTAGATCACATAAATAATAAAAATAATATTTAACGGTTATATCAAATGATTAAATTGTATAATTAATTCAAATTATTTGGTTGAAAATAAATACTGCAATACAGATAAAATGAGAAAAAGTATCGTAATACGATACTGAGAACTTAAGAAAAATAGAAAAATGCAAAAAAACTAAAACCTGTTACTCCTGTCACATTATAATATGACTGTTAGCTAATGTGTGTGTTTCATTAAGCATGTTCAAATTAAATTCAAGCATTCAGAGTGAACAGAAATCGGACAAATTAATTCATACAGTGCTTTCATTAAAAAATCTGACCTTATCACACAGCTCTGGAACACTATTCTAATTGGTCAATCACAGCATTTTATGGTTAAAGATTGTGTGTGTGTGTGTGTGTGTGTGTGTGTGTGTGTGTGTGTGTGTGTGTGTGTGTGTGTGTGTGTGTACAGTTTAATGAACACTATAATGTTGTCTCAGTCACCTAATTACCTGTGCTAGTTTCATGTCACTCATATTTTGTCTCGCATTTTTTCAAGTAGCCATAATACATTGGATAATATACAGTCAGTGAGTCCTAAAATGCTGTAGTTCTGCTGTGAAGGCCGAAAGGAACACGATTTAATGTCATTCTCACAGCTGTCACAGATTTACAGTCTTTCACGCAACTCCATCCATCCATCCTCTGACCTCAGTGCCCCACAGCGAAAGGCATGGAGCCAGAAAGATCCACACAGATCACATACAGTATTAACTCCCACACACACACACTCGCAAACACACAGAATGACGAATAAATGAGCAATTGTTAATGCGATCCGTATCGACAGCATCTTGTTTCTTCTTACATCTGTCCCGATGGCAAGTAGCCTGTTTTTCATATGACACACATCCCACACACAGCCGCACACACAAGGAGCCTAATGCGCTTTGATTATCTTCTCTCATAAACCTCTTCTAATGGCAACACAGTGCAGAACATGTGTGGTGCACCAGAGATGGGCTGTTTTTCATTGCAGTCTCATTCAGACGACGGCACCCACGCACATGGGCACCCGACTGCAAGTCCTGACCAAAAACTGATTCAGACATTCTCAACGAAGATGAAACGTACTTAACACTAATGCGGTCAAACGCTAAACGCTTGCCTGGTATTTAAACCGCATCGTTTAATGCTTTTCTGGAGTGTTTACGATATAGGATAGCTCATAATGTCTCTGCAATGGACTGAACATTTGTTGCCGTCACCAAAAGCGCGAGCGGATGCTGTTGATTGACAGACGTGCACGAACAGACATATGGATGGGGTTTGCGCTCTAAAAGCGAGAAGATCATCAAGTTTGGTGTCCGTTACGGATATAATCCCATAAGTACGGTTGGAAATTCCACCCTCCTTTTAATAGCAGTCCCATCAACCCATCCCTCTGTTTATTTTTAGTCTGTCTTTCAGCCTACAGTGATGTACACATACAGAAACCGTGATTCTATACGCTAATGGCGAGCAGAGCTCTCGCCAGCTTTAGATGCCGAACCGCCGCTTGCCGAGCGGTTTTTCAAACCATGTGGGATTTTAACAACTCTCCGGGAAAGTCAGATCATCTGTTTTTCCGACATAAACAGACATTTTCCAGCACCAGATATGCCATTAAACGCAATTAGGGAGGAGAATGTTTTGATGAGGTATATTTTCACAAAATAATATTGAGAAATTTATAAGCAAGCACTTTTCAGGGCTGACACGGATGCAAACGGGATGGAAAATTACCACGAGTCGGCTTACATCCCTTGCTCGAAATGACAACGGCGAGCTGTTTAAGTTTACTGTCTCAGCGAGCTGCAACCGTCATAAATCTGATCATGTTTAATCTAT
The DNA here is from genome assembly GCF_951802725.1 of Rutilus rutilus. Taxonomy (NCBI): domain Eukaryota; kingdom Metazoa; phylum Chordata; class Actinopteri; order Cypriniformes; family Leuciscidae; genus Rutilus; species Rutilus rutilus. Next base: position 15,968,184 of record NC_140212.1, on the reverse strand, counting down.
ACAACACACTTATCAGAGCGAGGCTTTAATGCAGAGTAAATGTTTGCACTCGGGTCCGGCTGTGTGGATCCAGATGCTGAGGGGCCCAAGCTAGCTGCGCGGGGACCGACTCCAAGCATATCAGATAACCGTGGGGTGAGCGCTGGCTTTGGAAAGTGTTGCTGCTCCAACACTACCATGAAATACAAATGGTCTTTTGCCTCAATTATATGGCTTTCACTTAAAAACCACTCAGAGCAAAGAGAACAGATAAATGCTGTTTTCTCCGGCACTTCTGTTTTTTCCAGGGAGACAGCTGCAGTCGTTTTGTACCATTTCATTTCCTCTGATCATAGTGACCACATACACATGAATTTGATGAGCTGCCCATAGGTAAAAAAAAAAAAAAAAAAAAAGCCTGTGCAATAGAACACAATGGGGCTCATTGTCAAACAGGGACTATTTTTATTTACACAAAAAAAAAAAATTAACAGTGGTTTTGTACATTGGTTTAATAGTTCAAAAGCTTTCAAAAGTTTATATTTCAAAGGTAATAATCAGTTTCAATTTAAAGGGAATTCTGCCTTCCAAACTCATTTAAAAAAGAAAAATGTTTTTAAGTAAAAGTTTCCCCTATCCAATATTTTTCACAAATTTCCATTTGGGGCAAGTTGTCACAAGTTGTGTTTTAAATGTCATAAATGTATGCAATTAATTAAAAATATTTCGGCCAAACAACTGCTCAATTTTTTCCATACAATTTATATATATATATATATACTGTATATACAGTGAGGAAAATAAGTATTTGAACACCCTGCTATTTTGCAAGTTCTCCCACTTGGAAATCATGGAGGGGTCTGAAATTGTCATCGTAGGTGCATGTCCACTGTGAGAGACATAATCAAAAAAAAATAAAAATCCAGAAATCACAATATATGATTTTTTAAACTATTTATTTGTATGATACAGCTGCAAATAAGTATTTGAACACCTGTCTATCAGCTAGAATTCTGACCCTCAAAGACCTGTTAGTCTGCCTTTAAAATGTCCACCTCCACTCCATTTATTATCCTAAATTAGATGCACCTGTTTGAGGTCGTTAGCTGCATAAAGACACCTGTCCACCCCATACAATCAGTAAGAATCCAACTACTAACATGGCCAAGACCAAAGAGCTGTCCAAAGACACTAGAGACAAAATTGTACACCTCCACAAGGCTGGAAAGGGCTACGGGGAAATTGCCAAGCAGCTTGGTGAAAAAAGGTCCACTGTTGGAGCAATCATTAGAAAATGGAAGAAGCTAAACATGACTGTCAATCTCCCTCGGACTGGGGCTCCATGCAAGATCTCACCTCGTGGGGTCTCAATGATCCTAAGAAAGGTGAGAAATCAGCCCAGAACTACACGGGAGGAGCTGGTCAATGACCTGAAAACCGCTGGGACCACCTACACTAAGACGTCATGGTTTGAAATCATGCATGGCACAGAAGGTTCCCCTGCTTAAACCAGCACATGTCAAGGCCCGTCTTAAGTTTGCCAATGACCATTTGGATGATCCAGAGGAGTCATGGGAGAAAGTCATGTGGTCAGATGAGACCAAAATAGAACTTTTTGGTCATAATTCCACTAAACGTGTTTGGAGGAAGAAGAATGATGAGTACCATCCCAAGAACACCATCCTTACTGTGAAGCAAGGGGGTGGTAGCATCATGCTTTGGGGGTGTTTTTCTGCACATGGGACAGGGCGACTGCACTGTATTAAGGAGAGGATGACCGGGGCCATGTATTGCGAGATTTTGGGGAACAACCTCCTTCCCTCAGTTAGAGCATTGAAGATGGGTCGAGGCTGGGTCTTCCAACATGACAATGACCCGAAGCACACAGCCAGGATAACCAAGGAGTGGCTCTGTAAGAAGCATATCAAGGTTCTGGCGTGGCCTAGCCAGTCTCCAGACCTAAACCCAATAGAGAATCTTTGGAGGGAGCTCAAACTCCGTGTTTCTCAGCGACAGCCCAGAAACCTGACTGATCTAGAGAGGATCTGTGTGGAGGAGTGGGCCAAAATCCCTCCTGCAGTGTGTGCAAACCTGGTGAAAAACTACAGGAAACGTTTGACCTCTGTAATTGCAAACAAAGGCTACTGTACCAAATATTAACATTGATTTTCTCAGGTGTTCAAATACTTATTTGCAGCTGTATCATACAAATAAATAGTTTAAAAAATCATACATTGTGATTTCTGGATTTTTTTTTTTAGATTATGTCTCTCACAGTGGACATGCACCTACGATGACAATTTCAGACCCCTCCATGATTTCTAAGTGGGAAAACTTGCAAAATAGCAGGGTGTTCAAATTTAATTTTCCTCACTGTATATATATATATACACACATACACAACTTAAAACTTGAGTTAACTAAGGTGTAAAATTGACTAGGAAAATCCCCCCTTAGTAAAAAGTAAAAAGCGTGACAACTAGTCCCATTCCCCCTACATAATAAGACTGGTTATTTACTAACAAATTATACTGAAGATTTGCCATTAGGCCTGTGTATAATTGAAATTACAAACCAAGTGAAAATAATTTAGTGCTACTTTTTTCACATTGCTCTTCAGGACTTAATAACTTTTATTAATTGTTTTAATTCATGCAATATGACAGTTATGTCTGCACTAATGGTGTTATGGTAATGCTTGGCAGGTCTATTTGTTAAACCCATCTCAGTGCCAACTTCAGCATGCCATTCTCTGTGCCCAGTGGCATTGAGACAAACAACCGTAGCTGAGCCATTATGATGCCAGCCAATGAAGACAGCCGTTAAATTCCTGTGGCCTCCTCTATCTAATTAGCAGCTAAATGGATCAGGCTGCAGCCGCTGCCCTGCACAAGACTGGTGGAGGTACGGCACCAGCAGGATAGACTGCCTGCAACATGTGCTTTGAAGAGTCTGCTCTCTCAAAACATCTGAGAATGCCAAGATTTCATACTGCAGGTCCACCATTTATTTTTTTCCTTGAAACTTCAAAAAATAACCCAAAAGCACCAGAAAATATCATAAAATTGGTCCATGTGAGGTGGGCACTATATTTCCAAGTCCATGGTTTGTTGTTTTGTCAGTGAGAGATACAGTATTACCCAAGAAATAACTCAATAAATAAGAGATCAGTTTGATTCATAAAAAATGGGAACTGTAACAACTAAATAATAGAAAAGATCGGAGTCAGAGAATTAGTTTTTTCCTGAACACGCAATAGAGCAAATGTCAAGGTTTACAGTGAATAATGACTTAAATTTTAGATGACTTGGGATGTAGCGCACAAGCTGTTGACTTTAATGATACTTTTTTTCATTTTGAAAGCTCTAGTACGCTTTCATTGTAAATGCATTGTAAATTCTCTCCTTTTGTGTTTAACATAAGAATGTCATATTGGTTTGGAATGACATGAGGGTGACAGAATTTCTATCAATTTAAGGCCATCATCTCCATCCATCCATCCATCTTCTACCGCTTATCCGGGGCCGGGTCACGGGGGCAGCAGTCTAAGCAGGGATGCCCAGACTTCCCTCTCCCTAGACACTTCCTCCAGCTCTTCCGGGGGGACACCGAGGCGTTCCCAGGCCAGCCGGGAGACATAGTCTCTCCAGCGTGTCCTAGGTCTTCCCCGGGGTCTCCTCCCGGTGGGACATGCCCGGAACACCTTCCCGGGAAGGCGTCCAGGAGAGGCCATCATCTCATAAATTAATAAATCAAAAATTATCTCATGAATGCTCATGTATTTTTGAATAATGTTTTGGTTGACAGATTTGCTCTTTTAGTCATGTCACACAACCGGTTCTTTCATGTTACCACCGGAAACCTCTTTGCTGTAGTTATCCTCTTCACAGTCTGTTTTATGTTTGATCTTTGTAGATTTCCACAAATTGCTCTGGGATTTAACAGGCTTACTTCCATAGTTTCCTCTGTGTAGAATTATTAAGCTTATTGTTGCCGAGCAGAAAAGCATTCAATGAGATGTAATCAGAGGATTAGACTCTCTGTTTTTCACTCTGGGAGACCGGATATTTGGAGGTCCATTAAAATGTCTGTCAAATATGTTTGTTGTCGCCATAATGAATGAACATTTCCTTTATTCATAACTGTGAAAATGTCTTCGAAGACATGATTACAACAGGACAGGGAAATTAGATTTTGAAAGCATGTCAGACATGTCTGAGGAAGGAAAAAGACATCAGGGCCCACCAACCTCAAGGTAATTTCTAAGCGGACTGAAATCTTTATAATTACTAAAATGACTCCCTGTCAAAAGTAAAAAGCAGAAAATCCATCAATCCAAAAACAGATCCTCACACAGAGGAGGTCAAAGCACAATCACAGTCCAGTGGCAGTCAACATTTCTGACAGGAAACATTCAGAACCATTTCTGCTATGTCTACAAGCCCAAGTGGAAAGGTCATCACTAATGTCAAACGCTAAACGTCACTAATCAAATGTGAACGTAGTGTCGCTACAGTATGTGGCGTTAAACACACGAAAAGACAAGGTGAGACATGTCCTATGATTCTGTGCAAGAGGCACTCAGTCATTAACAAACTTCTCAACCCCTCTGAGCAGGCTAAGCAGAGAAAGAGAGTGAGAGTTGACCTGAATGACTGATATTTAACCACCACCTGTAAGACGCAAAAAACAGGTCTGCAGAAAAAATCCATCTTAAATAAACCTAAGCTATTTTTTCTTAAATGGTCCAAAAAAATATTAATACTACAGTACACTATGCTATGCTAACAAGAAAAACAAAATAGCAATATATACCCATTTCAAATACAAAATAATACTCATTTGTGAGTTACTTTAGATTAAAAAAAGTGTCTGCTGAACAATTAGATGCAAACGTGTTCTGCTCAGAGATCACTTCTTAGTTATTCACTAACCAAACTAACTCAATCAAGACCCAATGTCCAGCCTCTTAATAAACCAACTAACCAACCAAACTGAACTGAACTCTAAATAACCAAACCAAGTCAATCAAGACCCAATGTCATGCTTCTCAATGAACTAACTCACTAACCAGAATAACTAAATCAACACCAAAAGCCCATTCTTTTGATGAACTAACTCGCAAACCAATATACCTAAAAAAACGTCCAAAGTGTATTAACTCATTAACAAACCAAATTAACTCCACCAAGATCCAAAGGCCACCCTCTAAACTAACTTACTAACCAAACACATTTTTATCAATTCCAAAAGACCATCCTCTTGATGAACTGACAAACTAATCAAACTTAATCAAGACCCAAAGTCCACCCTCTCAATGATCTACTTACTAAACAACAAAACCAACTCAATCAGGACCCATTGCCATGCTTCACGATGAACTAACATACTAACCAAACTAACAAAATCAACACCAAAAGTCCATTCTTTTGATGAACTAACTTGCTAACTAACCAAACTAACACAATAAAGTTCTAAAACAAACTCAATAAAGACCCAAAGTCCATCTTTCCAATGATCTACTGTAACTCACTAAACAACTAAACCAACTCAATCAAGACCCATTGCCATGCTTCACGATGAACTAACATACTAACAAAACTAAAACTATCAACACCAAAAGCCCATCCTTTTGATGAACTAACTTACAGTACTAACTACAAACTAACGCAATAAAGTTCCAAAACGTATTCTCGAGGAACTAACTCACTAATTAACTAACTAAACTAACTTGATTAAGTCGTACAGTCCATCCTCTTGACGAACTAATTTTCTAACTAACCAAACAAACTTTGTAAAAACCCAAAGTTCATCCTCAATAAATGGTTCATTGATCCTGACATGTGGACGAGCTGACATCCAGAAGGGTAAACCAGCTGAGCATCTGAGGTCTCTCTAACGACCAGTTGGGTAGATGCTGTATTAATCATATAAAGATGAATGCGGTGTGCCATCAGAGGGATATGCTGATGTCTGCGTACGCAGCGAGGAGCGAATCTCTCAGCTGTCAGCTAACAGATGGAGCCCAGATGATGCAGCCACTTTACAAGCCCTAACACACTTAACTGCACTGGTCCTCCCACAAGACCTGGAGAGGTAACCAATCAGTCAGCCTCTCCTGATGGCCACAAAATCAAACCTACAAGAGACACTGACAGCAACTCATATGTGTATAGACAGACTTGAAGTTTATGTGGTGCATTCTGGGAATTGCAGTCCAACTGTGTGCCTAGTCATCTGTAGCCTTTTGAAGTGCAATGTGGTTTATTATTTTTATTTTTTTTATTATATAGATTAGTAATGCAACACTTTCAGTTGAATGGCTTTTTATGGCACTGTTTGGATTTCTTTCTGTCTTTTTCTGAGCTGGAGGGCGTCTGGTTGTGTTCAAAGGCGCGCTCTGCATGCACAGTTCCTGTGGTTTCCAGTTTTAGGGATGAGACAACACTGTCAGACTGAATTTGTCCCAACAATGCCTGATAGGAGAGGAAAGAGGTGCAAACAGGGATTTGATGAAGCAGCCGTCAGCCACAAAACATCCACTAAGAAGCCAACAGTCTCCTCAGTGATATCTTAATGTTTATACTAAATGAGATCACAAAACTGCATATTAAATTTTAAATTTTGAATTTTCCAATAGGTTGCCTCTGATGATCTTCGGAATCTGTTTGTGCAAAATAATTTGTGTACATGCCTCGGGGATGGCTTCAAATGTTGCAATCCCTGAATCTGCTAAGAAAGCCAGGCTAATGGGATATGCTTGTGTACAGGGGAACTCCCATTCTGATGCATAACCTCCCAAAATAGCTGTCTCTCACTGACTACGCTGCGAATGGCAGAGAGGGCTCATTTGGTGTACCAACATGTTCAGAATTCCAGACTAATCCGAATACCAGCCTTGGGATCATAGCCATTCCTTATGGGAAAAGTGGGTCCTAAGTGGGTCCTACCTTTTTAGCTTCTTGTGTAATTGCGGTTCAAAAGACAAACGTTTCCATACGGGTCAGTGAATGAACAGACAGCCTGTAGGCAACGATTTATCTGCCTCTCTTCATGCCAGTTTAATTAAGCCCCGAGAGACCAATCAGATCAATGAGAGAGAGTTTATTACGCATGTAATTTAGCAACCATCTTCATTGCCTGGGAAAGCACCCAACAGTACACTCATTTAACTGAAGCTGAGTCACTTTTAACAGGTGCTTTTAATGGACACGAGCAAGTGGGTTTTTTTTGCTAATGCCAAAGTTGTAAAGTTTTATTGGTTCACAGCGGAAAATGCATGGAGGGCTATCTAATCCTAATCGATAAGGAATTTCCTTTCTGAATGATAGTTATAATTGATTATTCCTCAATGGCAGATTGCCGACTCCCTGAGCAATGAGGCTTGACATGATTTACTGTTTAATATTAACTGCCACACAGTAACAAATACAGGAAAAGGGGCACAATAGATTAGCTTCCTGACTTATTCCTGAATACGTTAACCAGGCTGAGGGCAGGATATTTCTTATCCTCTCATTTAACACACATAAATGACCCCGTCCTACACAACTCCCAGAAAAGACCATCTTAAACCAGCATGGATTTTTGATGGTGAACCAGCAAAAAATGCTAGTTTCCCATACAACGACGTTACTCGCTGCATAACTACCATAATACGGTGCATCGTTGAAGAAATCAACTAGCTAGTCACAACCTTTTCCCTAAATCATATTGTCGCAAATTTGACGTTCAACCACGCTTGTTAATGATATCATGCATTTGAGATTGAATTAATGCCAGATTTTTTGCTATGAATTACAGACGTGGCATCTGAGGACTATATCTCCTTTTTTTTATCAGTTATCTTGCTTTCTCACCTTTATTTATATAGCGCTTTTCACAATATAGATTTTTTTCAAAGCAGCTTTACAGTTATAACAGGAAAATAATGCAAATAAGTTTGTTTCGGCTGTACAGATCTAGAAGAAAACAGTGTCATAGTCCAGCTGATGTTCAGTGATGGTTCATTTTTGTTGTAAAAAAAGTTATTAATTTAGTTAATTTATATATATCTATAGTCGCTCTGGAGAAAACAGTGATGTCATTGTCCAGCTCAGTTCAGCTCTCATATAATGGGGTCAATGCAGGAAGATCAATAATATTGTTGAATATTAAGTGTCCCCAACTAAGCAAGCCAAAAGCCAAAAGCGACAGTGACAAGGAACCAAAACTCCATCAGGTGACAGAATTAAGAAAACAAACCTTGGGAGAAACCAGGCAATTGTGTGCAAAAGTTTCAAACTTCAAAAAGGACATATATGTATCGTAAAAGTAATCCAACTCCAGTGGTTTAATCAGCCTTCTGATTACTTTGAATGTTTGCATCTCACATGACTTAACATCATGATAAGCACCAATGAGGTTTGATATTACTGACATGTGGCCAAATTGACTTTCACTGCATAGACAAAAACAACATTTTCATTTCATTCACTACTCGTTTAAGATAGTTAAGAACCCTGTACACCAGCATCCCATTTATGCTGTTTTAGCACAATAACCTGTTCCTATCAATCAAACACTGACAAAAACGTTAGCAATTACAGACAAGTCTCCCAGCAATCTGCAACAATGTGCTGATAGGTTACTCTTGTGAAGCTTGGCTGTGATACAGTATGTGTATGTCAGATTCCTCTATAACCTCAACTTCCCGTAAACAGTTTTATAAACAGGCACGCTTCCTCAGTGTAAAACCTCTACATATGTGTGCACACACATGCTGGCCGCAGGTGCAAGATCAATGGCCATTGAATGAAACCTCCTACAACTACCCTTAAACTCAGCCTTAAACTTAAAACTAAATCTTTTCCTGCAGTCTTTGTGCTCTTCCAATTTGACAAGCATACCTACATGGGAGTTGTTAGGAAAAGTCCACAGCAACTATCCTAGCATTCTCTGCTATACTCATTGACATGCAGAGAGTTATAGCCCAGTGCCCGGTCGGTCCATTCTACTGCAGAAAAGACCTGGGAGGCCATTAAAGCCTTTACTGTATTACAGCTTAGCAAGAGTTTAATCACTGCAATGTGCCACAGCAGAAACACAACATAAGCATAGAGGATCTTACTTACATGTATAACAACAAAGAATCATTAGTTTGCAAAATCATCAGCAAAAACATTATCATTTGGTCGACCAAATGGAACAAAATAATAATTGATCTTCATGATTTTGTGACAGAAGCAATTTCATGAGACTGGTTTATTTTATAGTGACATGTGCTGTTTATCATAGAAATGCAATGACAAAATAGCTATATAATACTGTTGTGACAATAAATAAATAAATAAATATGTAACAAAATATGCTCTACCAGTCAAAGGTTTGGATACATTTTATAATAATGTATAACAGTTATGTCATCATAACTATGTAATAACATATAGGAAAGTATGTGAATTATGTGAAGATCTATGAAAAATCATGAAAAGCATCCTAGCATGATTTGCAAATACTACTGAAGAAGTTTGCATGTAATACTGGACACTTGTTTCCTTTACTATCAGTTTCAGTTAATTTAATTGTTTAAACTTATACGTAGATACAATTTATGTTTGTCTACTAAACAAATTTCAAGTATTTTCACCTTCTGATCAAAAGTTCTGTACACTGTAAAAAATTTGTAACACTCCCCAATCAAAAATTTCAATTGACCGATAACATCTAAATTTTTCAATTGGCCCAAGTGAAAATCTGTACATTTAATTTTAGAATTTACAGAATTTCACTTGGGCCAATTGAAAAATTTAGATGTTATCGGTCAATTGAAATTTTTGATTGGGCAGTGTTACAAATTTTTTACAGTGTAAGTATTATTTATAGCTGCTAATGTTAAAGAAAAACCTTAATATGTCAGGACTTTGTATCAATCATCATGCTATTACTCTATGTACATTGCATAATCACAAATTGACTAATTTAACCAATGAAGCAATGAATATTAAAGCATTATTGATTAAAAAAGACACTTACCATTTGAGAGTGAGTCTTGGGGCAGATGTTAATATCTTCTACCTTTTCATTAGCTGCAAAAGAGATATTGCTTGATTAAACCTCTGCAGCACACTGGTACACAACAAAAAAGCATACCATAACCTCCGGCCTTTCCATCCACGGGTTACCGTCATGAGGCAAGAAAGTTTGCCTTTGCCGTTTGTGAGAATTTGTGATTGAATGGGCATATGTATGTTCGAAGTGTGGGAGAAAATGCTGAGAAAATGAACGGCTGTTAATTCATCAGCTGTTGGTTGCGAGTTTGTGACATAAGATCTGCCATTGTATGCTGGAGGTTCATAATAACGTTTCAGGACAGCCCAGAGGAGGGGAAAATGGGATGGGGGTGAAGAGAGAAGGAAAAATAAAAAAGACAGACTGACACACATGCACACAACGCAAACCACTCTGGGCTCGCTAAAGTGAACACATGGGAGACACATGCTTTAATAGTGCAGAAATAGAATTCAATTCTCATGTTGCTGATTTTCTACGGCTTCTAATCCAGTTTAACGTGAGCAGAATAACTTAAAGATGAAACACTGTAAGTAGTTATGTTTTACACAAATAATTTTAGCACTCAAATGAGCTGTGAAGATTTATTAGCCTGCACTGTGTGTCTGTGTGTGCATGCTCTCACCTATTATCTGGATGATTTCTGCCAGCAGAACTCCATCGGGTATGTCCTGAGTCAGGTCCTTAATAAGCCTTGGACAACCGGACTTGGCCAAATAATGGTTCGCCCAATCAGTGTAGATCTATAGGGAATGAGAATTTTGTTTGATAAGTAACAGAAGATGGATGAATAACCTTGTAGATGAAACCTTCTAGAATACAGATTAATGAATATTTATATCCAAGAGGACCTAAGCAGGTAAAACGTGTTACTATGAGAGACAGAGATTGAGAAAAACACAACCGTGTTTAGTATGGACAAGTTGAGTTCAAATTAATCAAAACTATCAATGAGGCTTCAGCACTTGTAACAGCTTATCTAGATTTTCTACTGGATAGAATCCAGCCCTAGCATGACATTGTGACACAGCTGATCCGTTTAATCAGATGTGGATTACACAGATAATGGGTAGCTACTTACAACAAATTAACTTTTCAAAATGTAAATTCTTCTCTAAAGGCTGGTGTCATCGCATCTTGAGCGCATAAACCATCATTAAAGTCTTTTAAATTAAGTCCTGTTTCATGAACGTTGTTACATAACAGTTTCAGACCAGTCCCAGTAGTGAAACAGAAAAAAAAAAAAGTTAAAACAGCATATAGGGAACACTAAATAGAAAGTCCTTATTTATTGCGTAATATACCGGGTCTGTTCGAGCAAATGCAACCCCCTAGTGACTCAGTAATATGTCTAAAAGATTCCTTGGATATGGTGCTCCTCAGGGGTCTGTTCTAGGGCCCCTAAAAATACTCATGTCGCAAATCTTAGAGCTCTGCTCTTTCGTTGTAATCTTAGGATTAGATATCATTGCACAAAAGGCAAGCGGTTTTCCATTTCCCACCTAAGTAAAAGCACTCCAGTGGCAAGGTACACTCTTAGAGCTCACATCCTTTCACTAATAGAGTTGCCTGTATGGGGCTTTTGTTTGTAATGTTTGATTTCAGTATGTGAATTATACATGTGAGTATCAGATAGGTTCAACTTTTTCAGATCAACCAAACAGCATGTATCATATCTGTTCTTTCAATGTGCCATTTGATTTTGGTCCTAGCGGAAAATGGTCAAACATCCTACTGTTGCTTTTGTTTTGGCTTCCTTTAGACAGTTCGAGCCTTAATTAGGGTGGTCAGACCTCCCCACACCCCCATAATCTGCACCATGCTTCATGTTTAAGTTATGAATGACGCACTGAAAGATTTTTCAAGTGGTAAAAGTAATTTACTCCCACGCACCCAGTAAAATTTCAAAGGAATTTTCATTCACATAGATTCACATTTCATTTTAGACCATATTATAATGCCTCATAAAAAATAAATAAAAAAAAACATAAGCCACACTCTCTCGCCACCTCAAACACAGTAACCAATTAAACATTTCTGTCTTTGCCAGGCAAAAGGGAGCATTCCACTCAAAGATGCCACAGTTCAAAGGTTTCGTCTGTTGTGGTTTCAGCACATGAAGAGGAGTCGTTAACGAGAACAGGGTGATGAAGAACACTTTACTCACCATCCTACTTAAACACAACACAATGCAAAAGCTCACCACTCCAAACCACAGTCACCTCCGAGAGTTGAGTAAACAAAGAGCTACACTACCACACATGCCAACACCTCTAGTCATGGCAGAGAAAACAGCAAAAAATATTCTGCAGCATCTAGTAAGCCAAGTGAATTCTGCTTTGGTTTGGCTATGATATTGATGTTTTAGTTCATCCTAGTGGTCCAGGATGTAGGAGGAAGACAGATATCTGTGGCTTAACAAGAGTTCGTGAGGTAAACTGACGCAGTGGTTGAAAGGTCAGAAAAAGAAGTGGAGTATAAGAGAGATTCTCTGCAGCACAACCCCGTTCCCATTTTCCCTGCCAAGCAGAGGGCAGAGAGAATTAGGGGTGCCACAGTGCCACAGTGCCACAGTTGTTCATGGGCTCGACGGGCAGAAATTGTCCATCTGGACCTTTGAAAGGAAGGAAAGAAAAATCATTCTGTCTCCCTCTTATTGCCTCCAGCGCCCAAAGATCAACAAAGAAAGCAGAGAGAGACATGGTAAGAGAAAGTAAGATGAGAGAGCAAAAACAACAGAAAAAGCAAGAGACTAGTGGACATTTCACATTTAAAATTGCACACAATGAGCAAACATTCTTGATAAAGTTCGGTTAGCCAATCACCTGAGCTGTAAATGCCATGTGACTAATGAATGCATTAGTCTTGAATGCAACATTTGAATGGTCACCATGCTTTCTGTTGTAGTTACAGTAGTATAGTAGCCTGACGTCGTCATACTCAATTCTAGTCAGAATGTGAGTCTGATACTTCTCCATTGAGCTTTGATTATGGGGCGTGTTTCAACCGAACCAGGAAAAAAAATTCCTCTGCACTCAATTGGATAGACCTACAACCAATCAGAGCAACGGAGTAAGTGACGTATGTTTTTCATTCATGTTTCCGATCGCGGTTCTCTGTTCCTCTTTTAAAATTAATGCGCTGTCGATATCTTCTATAACAGACGCGATGGCGGAATCTACACATGATGTTTTATAAACAAATTTCAGGAGGAGCACATTCAAATAATCAATCCAATCAACCGTCTATCAGCATGAGAGGAAAGCATATATTTATTCACTCGGTCAACTCACCTAACATGACAGTTTTCAGCATCCCTGCACTCACTCTTGGCTTGTTCTTCCACAGCCAGGAATACGGGGGGAGTACTTTGGGTTCGGGCCGAATACCGAGCCCGAAGCCTCTCCTCAGACAGCACGCCAAATATGCATTTATTCTATCTGACTTATTTGTAAGCGTGAACTCGTGAAATCTCAATTCTTCAGCGGCAGTCATTTGAATTCAACCCAAGCGCTCGTTGATGACGTGGATGATGACGTTACCGTTGCTTATCTGTCCATCATCGTATAAAGCCCGCCCTGACAATTTGATTGGTCCGAACAATTTTTGTTCGGGCATAATAGCTCCTCAACGGAGCGAGTCCAGACCGAACTTCCCGACCAAAAAATATTGTGGGCGGGGTTCGGGCTGGCACCCAGGCTAGTAGTATAGGCCAGGGGTGCCCAATCATATTCCTGAGTTGCACCAGCCATTCTTTCTTAAATTGGAACATTGAAAGTCAGGGGCTTAGTAACTACTAGCTAGCTTGTAACGAACTCTGTTCTTTGTTCATATCGAAGAGTCGCTAACAAAGTAATTTATTCACATAATGTCCTCTCTCTTAAAATGTAAGTGTGTGAAAATGTCAGCATTATCATATATGTCTAAAGAATTGAAGTCTGTCCTGATTGGAGGCTTCCGTAAAAATTGTGTTTATAAGTAGAGTTGCGCATCAACTAAGTTTAATGGTGCAATGTGATGATTTTTTTTGTTAGTATGTTGTAACTTTACTTTATTTGTGGTACATTTATAGCAAAACTAGGCTAAGTTGTAACTTAAGCACAGCTTGTGCAACCGGCCCCTGGAGATCTAATTGTTCTGCAAATTTCAGCTCCAACCCTGTTCAAACACAACTGATCCAGCTTATTGAGATCTTTAGGAGCACTTGATAAATACAGACAGGTGTGTTGAATCAGGGTTGGATCTGAACTCTACAGGTAGGTAGATATCCAGGAACAGGATTGGGCAGCATTGCCCAACTGGAACAAGATAACAACCAAAAACCTTGACTTTTGATTGTTGATTGTTCAATACTTTTACCCTTTCCCTCAGAATCCTTCACTCTATATAGTGTACCTTTGGGACTATTAAAGATGGGGTTCATGACCTAGGGTTAAAATTATGCTAACACCTGCCAAAATTATACATGTGAAAACAAACAAAGCAATGTTTTGAAAACACCACAGATACGGTATTTTCACTCTTCAGGGAAATTGGTTTACTCACAGTTGTCTCTGTATATTAAGCTGGGATAAGACTAAGAGTATATATTTTAAACGTCAAAGAAATTACACACTTCAGCTTTAGATTGGCGCTTAAAAAATGAGCAAAAAGAACAGAAAATTACAAATAAAAAGCTGACAGGTACGACTAAAGGAGTCTCCCTGTGTCCTATTAATGAGGATAGAAGTGGATACAGATGAAATCTCCCTGAGAGGACCATTACCACAGTTATTTACAAACAGATTGATTGATCTGAAAACCACCATTAACATTTTTATCAGCATAGGCAACGTACAATATATCGAGGAGAAGCTGGAATCTCTTATGCACATGATAACCAGCAGCACACTGTAAATGCTTTAATCAATGCTGCCATTAACACTCAGGCACAAGGGAGGGGGAAATGGGCCGGTCTGCAGCTGTAAATAAGCGACTGTTATGGCAGAAGGAAACTGGTTGTAAAGCAGTCTTTCAATCTGATAGTTTCATGGAGGGAAGTACATCGAGCCAAGGTTAAACAGTTTCCCGTCCCGTTATTTCAGGGGGAGAACTTGCTGATGTTTCCCACTGTGAGACCGGCAGAAGCTCACATGAACGCAAACACATCCAAAAGTCAGTCCCGGTGCTCTTCAGTCCCCAGATGTTTGCTGGATCCCATCTGAACAGCATTAATCTGGTGCCCTAGCACCCCTTGACTTCACTCACAGCTATTTGTCATGCATCACGGTTTCTTTTCCCGCGACCCATTATTTTCAATTCATCCCAACAGCTCTGACACTGTGGTTTTGTCTCTATTAATGAGCAAGCGCTTGTTTGGCTAATGCATCACTCCGCTGTAAAACCCAACTATGCCACCCTCAGCATTCACACAGCATTAAACGGACACACACACACACACACACATACACTCATACAGCCGTCATTCATGAGAGCAGCCTCCTCCCCTCGCAAGTAGGTTGCCAGTGCACACATACATGCGTCCAGACACACACATCCATCAAACAAAAACACAAATCCCCAGGCTTTGTCTCTGACTCTAAGAAGCAGTCAACAGTCCCTGTTGTTTCAGCCTGCCAGAGTTAAGCTCGAGTGAAGTGTGTGTACCTCTTAAGAGTATCTGAGCCCAGGTTGTCCCCGTCCTCAGTGTCCCGCTGATAAACGGCAGCGTTCGTCTCTCTCTACAGTCTGCAGTGCCTATAACTGCGCAGGTACTGGAAGCCTGCAGTTACAGTACTCGGCCAATGGGGGGAGTCAGCTGCTGGGAAAGGCTGTCATGCATAAGCCAGAGGGGTCTGTGAGTTCACTGCCTTGCGGATGATCCAGAGACCGTATTTGGTGTTTATTTGAATGCTTTTAGATGAAGTTTAGATTATAAATCACAGGACTGAGTGGAAAAGGAATGTAAATGTATTATTTAATAAAAATGAGGGGCTCTGTAAGCATATGGAATATTTAACTGCCCTCAGAACACTTTAGGGCTATTGTGTAATGCTGCAAATTGAGTTATATGACTGTATGTAAACCTTTATATATCTTATTAGAGGAATTCATTAAAATAACTAAAAACAATATCAAGGAAAGGGAATAGAGCTAAAAAAATCAAATAAAATCAGGAAGTTGTTAAACAGCAGGTTTACAATACAAATACAGTGTAAAATCAGACTACAATTTTACATTTTCTCAAGAAAATGTGATTGTGCTTGCTTGAGTAAAACTGGGTTTTCTGAATGGTCTATATGGTATTTCTATACAGTTGCTAAGTGCTTTAGAGCTTTTTTGTCATTCCTATGGTGTTCTAAGTGGTTGGTAAGTCAAAAGAAGCAGTTGCACTTTATTTTACAGTGTCCTTGTTATATATGTTACATGTACTTAGTGTAGAAATAACAGACAATTATGCATAATTACATGCAACTAAGACTAAACCAAACCCTAACCCTAATTATATAGTAAGTACATGTTGTTAATTACTAATACACAACGCACAACAGTGCGAGACAAGTTAAACTACCACTAAAAAACTTTTTTAAAGAAGTTTCAAATGAAGAATCAAAGTCAATGGAGTCCAAAATAACATTGCACCCCAATGACTTTCATTATAGACAAAAAATATTGTGATTTAAAAAAAATATCTGACAGAAAAAGTCATATAGGTTTGGACCGTCATGAGTGTTTGAATGTTTTAAATCACATAAATTGCACAAAAAATCAAATAAAGGTAGGGCAGGCTGCAGAGAGAGCGTACAGAATGAGTTTGCAGTACTCAGGGATAGAGAGACACCTCGAGGAAAGGGAATCATCTTATGACATTGTAACTGAGCGATGAACAAGACTTTGCTGAATCAGGGCTGAGGCGGCAGCAAACACAGCTCACCGCTGTTTACCCATAACACATCAGCCGTCAGTCTGTGTGACACTTGAGTTTAATGCAGTTTCTCCATTGATTTCATGGTAGTTTTCCATTCATACTCAGGCACGGCGTTCCGCCACATGAATGGGAGCGCAGACTGCTGACATATGGCTGTGATTCCTTCATTTGGCTCAGGGGAGATTGGAAGAGGATGGGGACTAGGGTTTTATTGTGTGTACAGTTGTGTATGTGTAAATCAAACATCACTCCCAGACAAAACCCTCGGCGGAGAAGGGCAAGAGTGTTTGTCGTTTCTGCAAGGATGAGACGCCACTGTGCGCTTTGACAGGAAGTGCAGGCAGTTGGGCTGTCAGTACTAGTTTCCTGTGTGCGCGCTGGCCCTTGGCTGCTCCTCGTCCCATTGAAAGATGTGCCTCCTAAATGCTCCTCTCAGCCAGGACACCCACACACAGTTGAACCCAGCGAGACGACAAAGGTCCCTTCCTCTCACATG
The DNA here is from genome assembly GCF_951802725.1 of Rutilus rutilus. Taxonomy (NCBI): domain Eukaryota; kingdom Metazoa; phylum Chordata; class Actinopteri; order Cypriniformes; family Leuciscidae; genus Rutilus; species Rutilus rutilus. The sequence goes on along the minus strand of NC_140212.1, from coordinate 15,950,752 downwards.
GCATGACATTATCATTGTTGACTTGGCACACAGCTGACATTTGGAGATGCTCTTCATGTTGAGACCTCATAGTGTAAGGGACGGTGAAATTAATAAGGTGCGAGCCCTACCCACTCTTTCAGACCACATTCTCATTGGCCCATTGATGAAATTTCAGAATTTAAGAAAATACACTGGCTAAATACACTTCCTCCTAATTGTATATCAGATAAATACCAGCATGGAGGAAGATAACAGGTTTGCCATTTATGGGCTCTTGATAGAAGACCCACACAACAGACAACCAGGTTCATTAAGTGACCTGAATTAATCTGTGTCAGTAGCTGCCAATTGAGTTAATTGTGTTTGTCTGAAGGTTGATCGTACATCAGAATCTTCATGAGACTCATTTAGTCTAGTTTCCCTTGAGAATCCCCACAGAGCAGCTAACATACTAAAGTGCACAGACAACAGAGAATTCCCTGCTCCAGCGTTTAGTAATTAAAGCATCTTCGCAGAATATTCTCCAGAGTGTTGAATACCGTAAAAATCAATGGACGATGATGATGCGTGCGAAACAAGGTTACATAATGGTAAACCGTCCCTTTGTTGTTTGTAATCAACAATGGAAGGTTTCCTGTTGGAGCCAAGGCTTAGCGGTAATTCATTGAGAATGGGTGCTTACATGAGGAAAGCAGTTTTGAGCCTATGTTGGAATATACTACAAACATTCTGCCTACTTAACATAGACAACCATTTCAAATGGTATATGCAAAATGGTTGTCTACGTAGACACTTTGAGATATCTACAGCATGAACCAAACTGCACCATTGCACACATCTGGAAGATATCACTATGCCAAACCTTGTTCACTTTCTCCTCAAAGCAACTTTAAACAGTTCCTGGTTTTCTTCTTTCCAGTACAAACATCATTATCTTGTCCAAGGGAGCCAGTAGCCCTTCATCTCATTTAATGTTCCCAATAATAGCACCTGTCAGCCCCATGGTCACTTCATTAAAGGTCCACAAACACTCACAGCTACAGCCAAACTCTTCTCCTTTGAGCACTGCACGGGGAAAATGCCTCTTTAAGTGGAAAATAATGCAACACGTTGTAAAAGCAAACACATTTGTAACCCTGCCACTTGTTAATGGCTGGAACTTCTGCCAAGCATAAAATACCTTTCCTCATATGCATATGCATGTAGTTTGTCTATAAAACATCAGGTGCGTCCTTTTCCAACACATACATGGCAAGAGCTAACTAACTTACTAGATAAGTATTAAATTACAATGCAGAAAAAATATAGATTGCTGTATTACAGGGAACAATATGAAAGAATGTAAATTAATACAGTAATTATTTATTTGTATTATACAGTAATTAAAAATACGTAACAATGTTGTATTGTCAAAATGCAAATCCAATGAGAATCAACTTTGAGAATAATTGGAATTGGAAAGTTTTCCGTTGTTACACAGACATATGCCAACAAAGAGCTCTCGTTTGATGAGAGCTGGAACGAAGATATGAAGGACCTCACGGCAGGGGAGCAAGTCTCTTAAATTCTCTTGCAGTTGTCAATCAGATGAAGTGAAGAGAGAGAAAGCAAGAAGAAGGGACAGGAAGATACAGAGATGAAAAAAAAACTGGGGATAGAAACATGTGGGAAGAAAGTACATAAGCCGTATTCTTGAAGTGACTTTCAGGAGTTACAGGAAGCTGAAGGGAGTTCTGCATTTCTAGAGCACAAACAGTGAAGGACACAATGTTCCTAGGCCATTCACAGTCTATTCACTGACTCTCTGATGAATACTGCTCACACAAATGACAAAAGTTGATTTGACTGAATGTGATGAGCTGGTTCTACGCAACTTCAAGAGTCATGTACACAAACTTAAACAGTGGTTGGTTGCTTTATATGTGTCTTCCTGCTTAAGTGGCGGATCTTGACCTTAACAAAGGGCAATGAGGACCAGCTTTTAGGTCACAAGTCAAAAGTCTCCATGACAAAACTGACCTTGGCTGAGTTTGAGTGACAGCTCTCCACCATTCAACCAGTTACCACAGAAATCATAATAAACACAGCGAGATATTTCTTATTATGACCTACAATGTGGTCACGCTTACTCCCACTGTTGTTGAAGAGAGGAATCTCCCTCGGCCTGCCCCTTTTCAAAACATGTCATTACTAAAACAGGCAGCACTTCCAGAGAAATATCTGTCATCTAATTAGTAAGCACATTTGATTCAGCAGAAAGGAATAATGAGAACTACATTCAAAAATTATATCCATTGGGATCTGGTGTGAAATAGAGCTTAACCATCTAATCCTTTAAATAATTCTGTCGTCTCAAGGTGGAATGCAGCACTGCAACACTCACTAACACTTTCTATGATGCCTGTAGTCCATATATAATGCATTACATGTATTCATAATGCATTACAAGAGACATTGTAATGTGGTTTATTTTGTCATGAATAATTGTAGCTGCAAGGTAATACATTATAATACTTGTATTTTTACATTTAACATATAACACCCAAATGTGGTGTTGAGTATGTGCCTTATACTCTTTAGAAGTCAAATTACTAATCAATAAGTATCTCATAACTGTGGTTACAAGTATTTAGGATAACATAGAATGTATTAAGGTGTATCATTATGCATTATCAATGCATAGAAAGTAAACAACACATTGGCACTGCATTTGTACACAGTTAATTGAAAGTGTTACTCACAACTTTGGGGTGTGAGACATCTAAACTCACTATTGTATCTGACTAAACACTATTCATCTGCATGTATATGTGTAGCTTTGCTGGATCTGGCCTAAGAAATAGCATCTCAGCTGTACTAGCAACCCCTTTGTCTCTTAGCGACACAAAGCTATTCCTGTCTCTCAGCATGTCTCTATAATTAGCAGTAGACCTGTAAGAGCCACCTTCACTAAGTAAATTACCCAGTTTAGAAAAGTAAATAGCAAACGTGTAATTAGCCTCCATCAACTCGTTACTGAGCACCATGCTAGACTGCAACTAGCGACTGATGTGTAGGAGGATGGTGTAGCGACATTAGCTGTGTTCCAAATACGAGTGAGCTGCCTACCTAGACAACATTTAAGATTTCATAGAAACGCTCCCAACATGAAGGCTGTTTTTAAAGGCCAAAAAGTAGGATGCAACATTATGCTGCCTGGTTTTATTCAATAAGGATGCAATAAACTGATCAAAAATGACAATAAAGACTGGAGTTTGCGACATTGAACACTGGAGTAATGATGCTGAAAATTGAACTTTGCCATCATATGAATACATTACATTTTTCAAAACAGATTTTCAAATTACAATAATATTTCACAACCTTACTGTTTTTTACTGTATTTTAAATCAAATAAATACAACCTTGCTGAGCATATGAAACTTTTTTTTTTTTTTTTTTTTTTTTTATCCTACCGACCCTAAACTATTGAACAGTTCAGTACTATTGTAAAAAAAATTTTTTATTAGAAATTAGTTTTAGGCTTCTTGGAGTACAGTATTAGTTAAGCAACATGCTTTTGTCAAACTGTTGGAATCAATTTTGAGTCGCGTCTCCTTGCGATTTATGTGGTCTATAGAGCATTCTAAATCAGTCACTTTGGTCCCATTGCTGTTGCGAACTTAGAAGGCTGCTGTCTAACTGAACTGCATCCCATCTGCCCTGATATCATAAACCAATAATGTTAGGATGTGAGGAATTATCGGTAATGTAGTTACCATGTGTATTTATGTTTATGTTTAAGCTCATCTTTGGATTTGATGTGGTGCTAAACTAATATTTGATACAGATGGAGCTTTTCAATCAATTTTGAGTCATGCCTCCTTGTGCTTCACATGATTTTGTGTGGTCTGTAGAGCATTCCAAATAAGTCACTTATAAGGTCCATTTGCTGTTGTGAACTAAGAAGGCAGCTGCCTATTTAGGTAGCTCACTAGAATTTAAAACGGAGACCTAGATTTGCATCTCATTAACATTATCATTATCTTGCATCAAAAATGCCAGTAGGATAATAGGCTTTTCTCTGTATTTAACAAATAAATGACAAAAAAAAAAAACTGTACAAGCCATCCTTTGTTAATGCAGGATGACTGTGGAAAAGCGGAGGAGGGGGTCCGGTCCGGGTGAGTCAGCACACACTCGTGTTCCAGTATCAGTAGTCTGACTTGACATCCCATAAGTGGGTATCAGTGAGAATGTATTGCATTTGGAAGAGCAGCGATTGCAGCATTGCTTCTTCCTGTGGGTAATTAGTCACGCTTCCTGCTAGTGTTCAATTAAGTCTGGCCTCATGCTCACCCGTGAGTGTAAGGTGAGTCAAAGCGTGGGGAGAAGCAGTGACACACACCAAAACAACAGCACACTCAACGCTGGCATGAACCTATGACCTTGTGTATGGTGAAATATATGAAATCACTCTGTTTTTCATATATTTGACTTTTTTTTTCTCTTCCACACACAATCCCTTGCAGTTAAACCACTTGTAGAAACATGGAAAGGTTACTGATTAGATTTAATGCACTAGTACTTTCATAAAATGAAGCTTTGAAAAAGTCGAAGTCCGCTGCCAGTTAACTGAACTGCATCCCATCTGCCGTTAACCAATAATGTTTGGATGTGAGGAATTATAGGTAATGTAGTTACCATGTGTATTTCTGTACCCAAAACCCCCTGATTTTCATATAACCATGATGCAAGAGGGATGCCACATGATAAGTGTCAAACCCAGAGCTCATCTTTGGTTTTGACGTGGCACTAAACTAATATTTAATACAGATGGGGCTTTTTTTCATCTACAAGGAATTTGCTGAAGTCTGACATTCCCGTCACATTGACTTAACTTTAATTGGTTTAATAATCAATAATTATGAGTCTGGTGATTTGGCTGGTCATTTGAGCACTTGACGTCCTCATGTTCCATGGACACAGAGAGTGGGATTATGGTTACTTTGAATTCAGGAGACACGTTTGCTCTCTATGTAAATCAATCTGTGCAACCTTCACAAATGTGATTTAACTCACTGGCTTTCTCTAATGGCTTTTTGATTTGCATCTTCACCCGGACTGCTTGGAGCCTGACTGTCTGCTTGAAACCCACTACCGGCAGCTCCCACTAGAGGGCCCCGTTTTCACTCAATCCTGTGATGCATCTTACGGAGGGAGAAAAAGCTTGGAATTTTAGCCTCACCGGAATTTAACAAGCAGGAAACCAAAATATGCTGAGTCATTTTCATTCACTTATGAGTCATTGGAGAGTGAAACCAAACACAAAGAATAATGGCTACAATTTGAGACAGAAGCCTTGCCGTATAGCAGTGCTGTATATCTCTGCGCTTCAGACACTATGAACCAATAAAACACGCTTTCATCACGTCAGAACGACCGCCTATCAGAGCCGTGGGTTATGTCATCAGTTACACTGACAGCGAGAGTGGGGTTGAGTTTGGATTTGCCCTGACCTCCAGTCGACACACACACACACACACACACACACACACACACACACACACACACACACACACACACACACACACACACACACACACACACACACACACACACACACACACACACACACACACACACACACACACACACACACACACACACACACACTTTGTTACAGAGCTGTTCAGTTTGTGGTTAAAGGTCTGTGATTAAAGACCCAATTAAATCACAATTAGAGTTTTGTGGCTTTAAGTCCATCAGTTTTGAGACCATTCGGATGCTAGTGTACTTGCTGACAAAATTTACTTTTAGCACAATTAAAAATGACCGTCTCTCTCAGAAAAAAGGGATGAAGATATTGATTAATTCTTCTTACATTACACAGATTTTTATACAAGCAAATGCTCTCCGGAATGAGAATATCAATATTCCCTGTCCCAAAATGTTCCCTGTTTCAAGTCATTTCATGTTGCCTTTAATGTAACTTAAAGGTAGATATGTCTTATAACATAAATAATACACTGTCACACCTTAAACATGGATTTTAAAACCCCACTTTCAAACAAGTTTCTACATAAGGACTACAGTACATCTACCTGGAAGTTGTCAGTTTATATGAATCAGACAACTATTGTAGTCCTTATGTAGAAACGTACAGTTTTAAAGTACGCAATGGTTTCAAAACAATGCTTTTAAACGGCTTTAAAAACACCAGTTCCTACAAAGAAACCTGCTATTCTAAAAACCCATTAGATATTCCTGAGGGAACCCAAGGCGGATTAGCCTTCCGGGTCGGGCTGAAAACTGACGTCATGATTGAACAGCTAATGTTGTCATCAAGGACAACATTACTCCACATACAAAGGACAGAAGCCAGACCGATTTTGTATGTGTGTTGATGGATAGTATGAGTCGGCACTAAGACTCTAAATCAGTGGCTGGTAGACATGAAGTTTTAGTCGACTGTGTCACATCAATTTAATTTATGTAATCCATAATGATGCCATTTACAGTAAAAGCTTCTTTTTTGGATGTCTGAAACATCTGCCAGTGAATGAGTGTGTGTGTTACTCATGTCTGACATACCGTGATTCATCACTGGTAAGTGACAGCTACTGATTTTTTATGTGTTTGCTTTATTTTAGGTTTTTCCTCTGCCTTTAATCAATGCTGACTCATTCAGGTTCAACCACACTTCCCGCTATCTGAGTCATGTGACTATCAGAGGTCAGATTTCTCGAGCCCTGCAGTCGGTCAGGATTTCCCTGGGATGCTTTTTGAAAATGCCTTGAGAACTGCTTCACCAGCTTTCCTGCATGAAATTTCCTCCTCCGCTCCGCTCAACTCAAAGCTTTTGCTCTAGTTGGCACATGGCTCAGCCTTCCACTCCTTCACTCAGCACAGCTATAATAACAATATCAGCCCAGGAAAGAAGAGGGGAAACACACAGGCACATGAGTGCACACCTGTCAGGGGAACGGGAAGAGGGAAACCCAGTCTTATGATCACTTCAAGGACGTTTATAAAGGCCAAACTAGCTGCTAGAGGGAGAAAGAAGATTCTGAGTCACTTGAAATGAATGTTCAAAACAAGGACTATTGAGAGCTTCGGAGTCATGCTTTTGATTACCACAAAAAAGTATAAATAAATGAATAGAAAATGTATTGGAAAATGTATGTAAATGTATGAACTCATTCAATGTTCTAGTGGTATCCTGCAGTGCAATGGCTTGCTTCATAGACTTCCATTGCAATTGTGCTTTGCAATCGACTTTTGCTTGATTTTACAAACTAAGAGACGAGTCAAAAAAGTTTTTTTGTGGTAATCAACAGCATGTCACAGATTCGGTGAGTTTAAGTTAAAGTTAAAGTTTTGTCTGTGACTTTCCCCCATCACTTTTTCTTCCTCTGTCTCTATTGTTCAACTGTGTCTTAGAAATACAATTTGCCCCAAGACACTAAAACACACAGCAACTACTTCAGACCTCTAATATGATGTGGCTCACAGAGCAATGACTTTGGAGATGTGCTATCTAAAAAGAGGGCTGTCAGAAGATGAAACCCGAGGGGGGAAATCCCCCAAAAATCTTTCTTCTTTCCCTTCTTTCTGCATTTGGCAGGTGGGGAAATTGAGATGGCAAGAGCCCCCCTTATCTGGCAAAAAAAATCGAGCATCACAAATCACATCAGTACTTTTAAAAGAACCCTGGAAACAGCTCTTTCTGTCTTTTTCCCGCTCCCCCCATCCTAAAGGTCTACTAACTTTTCAGATTATTATATTTCTTCCAGAGTGAACTGCAGTAGTCATGCCCTGGGCGACACACACACACACACACACACACACACACACACACACACACACACACACACACACACACACACACTTAGTAGATAGGATAAAATGGCCACACCATTGATATTAGTTAATGGCCTGTTGCTAAAAGGCCCCATACACACACCTACACACTTCTTTCTCTAATCCGGAAAGGTTGAAGGTGAAGGAGAGTTGTCCAAGTTGTATGATATATTGGCAGATTAAAGACAATTCACTTTGTCTTGAACACACACACACACACACACACACACACACACACACACACACACACACACACATCCTGAGCCCTCCAGCATTTGGATCTGAAGACACTATATCCGCTCTTAATCTTTGGCCTTCTCTATTTGCTGTCGGTCTAGACCCGCAGTCAACTCTGCAGTCCCAGTGAAAAAAAAACCTAAGATCTAAAATTACAACAGTAATGGCTTGTCAGTTCAGCTGGTCGGGTGTTGAGAACTTCTCAGTGGCCCTTTGTAGCCTTTGCACTGACCCAAAACTCTCCTCTGGAGTTAAACTCTGAGAATCGTAGGCCGTCACAGCTGAATGAAAAGCTTAAATAATATTCCAGCTTTCCTGACCACGTGGCTGAAACTAAATAAACACATTTTTCGAATGAGTCCTGTTGAGTACATGGAATACACAAGCATGTTGATTAACTATTAGTCATTTTTCAGTTATGGGCTTGATTAATGATCTTTAACTTGATATATGCCTGAATGCTGAATACATTAAAGAGAGAGGAAAAAAGACTGGATTTTCATCATGACATTTGGGTCCAAATATCTGTCACTCCAGATCTCACAGAATTTGTCACTGCCAGATCTACAGGAATGCACAGACAACATGAGCATGAATGAATGAAAGGACTAACAAACCAACTCATGAATGAATGAATGGACTAACAGACCAACTCTTGAATGAGTAATTGGACCAACAAACAAACTCATACTGTAAATGAATGAACGGACTAACAAACCAACTCATGAATGAATGAACGGAATAACAAACCAACTCATGAATGAACGAATGACTGGACTAACAGACCAACTCATGAATGAATGAGTGAACTAACAGACCAACTCATGAATGAATAATTGGACTAACAAACTAACTCATGAATGAATGAACGGACTAACAAACCAACTCATGAATGAATGGACTAACAAACCAACTCATGAATGAATGAATTGACTAACAGACCAACTCATGAATGAATGCATAAGTGAACAAACAGACCAACTCATGAATAAATGAACAGACTAACAAACCAACTCATGAATGAATGAATGGACAAACAGACCAACTCATGAATGAATGAATGAATGAATGAGTGAGTGAACAAACAGACCAACTCATGAATGAATGAATGAGTGAGTGAGTGAACAAACAAACATACCAACTCATGAATGAATGAACGGACTAACAAACCAACTCATGAATGAATGAATTGACTAACAGACCAACTCATGAATGAATGAATGAATGGACTAACAAACCAACTCATGAATGAATGAATGAATGAGTGAGTGAACAAACAGACCAACTCATGAATGAATGAATGAGTGAGTGAACAAACAAACATACCAACTCATGAATGAATGAACGGACTAACAAACCAACTCATGAATGAATGAATGGACAAACAGACCAACTCATGAATGAATTAATTGACTAACAGACCAACTCATGAATGAATGAATGAATGGACAAACAGACCAACTCATGAATGAATGAATGAATGAGTGAGTGAACAAACAGACCAACTCATGAATGAATGAATGGACTAACAAACCAACTCATGAATGAATGAATGAATGAACAATCTAACTCGTGAATGAACGAACAAACAAATGAACGAACAAACAAACAAACAAATGGACTAACAAACCAACTCACGAATGAACAAACAAATGAATCAATGACTGAGGAAATGAATGAATGAGTGAGTGTAACAAACAAACTGATAAACAAATGAATAAATAAACAAACGAATGAATGAATAATCAGATTAATCAATGAATGTATCAATAAATGAATGAGCAAAGAAACAGATGTAAAACAAATGAATAAATGAACAAAAGAATAAACGAATCAATAAAAAAATTCAGACAATTTCTCTCCGTCAGTGCATTTAGCTGCTCAGCATGTGCGTCTGGATGTTCACTATGTGAATCATTTTCGAACACAAGCCCACCCCCCACACACACACGCACACCTGTCCTTCATGAAGAGCACAGCGCGTCTTGATTCTTTCGTAAATGTGAACCTGACCCGTATTTGAATGATGACGTTGGACAATGAGCTGAATGAAAGAATGACAGTGAGTGACAGAAAATGAGGCAGTGCAACTGTCCTTAACCTCACTGTGCCGACACACTGCATCACCATGGAAACAAAAGAGACTATAAAATTCATGTGGAAAAAAAATGACTGAAGGTCTACATCTCAGTATTATTACTTTACCGTCTTCTCCAATTTAAATATCAAATTCATGAAGACAGTCTCATCTCACTCCATTACTGAGAACACAGGTGAGACTGCGGCCAGGTCAAGGCAGGGGAGATCTTCTGAAGTGTGATAGGCAAACAACAACAAAACAACAACTGGCACATATTGTAAAGGTGCTGTCACATTTACAATTGTTCGGCATATTTTCTTTGTAATTCTTTGTGAAATTTACTAGCAATTTCTGAGTAAAAATCCTTCAACCTTTTTAGTGTAGGACCAATTTATGCAGATTTTAAAAGCAGAAATGTGAAGTGAACTTTATAAAAACACTTACTGTACATGTACATTAATTAGTGTATCATAAAAAATTGTGCAATTAAATCAACAGTTTTGTTAGAGTTGCACTGTTACGTTGTAATGGCGATCAAAATTGGATGGAACTTTATACAAAAAAGTTTTCATTTCTTTTTCTTTTTTCTTAAAAAGTGAACTAAAATCTTTACAAAATTCTTTACATCTTTTGCCTTTAATATTTAAAGAGAGACTATTCTAAAGTTTGTGAATTGGCCCCATTCACTTTCATTGTAAGTGTCTCACTGTAACCCAGATCAAGTGGAAATTACTTGTTTGTGGTTTTTATGCCAAAAAGCTTAATTTTTTCTTATTATGTTATATACTGAACTCAAAACTTGATATGGTTTGTACACAATAAAATAAACCATAAACTTCTTTATTCACTATATAGTGTGCTATTCAGGGCACTAGGCCAGCATGTGTACTCTCCCATCTAACAGAGAGAAAGAAAAAAAATGGGAAAGAGCAATAGGAGGGAGGGGGTTTGTCTGGTAAGCTGATGAGAGAATCAGGTGCTGAGTCGTCTGGTGACATAATATGATATAAAAGCCGTCTCATCCCAGACTGCTTTCTCTCTCTCTTTCACTCTCTCTCTCTCTCTCTCTCTCTTTCACTCCGATACGACTGGAAACGTGAGCCACAGCAGCAATCGATTTTCCAGCTAGCCCTTCCTGCGTTTCTTTCTTCTTTCTTTCTTTGCAAAGAAGAAGAAGCAAAGCGTGTTTTTGATTTAGCATCTCAATATGTCGGCGGCGGGGCACGAGCTTTAGAGGGAGAGATCGCCTTTCCCTTCCTATTAAGTTCTCACATAGCGGCAGGCACTGACGCAGCAGGAGGCGGCCCGTGTGATTTTGTATGATTACTTTATTACCGATTTGCTCCGGATGCACCAGTAAATATCCTAGTGATATGGTGGCGCAGGCTAATAGCCTGTAAATGTCTGTTTGATATAAATGAAGCTGGAATGATGGAGCGATGCTGCAGAGCATCTTTTGTGGCAAGTCTGACTGGACGTCTATCCAATCTAAATAGCCGTGGAAAGTGACGGTCGCTCGCAATTTGAAAAGTGGGGCATCACTGGAGTCATCAAACAAAGGCTCTTGACTGAGAAATACATCCATTAGCTCTGATAGAAGCCTAAGGACAAAGAGTGTGTGTGTGAGAGAGAGTAAGAGACAGAGAAGGAGGACAGAGAGGCAGGCGGTGTCTGTGTAGTTTAGAAGTGTCTGTCTGGATTCACTGGCCAATGGCCATTAAATCTAACATGCTCATACAGGAGAAGACATTTGCCTATAGACTAAACACGTAATATGCATGAAAACGGTGTCATGTAAACAGCCCCTTAAAGGTGCAGTAAGCGATTTTTCAAAAAGTCTGTTGAAAAGTTGTCGAACCGAGCACCACAACAAACGTGTAGCCAATCAGCATTAGGGGGAGTATGATGGTGGAGGACAGAGAGTGAGCAAGAGGGAGATTTGAAGAAAGACTGTTGAAAGAGAGATCTCAGAGAGAGAAAATCTCAGAGGAATATCACTGGAAAAAGAAGGGTTATGATCAGGCAAGAGCTTTATGATCCGCGTCAATATTATAAAAGCTTTCCAGGACAGTTTTGAGTGTCATTGTTTGTCTGGAGCTGCTGAACTGCTGAACCAACTCTTGCTTATATTGACTCTTGTGTACTGTATGTCAATTTTTTTTGTGCTTCCTTGTCGTTCGTTCATCATCTTTGCTTCATTTTTCGTAAAGCATTATTTTGCTTTGCTTCTGCGATGATAAATAGACATCTAGTCTTGTATTGTGTGTGTAACGGAGGCCAGCTGACACTAGATTAGAGAATACGGCGTTAAGCATCCTTGTTAGCACGCCAGCCTCGCATGCCGGCGATTGGGGTTCGAGACCAGCTCAGAGTGAGGCGGTTAGGTCCAGGCTGTAAAGTGTTTGTGAATTTTGGAGGTGGAGCATTGAAGAGAGGAGGTGGGTTTGTTTGGGTTGATATCAAATATCAACAGTGTTCAACAACAATTCTGGGAGATTGCACACTGCACCTTTAATTTATCACCTCAGAATTACCCAATCACTGAAACTTTATTTTCAGTTTGAGTTTTCAACTAAATGACTGTAATTTCAGTTTCGTAAAAAAAAAAAAAAATTCAGTGCATCACTACTATTAAACTTAAATTACTTTCCTACATAATCAGACTTTCATTTTTCGCTTGGTAGACAATAAAAAGGGTAAAAAAGTCCCACTGAACTGAGCCATATTTAGGGATGAGACTAAAGACTGTTTGGACTAGTGATTAGTGAACACCCTACTAAAATTAATTTAGAATCACATAACACCCACAAAAACCATCCACAACCCAGCAGCAACGTTAAACAAACAAAATGACTTTAGTTTGTTTGTTCTTTTCGTTCGTTCTTTTTTAGTTTCTTTTCTCACGCTTTTATCATTTTCCCCCCTTTTTCACTGGGTCATGTACTGCTTTTAGGCAGCTCTGTTGGAGGTTTTTCTAACATATGTATTTTGGTCGCTTTAAAGTCATTCATCAGACTCTAACTCTGGCCTCTTTGAACACGAAACGGCAAATAAAAGAAACTTTTTAAGAGCGTGATGATTTTCTGAGAGAGAGAAACCACTAATTACCACAAAACCAAAAACGTTCATCTCTGGCGATGTAAACTGGCACAGACTTAAAAAAAAAAATCTCTAAACAACACGCATTAACAGTGGCTCTGTGAAAATCTGCTCTCTGGCCCAACTCATGAGTCATACTGACCGATAAAAATGCAGTCCTGGGGAATGCTTTGTAAATGATACAGCCTGCTCAGAAAAGACCTTTAAATCTGCTGCCTGTAACTCAAACCCGACTGCTGGTTTCTGTGGTTCATGTCGGTAATTCTTCCCAATGGGCAGAAAAGTGATATTTTGCTGCCGTAGGGGTAATGCCCTTGTCACCACAAACCCATCTTACCCCTGAAACACACACACATACACTCACACACACTGCTGACAAAACTCTGTTTCTTTCATAATATGACATATCACACATGGGCAAAACATTTGTCATTCCTATTCTACATATTAGTGCACCTGATAAAAGTGCTGTAGCTCCATACAGACCCACAGTTCTCCCACACAAACTTGATATTTCGCACCTCACGGCTCATAGAAGACTCTGCACCTGCTGCATTGTTTTAAATGTGCCCTGAACGCAGAAGCAGAGCAGAGTCATCCGCGCTGGGAAGCTCTCCGTATAATTCTTCACAAGTGCCATGCCCGATTTCCTCTGTGATCATGTGTGCAAGAAAACATGGACAAAAAGCCCCGAACACAATATCGCTATCAGATTCTACTCAGGACATGGCCTGTGGCTTTTTTGAGCACCATAAATTAAAATGAATCCGAATCTTTTATGGTACTATTACCAGTTTCCAAAGAGCACCAAAAAAATGAACCTCTTTAACTTTTAATATTATAATTTAAATATATAGGTCTTTAGAAAACCATCTGGTTACAATTTTTAAAAAACTACAGTTTATTCAGTGATTAAGTACTTTAGATAAAGACTGCACTGCTCCTCACATTGTTCATATCAGCAATACAACTGACACACATTCAACTTTGTGTGTCTGTATGGAGCTCTGCTAAATATCCCCAGTGCCTCTGAGGCAGTAATGATCTCCTGTCTCTTTTCCCCAGAATCCCAAACCCCCCTACACGCCCCCTGAGGTCAGATGAGCATGGCAGGTATGCGGCCTTGGGCTGGGCTCTCATTGTAAATATTAGCCTTATCTCCTCTCTGTTTGACTTCTGCATTCATTCATCTCCCTCACCGACTAAGACCTGCTACTTCGGTGAGCTGCAGAAGCACCTCACAGGTTAAATATGGTCTCAGCAGGCAGATACCTGTTAAACTTTCACTCGCGGTCTCTCATTGGATGGATTAAGTTAGAAGATCTAAGAGTTTGTATCATGAACTTTCACATCATTTATCAGCAGTTGTGGACAGTGAGAGGTGAACCACCATGTCTGTGCTCCCACAATCAGCACATGCAAACGATTTAAGATAGGACCACCAAACAAGCTCTGCTCTAACTTTATCTTCTTTATTTCATATCTAATATATCTGGAATGTGACCTATCAAAACTTCATCAATCTCCATTCCTTCACTGTCATTATCTTGTACACAAAGGATTTAAAAATATTTTGATGGTAAGGACCCCCAAAATGGATGATTCCTTTGTTTCCTTAGGCACAAACTATGAAAAAACAGATGAACTGAAAATGTATGAAGTATTTCTATTGTGATTTATGCATAATTTATGCAGTATACACAATGTAGCATTTCTTACTGCTGAAAATGAGGGTTGTCAATAGAATAGAATAAAATAATCACAATACATCTCATAATTCCCAACCAATCTTTTAAAAGAAATAAGAAAAATGAAACAGTAATATTGTGTTTAAAATTTTCTGTGGACACCCAAGCACTATCCTGGGTATCCCTTAACCCAAGTTTGCATATATATATATATATATACATATATATTATGAGGGGATGCAGCTCACTGGGAATGTAACAGAGAACAAATGTCAGTGAATGAGCATGTAAAGACAATCAGGAGGGTCTGCAATGAATGGAGGAAGCAGAGTGAAGTCAGAAGATGTTAACATGGACAGGATATCAGTCTCATGCTGAGGAAATGACATTAGACCAAAACTGCTCTGATCTATCAGGTTCATTTCCGCAACTAAAGGTCTTAACAGAGTTTAATTAGTATAACAGGTCAAGATTTTTATCGAAACACAACAACATGGACAAATAGAGTTTTACTGCTGTAGTAAGACACAATCTCCATTGATGGCAATTGCAACTGAGTGTCTTATCAGTCATCTTGACTCTTAAACAGTATAACCAATGCAGTCTAAGACAGCAGCTTTTTATTTTCTTAAGCAATGACAGAGCAGGTTATCTTATTGCAGCAGCAATGGCTAATTGAATTCAGAGCCGCAGATACAATCAGCTCAGTGTGTCACTAGATTACTAGGGCTTTACGCACGTGGTCGCTACGGTAACAGAGGAGTGAACTTCCTTCCTGATGAGCGAACAGCATCAGTGCTGTGTATCAGAAGATAAGAGAGAGAGAAAGAGTCTTGAATCTGTTTATCAGGAGGAAATGAGGGAGTGAGTGGGAGTTGATGGGGATTTGTTCCTGATGAGCCGTGCATCAGGTGCTCCTCTGAGAGAACTGAGATCTGTTAATAAGATGCTTGTGGATGGATGTTTGATTGGGCCTTGTTGTTGTTGTCCTTTTTGGTCCTTTCCTAATGATAAGAATGGAATACTAGAGTACAAGTTACTATTTACTACATATATCTATATATTTTAGCAGTCTGAACGAAAACTGAATGAAAAGAAAAAGAGTCAACATGGCAAATGGGATACAGTATACATTTTAGTGAGTTCTACATACAATTAGAATGCAAACACAATGCACATACTAAACAGTACATAAATAAAATTTGTAGTATGCTTTTCCGAACATACACTCACAAGAAATACAAGCAAAGCACATAGAGACACACATATAGTCACACTCATAAACTATTCTCTAGTGCCTTAGTTGCAAAGTCACACTACTTGCTAATCCAAGTGGATCAAGTGAATTAATCAGTGGACCGCAAGCCGAAACCACATGATTACAGGCCAGTTTGGCCATGTTCCACTCAGGTAGACAGCAAGCTCATGGTGCACTAAAACTCTCCGAACTATTCAAAACCACAGTAACAGTCTGAGGGATGTTTTTCCAAAAAGATTCCTCTTGGACAATCTTCCAAAAAGAATCCTCTTGGATCCTTCTCTCTTCGCCGTTCACATGACCTCGGCCAGCTCCCTCAGCTGACCCCAAACTAACTACCCTTCCTCCCACTCCTCTTCCTCCTTCTCTGCCTCTAAGGAGCCCAACAGTATTGAGAAACTCAAAGATATAGATAAACTAAAGAGAAATCCCTGGTCTACTGTATAATACATTAGGAGCCTAACTACCTCCAAATCCAAGAATATTTTCACATCGTTTTTGACAAATCCTCCCACAAGTTTGAGAAACAGTGCATACAGGTGGTGGATCAGAAGGGAAATTACCACGAACAAACACTTGAAAAACAAAGGACAACACTTAGCAGTTCAAAGTTTCAGTCATACTCTCACTCTTCATGTTTCTGGCTGATTTCCAGCAAGTGTAAACCTCTTACACAACATGAGAGACATGAAAGCAAAAACAAGAGTGGTCACGGGAGTCTGTACTGCCCCCATCATAAACAACAGCTCAGGGAAAACAATAATCTGGATCTGGTCCAAACAGGTGCTGATCGTTTCCTCCCATCAGCAGCGACTGATCTGAAGGAAAGCACTTTTACGGCCTTATGGTTATGGTTTTATTATGTCTTTAATCGGCTTCCAGCTTATCGCTGCCTATCTGGAGTGATGGAGATAAACAGAGATGCTCATTTGTATCAGTTCCAGCTGAGGTGAAGAATAAGACTTCAAACACACAGGGTTTTCAGACAGGTATTGATGGCTTTTTTTGAGTGTAGAGCCTTAAAAGAGTGCAGGTGGCTTTAAAAAAAAACTTATCTGAGGGGGAGATATATGTACAATATACTCTCAATTGGCATTAAATGTACATATACCATGTTTGGACCAGCAACTACCTACCATGTGCCAGAACCCACCTGGACCAACTTATGACCTGGTTTTCCAGCAAGTGGTGTGTTCCAGCATTACAACAAACTAAATATGGGATGGTTACATATGGTAACATAAGTTTTGTTAAGAGGGCCCACATACAAAAACTGGCAAGCACATGAATATGCAGGTCTGGAGACACTAGCACTGTTTTATCTTTCAGGCAATATATTATGCTCTTTTAATAGGACAAGAAAAGACTGGAAGACTGTTGTCTGGAAGCTGTGGGAAGGTGAAGGTGGCATCAAAGTATCTCTCCCACAGTGTCAGATCACACAGGGCTCCGGATGACCCTGCCATCTATCTGTAAGTGTACACCGGCAGATACAACTGAGAAAAACGAGAAAGCAAGATCACCCAGACGCTTGACTGAGACAGCAGTTTGTGTTTCATCAAAGCTGACAGAGTCTTTGAAGTCAAATTTCATAAAAGCATAACACATACAGTGCAGTTTATGTGCGTCCTACTCTCTGGGAATGTGTGTTCTTTAGATTTTTTACAAGTTGTACAGGCCAATCGAGTTAAGCCAGTAGCAACAGGAACCATCTTCAGTTTAGCAGTAAAACATGATACTAAACACTTTATTGCAACGCTAATTCAAGAAAACAAACTTTTCACGCATTTGGATCTGTGTTTCCTCTGAGACTTTGTGTAGATTCATGGTTTCCTGTGAGACAGTGGGTTGTGGGAATGAGGACAGAGAAAGCATGAATGCAATCACAGCAGTTTTAAAGAAGAGTTGGCTAATAACTTTCCTACCCTCTCTCACACTCTCTCTGCCAGATGATATTGCATAACTATCATCAAACCGGCTCTCAATGTGGGAATGTCAACGACCGTACCAAGGAAGTGCTTGTGTCAAGCAAGCTGCATGATTTAGTTGATTTGCCTGCTTGTCTATGATTGTGAATATAGGACTATCTGTAGTTGTCCAGCCTTGAGCAATAAGATCAAAGCCTTGTATCTTATCATCAGCGACTTGAATGGATATTGGTGCATTCTTATCGAGCGCGTATCCATGACTAAGCAGGACCTGTGCTGACATATGGATAGGTAGGGTACTACTCTACAGGACTGTGATGTCCATGTTCTTTTTTCGACCCATTAACGCATACATACATCTGCACCACTTCACTCTCCAAGTAAGGCATCAAGGTGGCATAAGACACTTTCAAAATATTTGAAAATTGCAGACCTGCCAAGAGACCCACAGCTGGAGATTAGAAGGGATTGTCAGCAAATAATTCTGTGAGGCAGAAGAGGTCGAAAAAAAAAAAGTACACTGGTTCACGGCATAGTTATTATCCAGGACACTAACAACTAATAATAAACACAACAGCACTGAATTCAGTAGCTCTAATAAGCTGTACTATGCTAAGACACTCCAAACTCACAAATAAAGTTTTTTTCTGACTACAGATTAGATTTTGCTTTTACTTTAAAACATGGGAAAAACGACTTTACAGGGACACTTTGGCAGAGTTTTAAACTCTTGGCTTGGTTTTAAACAAGCAGACCTGTCATTTGCATCTTTATCACTCTCTCTCTCTCTATCACATCCCCAATTAATAAACTCATATGTGAAGCTCAATGAATATTAGTAACCTCGGGCAATCTGTAAATAATGGCTGGAGATCATAGCTGGGGTACTTGAGGCTACAAGAGTAATTAAGAACAAACTTTGAAAACTTCTTCTCTGGCCAGAGGGTCATTACTGTGTGCATAATGCTTGTAAGAAAACTACTATATATGTAGCTCTCAAATTCTGAGAATCCGGTGAAAACACTTTTCTACAAAACCTATTACTGTAACTCCAATGATCTAGCAGAGCGGTTTTTATTGTCAGGACAGGCTTAACAGGGAGATGATGACTGTAATTACAGGTAAAACTTGTCAATGAGAGATTCCTCAGTCACAGTCTTGGCCAGGACTCTTTACACCCATGCAGTAAGGTCTGTCCGCTATCTAACTATCTAGAGATTTAATTATAGATTCAAAGGGCAAAAATAGCTCTCAGACTGTCTCAGGAGGAACAGGAGAAAGTGGAGACATGGGCTGTTCTGTTATCATGCTGGAAAAGTGAATAACCAGGCTTAGTGATATATGTTGACCCCACACCCAAACTCTCAGAGAGCTCTTGGGGACAAAATCAATTTGTGAATCTTTGGATTGGCATCCTTTTTTCTTGCTAGAGAACAGGAGTCGGACAAAAAGCTAGAGAATGTCTGTCTTGCTTTTCTGCTTCTTATTTCTCTCTCACACACATTAAGAGTTCCCACCTGAGGGGCCCTGTGCTCAGAGACTGTCCAAATAGGGCAGACACGTATCGGTGAGTCTGAGGAAATGCTGCCAAGCACAACAGTATAAGGTTACAGCAGTCACCCTTGAGAAGCCATCCATTTTTTCACAAAGTCTTGAACCACACCACCGGCAGCAACCAGCGAGACCCTACTTCACTGTTTAACCAACACACCTCAGTAGGTCACTTTGAAGATTCTCTCCTTAGTGTTTGTATGAGTATGATTCTGAAGATGTATATCTAAGTCAGTGTGTGTAGACTTTGCCCTATCGCTCTTCTCCAGACAGGAAGGACGATGTTTGGAGTGAAAGCAGCGGTTGCAGAGGCAGACAGTGTCTCTGAATCATGGCCCGAGTTGTGAACGTTTGCTCACAGAGGATCCTGCTGGGCCAGCATGAGGCCAGGGCCTTCACCTGACTTGCTCCTGTCCTCTTGCAGCTGTGTAAATACAGACTACGACATATTCGCTTGAATGCACATGGTACCGAGTGCTACACCGCTGGAAGCCAACATAAAAAAAAAAAAAAAAACAGGTGGATTTTATAATAGTGTCTGCATGCAAGACATTTAAATATATATATATATATATATATATATATATATATATATTTGCAAGTGTGTGTTAATCAACTTTAAGCTCAACAGAGCCTGGATTCACTATAGAAAACAGAGTGGTGAATGCTTTCACAAAGGTCCTGTGCATTGATGGCACAGACAAGTGCTGCCTTCAAGTCGTCAAAACAATCGTACAAAGTTTCTCAATGTGAATGTCCATCCTAGACATAATAGTGTTTCTAAATTATGAATGCTAACTACACAATTAATTTTGAATGCCTTTTGATAACTGTTAATAATTTAAAAATGTCTATTTTTTTTAGGCAACGGCCTTAAGAGACCAATCTATATGGTCAAATGCATAAAGCGTCAATTTATATACCCAATGCACATATTTAGCACCACATTTTGTAGCAGTTGCATGAAAACCCGTGCTATGCTTGTTGGTAGGTAAAACAAAAAGGCAAAAAATTTATTTATTGTATCGCATTTATTGTGTTCCGACAAAAATATTTTCTGGGGGGGGGGGGGGGGGGGGGGTAATTACAACATCCAATCTCATTAGTAGGAACTTACCAGGACGACTTGAGGGCAGATATTTGTTGACCTTCGTTGAGACAGCCACGGATGTATCCGCATTCTCTTTGTAAACACATTACATGCAGATGCAAGAGAGTCTGTGATGCTGGTTTTACAGATTGGATGAACTACTTAGCACTGATTAGTTTTTGTGTTTAAGCCAGGTGCAGCTATTACACTATATTCTCACAGTTATGAGTCTGACATGTAGGAAATACACAGGGCTTCCTCCAGCATCTGACCTTTTTGTGTACAATCAGCCTTGGCTCGATGTGAACCCTTAAAGCCTCTTCTGAGGGAAGCAGACCACCCCTGAGTTTAACTACACCAAGTGCTTAGAAAATCCAGACATTAGGCTTGGGCCAGACAGCCTGTATGAGAGATCAAATCAAAAACATCCGACACAAATGTAACTTTTTTTCTGAGGAAGCCCAACACTGTTGTTAAATGATTCATTATGGACCACTGTGGAGCAATAGACTTCAGAGACCTGCTCAGTCATAGATAAACCAAAGGCAATCAGCAGGTGACCTTTATAAAGATGGCGCTTAACTGCTGAATAACTGGACAGCTTAGGAATGGCCCTTAAATGGTCATGTCATATAATCTATAGGCTCAAAGCCTGAGGAGGAGGTTTACATTCCAAGCCAAAAGTTGTGAAAAAAGACAGTCTCCACTGACCAAGCGAGGGGGTAGTGTAGAGAGAGTGAAACATAAAATCTAAAGAGCAAAACCCAAAAACATATGTACTCATCAATTACTCACAACCTCTGGGACAGTACTTGTGCAATTTTCAGCAAGGACAAATAGAGCAGTGGCCAAACTCTTCCTTCCAAGAGCCAGGCCCTTATAAAACGGATGCCAGCCGTACGAGAGAGACGGACATAATTGTACATGTCACTGACCATCAACAAGTACAACAAATAGTTGAACAAATTTTGTAAATTATAGTCTTTACAGTAGTGGGAATGGAAGTCCTGTTGGAGCTATCAGCAGGGGATCATGTTGGAGAAACCACAAATGCAATCCTGGCTTAAAGCGGCCCGATAGCTTCACCATTCTGCATAAGTCTATGTTCCGCATAGTGTAAGCGGTGTACCCCTCAGTGCAGATGTGGTCCAATCCAAACATTCCTTAAGGAGCTGTCTGCCAGGGTTAAGACTCTCTCTCTCTACCAGCATTGCCCTTCTTAAGGTCTCGACAGAAGGCTTAGCTATTGTTACCCCTGTCCTGGGTTCAATGGGTTCTCTAGTCACCATTACAGGGTACGGTTGAGTCCCATCAAAGCCAGACCTCTATATTGTAGATCACGCAATGGCTAACCGCAATAACAACTTTTCCTCTTTGTCCTCAATCAAGAGCATCACGTAAACCAAAGCCCAATCTGCTCTCCATTTCCTATGAGCAAGAGGAGATGAAAGATCAGGTGCATGTGGCATTCATGCTGCCTCTTGGCCAGACGTAAAAAGGTCCAGCTTTTGGCAAGCACACCTCTTCTTTCATCCCTTCTTCCCACCACTCACACTCCCCCACCGGACCCCCTGTCTCTTTTTAATCTATTCCTTTCAGGGTGCAACGGAAAGCTTATGGGCCCAAAATCTATTCATGCAAGCCATGTGAATACAGCGTCTTTTCTGAGTCAGTGAGTTCACGGTGTTTGTCACCCTGTGGTGTTGAATAAGTCGGAATGGGGTAGACCTAAAACAGAGGTGGGTCTATTTCTCAAGCTTGCTTGCATTACCTACAGCTATTATAAAAGACAGGCACTTTTTTGGGCAGATTGTTAAAATCAGTTAGTAAGATGTGGTGGGCACGATACAACATTAACTTTACAGCTCAAAGCGTACCTGCCAGCAAGGAGGAGGGATCTAAACTAGAGTGCATCCAGAGTGGTCTGCAGAAAAGAGTAAACAACTGGCCTATTAAAGTGTAACTGCTTTCAGCCCGCAGCCAAGTGCTACTTCAGAATATAAACCTGAGAAAACAAGCTCAGACCCACAAACACACTCTCAACATGCACATAAACAATGAAGGATCAGGGCAAGCCTGGCAAGCCTGTAGCTCCTCTGTCTGCCAGGTAATAAAAATAAATAAAAAAACTATGACTACCCACAGTCAAATATTGTGCAAAAAACGATACTCCTCAGGTCCAAGTTTAAATGTTTGCCATCATACTCCGTTTCTATTTACGTGGGAACAATTTGATTGGACCACCGGGGATACACATTCAACTGGTTGACTAATCAACTAGGCCTGCATCAAATCAAATGGAATCAAATGGAATTCCGTGAAAAGTTATTTGGGTTTAAAACACAATTTGACTCCTCGTTTGATCTTTACATGTTTGTTTATTTTTGGTAATGTGATCATGCATTTAGCTAGCAATATAACTCCCTCAACTCCTTTTACCACATCCATTCCAGAATTACACAGTTTTTAAGTCCAAAATAAATGCAAAAAAGGGCACAAATTCTGTCAGACCTTTCTTTTTAAACTAATGCAGGGTTTAATAAGAATTTTTTCTATTATTATTATTTCTGCTTGCCTGGTCAGGCTAGCAGTTTCAATAGTAACTTGCCCTGCCATCATTTTCCTCACCACAAAAGTGGTGTAAAAAAAATGTAGTTTTATAAATGTAATGAATTTTAGTTTTAAGAAATGTAAAAAATAATATACACACATCTACTGTAGATGCAGGTGCACAGCTACAAATCAGTGTAGAGAATATGACAGTTTTTTTTTTTAATGGCATACACAAATGGATGACCTTTTCATTGCAAACACAGCAAAGGCCCAAAACTCTCAGACTATTTCTCACAGTTACTGTAGCACCCTATAATGCATAACGGTCATGCAAAAAACAAACCTTGAACCTCCAGCCATGCGATAGGACACTCATTTACCCAAAAGTCACCTTTTTGACGAGTTGGTGCAAAAAATATCTTTATCTCCCCTTCCCCGTCTCCCTCCCTCTCTTCTCTTCACCTCGCCCGATCTTTCTGCACATCTGTAGTGCTGCACTCCAGCATCCTGTTTTTATGCAACTCTCAGCAAAACAGGCTTTGGCCCCTAAGGCAGCAAGTGCATGGAACATCTTTTGCCCAGAATATAAGAGGTGTCACATGCTGCCACACCTACGAACAATTTAACAGAAAAGCAAAAATTATTTGCAAGTAGTTCCAGGGCTGTTGCGGTTTTGAAGTACATACAGAGATACATAGCACAGCGTTTTCCCAATGTGCTCTTTAGCCTGTAGCGATGTAACATAGCCATCCTCCGCATGACTAATAGCTCCTGTCAACCTGGGAAAATGAATATCAGAACGCGCTTGGGCTATACGCACCAGCGGAACGGCCCACTTGGAGACTGTGCCAGTTCTATGGGTGTATGTGTGGCATATGTGTGTGTGTGTATGTATGAGATCAAAGGACAGAGAGCATGGCACATTCCCACCATGTACAATGTGCTTCTAATCTAACGCTGCCCCTTAAACCTCTGTAGCTTAATTAAACCGGATTTACTCCAGATTACTGCAATATTGGCTTACTTAGACTACACAGAAAGAGGGGCTGTGATCCATGAAAGCTAACTACTCATCCCTTTTCCCCTACTCTCTTACCCAGCACCTCCATCCTTCCCTTTCCTCTCTCAGTTGCTCCTTTATGAAGTCACAATAAAGCATGAGCAAGAGAGAGAGGAAGCAGGCAGATGTGGGCTTATTAAAGCTCTAAAAATCTGCAGTAGGTGCTTCCATCTGCTTCCAATGCAGTAAGTCTTCTTCATGCACATCTTCTTTCAAGGTGAGCGGGGGTGTAAGCCAAACACACATGACCACTTCAGTGTGCAACAAAGTGCGCAATTCAACTGAACTAACCCTTCTGAAAAGACCAGCATTGTGTGGTGTGTTTTAGATGCTGGTGTACTAAAATGACTAAAACTGAATAAAAATAAATTAAAGCTAAATAAAAAATAAACAAAAGCACATAAAATCACTAAAACTGAAACTGAAAATATGAAGATGTTAATTTAAAACATTATTGAATTAAATAAACACCAATAAATAAAATGAATGCTGCTCACTCTTACAAACCAAACGTGTATGATTGCTTTTTTCAGGTTTGGAATGACATGAGAAAATTATGTCAGGTGACCTAGGCCTTTCATTGCACAATGTACAGATTTACACATGCCTGCACATACAAAGGTGTTTTTTTCCCCCCAGCCTTTTAAATGAATAATAACTGCAAAACTTTTCCAGAACTTGCCAGATAAATGGGAAGAAGGCAATAACACACCACAATGGTCCAAGAGCTTAAGAGAATGTGATTTTGAAGCACTTAAAAAAGGATATTATGCAGTTCTGATGAAAATAATACCACAGACATAAACTAACATACTTCTCAGACAGCTTCAAGTGGAAGTGTGTGTTGAGGTACACAAACTAATCGATACCGGGATGACAGCAGTGGAGGGAAAGAGATAACGAGCTTGCGAACGACTTGAGTCACCATCTGTAATGGTGAGTGTGCTATCACACGACCTCAGTGAGATACAACGGACCCCTGTACCACTGTCATAACCGCAGTAATGGACCGTTCACTGAAGCATAACCTCCCCTCCTCACTGGATCATTATGAGAGAATATTTGTTAGCACATTTTTGGGGATATTAAAGGCCCATCAAACATCAACCACTGCCTTAATGGCTGACCAAAAGCATGCATGAACCAATTGGAGGAGAACCGTTTGTTCTCTCTCTCTCTCTCTCTCTCTCTCTCTCTCTCTCTCTCTCTCTCTCTCTCTCTCTCTCTCTCTCTCTCTCTCTCTCTATATATATATATATATATATATATTTATATATACTCAGTAAAGTTTAGGAGCATTATGCTATTAAGGAGATTACACCATAATTATGAGATTAGGAGGCTCTGCTATTTGTCAAGGAGGCACAGAGAGGAGTTTGTGTGGTGAGAGAGAGAGAGAGTGAGAGAGAGAGAGAGAGAGAGAGAGAGAGAGAGAGAGAGAGAGAGAGAGAGAGAGAGAGAGAGAGAGAGAGAGAGAGAGAGAGAGAAAGTTTGTGGTAATAAGCCAGACCCCTTTATGTCTGGTCACCCTGGTCTTGACATGAACAGTTTTCTTGTCAATAAGGCTGCACTTCAGTTTTAAACACCACTAATGAGAGGCTTAACACCTTCCCAAAATAACATTAACACCCTTTGAATGATGGGAAATACTTAACCTCTGGTCTGCATGGGCAAGTTGGTGAGGTGGGATACAAGCATAAATATGCAAAAAAAATATACAAAAGGTACATATATAAAGGTAAATATATATAACTACAAGTAATTTCAGTGCCACTCGCATTACAAAACGGAAATGCAAAAAATAGAAGTGAAAAACATTTGTGCTGAGTTACAACAAATGAGCAACTGAATCTGAGCCATCTCTGAAAATTGCTTATCTGATCTAAGGCGTTACTGCTGGCACAAGGTTTTTTTTTTTTTTTTTTTTTTTTAAACTGGCTGTTGGCTGGTATAACAGGACACACACACGCACATACACAGTGAGTTCAGAGTCTGTGTACTTCACAGTTCATTTGCTGCGATCATCTGGGGAAAACACAGATTTAATCATTTAACCTAATGCAGTACTGGGGCAAACCACTGTAGAAGGCATTGAAACTTTAAAACTTTCTCTGAACAAAATTATCACCTCAGACTGCTTCAATGTTCCTAAGTACTTCCTAAAACGTTTGGCAGTTCTGCATCAGTACAACATTAATTTGTGCCACTTCATTATTTGTACTTTTGTACCACATTTGAGGGTGTGCGCGATTTTTTCATGTTCATGAAAGAAGTCTCTTATGCTCACAAAAGCTGCATTTACTTGATCAAAAACGGTAAAAACACTATTACAATTATTAACTGTTTTCTATTTTAATATATTTCAAAATGTAATTTATTCCTGTAATGGAAAAGCTGAATTACTCTAGTCTTCAGTGTCACATGATCCTTCAGATTTGTTGCTCAAGAATTTATTTTTACTATTATCAATCTTGAAAACGGTTGTGCTGCTTAATATTTGTGCTTAATTTTTCACTAATATTACAAACAGAAATAATTTGTAACAATATCAAAGTCTTTATAGGGTCACGTGTGATCAATTTACCGAATCCTTGATGAATAAAAGCTAAAAAAAAAAAAAAAAAAAAAAAAGTTTAAAACTATAATAAAAAAAAACACACAACTTCTGACCCAAACTTTTGAACGGTAATGTATTAAAGATTGAGTCAGACTGCAAGGGGGTTTCTGGGATCCTGTAATACTTAAAGATGCATGTGGCATCGTCGATAAGAAAAACCCTTAAACAGTAGCCAGCAAAAGATTCCTGAGGTGTCCAATAACCACTAAACATTCACGCATGTCAGTGCACAAACACTACTGAAGGGCTTTGGACTTTTGCCCAGGGGCCAGAAAATCCAATGATTCTGTAGCGGGTCACGATGTTATCAAGCAGTCTGACTCACAGAAGGGCAGACTAACTGAACTCTTTCTGTTTACCTCTCCTCTCCTCTAGGGATGAGTCAGGATGATCGAATAGTCATCTACTAAATGAATATTCAATTATTAAAGTACATTTCCCCCCCAATTATCGTTAGTTGTTTGAACTCGCACTAGCATTATTAACCCTGTTTAATAATGCTAGTGCGAGTTCAAACAATTAATGATAATTAGGGGGGAAATGTACTTTAATAATTGAATATTCATTTAGTAGATGACTATTCGACCATCCTGACTCAGAACTTCCTTAGAATTACTAGTCAAGTTGTTCAGACAACCTGACGACTAGTCGATTATGAAAATATGTAGCTTTGCGCATCCCTCCTCTCCTTTCCTGGTGTGTATTAATGGCATGCTGGGATGTCCGCTCTGTCCCAGTCCCTGCTGATTGCTAATGAGCCCCATGCTTTGGTTTCACAGATGTTCCTCCTTTGTGTCAAGCCAAGAGAAAGTGTGTGTGTGTGTGTGTGTGTGTGTATGTGTGACCTCTGTGTGCGGCACTGGGCTCGTGGCGTGTAATCGGAGCCAGTTATACAGACAGTGCCAGGTGTGTGCACTGCCTCCATCCCTCTATCAGCACAATGTCAGTAAGAGAGAGAGAGAGAGAGAGAGAGAGAGAGAGAGGAGCACAGATTGTGAGAATGAGTAAAGGAGAGCAGAGGTCTGGAATGAAGTGAATTCTCCAGGAAAATGAGAGAAAGTAAAAGAATAAGTGAGCGCATGAAAGTGAGAGAGGTGAGAGAGGTGGGAAAGCTGTCAAAGTTTATGTAACAAATGACAAATGCGGCTGATTAGAGCAATGAAGGAAAGGGAGTGAAAGAACAGAAACTTTAAACTTGAAGACTGGAATTGGGAAAAGGAAGTGAAAGGTAGCAGACTAATATCAGACATGAATCACTTGAGTGCGTGTTCATACGTTTGATTAGCCACACATTGTGTGTCCCCAGAAGTTAACTAATCTGACAAAACCATGTTTTTAAAGTTAGAATTATGCATAAAAAAAATTGCATTAGTTTGTGTATTAATTATTATTAGCTTTCAATCAAAACCATAGAAATCTATAGAAGTTATTCTTAACAGTTTTGACACCAAGGCTACCTATTGTCCACAACAATATCTGAAGGACCCATGACTTTTTCAGCTGTTTGTTATTTACATTATAAGGAAGAAAAATACTCAGTATTTACTCAAAATTCCAATGTAATTTTATAACTTTAGCTACCTCCTACATCCAGGTTTTTCAAGACACAGGTTTTTTAGAAAAGACAAAAATATCTTGATTTTTTTTTGTTGTTTAGCTTATTTTAACGCTTGTTTCGTCTTATTTCAAATAATTTGAAGTCATCTTGAGGCCCACGAGTGGACCCCAGCCCCCTGGTTGAGACCACTGATCTACAGAAGGCTATGTTATTAGATAACTGGTTAAATTTGCCGGCTCTAGTTGCTCCATTCTTTTTGTTCTTTTATGGCATTAAACAACACAGAAGTGGCAGTGTACAGTTTGTCTCCCTCTCTCTGATCATTTATTGGTCATACCTTTGAACTAGCACAATGCCTGGAGGTACTGTGTTTGTGGATATGGCCTGATGTGTGTGAGAAGTAGTATGAAAGCATGTGGGTAACTTCCGTCCATGGGCTGTACTGTGCAAAGCGGTAAGAAACTTTTCTGCAGCTCTGCAAGCGCTGCATCAATAAATACCATTCAAGAGATTCAGATGTGGCAGAAGTGCTCGGCCACTTAATGATACTGGTGAATAGAGGGAAACAAAATGATACATGCCAGATCGTTAAATGTTATTAGACGTAATTTTTTCGAATAGAGCTGCGTGCACAGAGTGTTTTTGGTCTCTGGACGGCTCACCCCTGTAAAAAAAAAAACACACACAAAAAAAAACAAAAAAAACAGGATGCCTGGCAAGATCTGTCCTTTAGGTTGCGCGCTTTTTTTCTCACCAGTTTTTCTTCCTGTTTTAACTAAAGGCTGATTTGGCTTCCAGAGACGTTAAATATAAACCTGCACGGTTGTTTTGAAAACAAACTCCATAATGCAAAATCAAAACACTTACAGAAAAAGTTTACAAAAAAAATTAAATGAATTTTCTTTCATTACTTACCCTTATGTTGTTTCTTTCTTCAGTAGAACACAGAAGGAGAAATGCTTAATAATGAGATAGTTGTTCTTTTCCATGGAATTACAGTGGATTGGAGTAAAGCTTTCATACCACAACAAAAAAAGGATGTAAGTAAATGAATAACACAAAAGTGATGCACAATAACAAAAAATGTTTGTTCAGTCTTCAATCAGTCTTTCGATCAGCTTCAGAAGACCACGTTCATGATACTTTTATGGTGCACTTGCATCTGTTTTGAAGTTTTAAAGATTCTTCTTTTTCAATCTTAATTGCATATAATTGCAGAATAAAATTTTTGGATAGATGTTGTATTGGTTGTGCAAGTCAATAAAGTCAATAAACACTTCTGTGCATGTCAGTTATACTCTCTTTTACCCGTGCACTTGTATAATAAACAGAACATAACAGTAAACCAGTCCTTGTTCATGGGAGTCAGAATCAGATTTATTTTATTAAAAAAAGAAATGAGTTGCAGCAAACAGTAAAGGCCTCAAGAAATAAACTGAGCAGTGTGCCGAGATTATGCCTGATATTATCTGAATAAACATCATCATCACTCAACCCTTGAGTAGACACACTGGGGGAAAATATACTAGTGAATTATTAGATTATGTAGGTTTTTACAAGTCGCAACTCTTTAGAGAGCTTTTGGATAGTACTGTATGTTTCTATTCGAGTTGAGCTGTATAATGGCTTTGAGCCCCCATCTCTGCTTGTCTAAGGGGGAGCATCATCACTTGTCTTCAGTGTCCTGCACTCTTCCAGATAAGGAGTGCAGCACGCCAGACCACCCATGGCTATGACATGCACAGACAGAAGAAACACCCCACCCGCCGACCTCAAGCCTCAGTGTTTCACCACCGACAGCACCTCTGCTGCTGGGAAACGCTGGCACTGTCCCCTTGCACTCTCAACATTCCCCTACCTTCCCCATCTAACACACTGTGAGCCACCAGTGGCCTGTTTACATTCCCTGACTTCTTAATCTCACACATACAAATGTTAAATGGGACAAGTACAGAGCTCTGGGGAACCTCGCTATTGGACCACACTGCTGAACTCAGTAAGAATGAAGAGGATTATATACATGAGTGTGTGTCTGTGCCCATATGTAACAGGATTCCCTGAGATGACAAGAGCCTCAAGACAGCTAATGATAATGTGAATATATAATCCACATTTCACATCGCTGTAAAAATGAGTGAAATTAAAGAGTTTGTTCATCTATATAAAGTTGTTTTGGACTCTTGTGTCTTTTATTGTATGGACAAAAACAGGTGGAATATTCTTCAAATTATTTTCCTTTGTGTTGCAAAGAAGACAGAAAGCATAGGCGCCGATTTACGTTCCTGCCGTGGGGTGCGAATAATTTAAATTAAGTTACGGTATTAAAACACAATATTTCTAATACAGAACAATTACGTAACAAGGTGAATTAAGTTGTATGCATATACTTTGAAAATGAAAATGACCACTTTGACATTTGCATAGGCTTATACATGATACTTAATTTTCCTGACATTAAATAAATAACCATTTACATGATTGGGATGTTTGCATTGTAAGAATGTACAGGGAGTTCAGATATAAAAACACTGATTCATTAAGTAACGTTTGCATATTGAAATCAGATGGAGCGGTGGCTTCACTTGTTACGACGTCAAGCCCTCGAGCACCCACACCCACACTTTCCTTTTTTCAATTGTGACAGACAGGACTAGTAAAACCTCAAATGAATCTGCTTGGCGGGGATTTTTAAAGACTCTCACATCCTTCATAGTGCCCCGCCTTCCTTCTGTCTCTGCTTCGGTTTCCAGCCAAATGTATGAAAATTTCTATATTATAAGCTACTAAAAAGTTATACAGCAATGGAGAGGTCCGAGTTTAAGAGAGGCTGCTTTTCATAGGACAACAAATGAGTAAATATAGAACCTGCATTACATCCTGTTGTTGACAATCCAGTTTTGACAGTAAGGAGCATTTGGGGGATTTCACATAACTTTAATATAAAAGACTCATAGAGCACAAGAAAACACATAAAATAAAAATGTAAGATGGCAAAGCAAATGGAAGATTTGCACAGGGTGGAAAACATGTGTCCTTCTGAGAACAGGGTTTTGCTGTCATAATTCTACACTGGATGCTAGAACAACATATCAGACAAACCTCATGCATTATGGAAGACTATCTCCCCCAGTCCATCTGCATTCAAAGCCAAGCACTCAAAGGAGGATTTACAAAAAGCTGTTTGGGACAATAAATCATGCAATAAATATGAGTAATAAAATATAACAGATGGATTCATCTCAACAAAACATTTCTGGATCATTATTTTGGATTTATATCAACAACTGTTTTATCTGATGATCTAAACACTATACAAAATATGTTTACTCTTGAACAAGAAGAGAATTCATACTTGTAAGTCTTTATGTCCCAATTTCAGTCTTGTATAACAGTGAACAACACCCAGTGGAGTCATTCCATTTTCAAGTCAGTTAAGTAAGTGCTCTTTGATGCAGAAAAAATCAAGCTGAATTAGAAAACGGTTCTGATTTCTCATCTACTAGTTGTGTAAGAGTTCAAAAAATTAGGTCTAAATTAATAAACATTTCCATATTCTTCCTATTTCCTAGATACAGATTTAATTCAAATACCCAGTTGTTTCCTTCTTTTTGTTCATATTTTCTCACATATTATCTCTCTCATCAAGCCTGCCACAGACACACATTCTCAAACACACCTCCTCACTGCCCTTGGTCTCAGGTGTATAAAGTGTACAGCGTAAGCTATAATCAGTTCACCAACCAGACCAACCACATATTTCCTCCATTTACCATGGGAAACTGCACTGAGAACTCTGTGGAGAAAGTGGCTGGAATGATACTTGCACAACCATCATTTTTTGTCATGAGATAAGGCCCTTGCATACTGTAAACTCTTAAGGTGTCCAAAAGAGCTTCTACAGAACACTCGCCATCTGTTCTCACATTAACCGTTAAGTTGTTCCATGGGTTTACTTTAAATCTTGTTCTGTGGAGCTCCTGTTTGTTTGGAAACTTGATAAATAGCACAAGCAGATCACAACACCGCCAGCTGCGCGGTAGACTGATGTCCTCAAATGCAAAGTTTGACATGAGTTTGCTGTCCCGACACATGATTCAAATCAATCTGCAGCAGCATAGAGACTGTCTCAACACCAAACAAGGTGAATGTGCTGCCCTCTGTGGGAACGACTACAAACATGTCCAAACAGGCATGATGTGGGTATAAACCAATCCACCTGTGCTGAATGCACTGACATGCCACTACATTATGATCTTAGACATCTTCAGTAGCCCCACCAAAACTAGATTGTCAGGAGAAAGCAAGTACTGCCTCAGGCTCTTCAGCCCATTCAAAGAGAGCTGCAAGACCTGAGTGGACAAGCCCACATTAGTACTAATTGTTCCCTTGTGACCAGTCAGGAAGGGACAGGTGGGACATTTATTTAGTTAAGGAGATAAGAAGGTATTAAAAAGTCAGTCACATTACATGACATGACATTTCTTAATAATATTGTAAAATAGTGCTTGCTCAGTTGAGTTTTATGATTAGTCTTAACATTCCTGCTGCATTTTTAACAGCAAACTAAAGTGATGAGACAAGGCTAGTGATTGTTTTTTGTTTTTTTTTCGCACTAAAGGGCATGACACTTGAGTTTGTCATGGAGCACGGAGTTAATAATAAAGCACACTTCCCCTCTTTCTTGGCCCCACTGCCCTCCAGCAACCCCAAACATGCTCACAACCACTGCACCAGAAACCCTGAGCAGTCAACCACGACCCTGCTTTGAAGTTAGCACGCACTTCCTTCAAGTTACAAGAAAACACAGCCTTTTCGGATCTGAATAGGGAGGAGGTAAATCTAAGGAAGTCATAAGTGAGACAATGGTCAAGATGAGCTTACTAAACAGGAAAGTCTTTTTTTTTTAACCTAAAGTTTACTTTTTTCAATTGTGACAGGCGGGACTAGCAAAACCTCAAATGAATCTGCTTGGCGGGGATTTTGAAAGACTCTCACATCCTTCATAGTGCCCCGCCTTCCTTCTGTCTCTGCTTCGGTTTCCAGCCAAATGTATGAAAATTGCTTTCAGAAATATTTGCATGCCTTTCTTTTGAATGGGTAAGAGTTCATGGGAATCCATACATGTCTATCATTCGCTAGCAATTTGATCTTTGCCTTTTTAATATCGTGAAGCCTGAGAAAAGAGCAAGGGGAAAACACCAGCCATATATCTGTAATGGAGCACCACACGTGGGGGATAGGGAGTTAGTGTGCTGCCCCGCTCTGTTTCACACAAGAGTTTCCTCGGGTGGCCGAGTCTCCCCCGCAAAACACCCCCTAAAACTGCCCCCATGCTTCATTTCACAGATAGAGATCTTAATAGCCTCAGCAAAACTACAACAGCTCGTTCGTAAACTGGAAGTATTAGCATCATGAGAGACATGGTTTGTAATGATAAACCAGCCATGCTCAAACAGTGCGCATGATTCAGCAAAGTGTGTTTTCCTTCAGATATTAAAGGGATAGTTCAGCCAAAATAAAAATTTTGTCATCATTTCTTTACCCTCATGTCATTCCAAAGTTTTTCATTTCTGAGTGAACTATTCATTTTAATATATAAAATAAACAAACCATATAATTAATTCAATTTCTTTATGTAAAGCATCTAAATTCATACATATGCACTACTGCATAATTTCCAGCATGTAGAATAAAAATGTCCAGACATGACAGATCTATGGCACCTGCTAAAATTATGCAATAGTCTGCCAGGCATCTGGCTGATCTATTTCCAAACATGCATTGAATTATAATTCCACATCAATCAAACAAGAACTGTAACCAGCTTTCTCCTAGAGCAACATGAGAGTCACCTGTAGAGTGAACCAGTACCTAGTCTAAAGACCAACCCAAACATGGTACACACGGATGAATGCCTGGATTACATGTCATCATCTGTCTCACTGACCTTGCATATCTTGCTCTCTTCTGCCTGTCTGCTGCTACGTGCCAAAGTTGCGGCTGGAGCTGGGACCAAGGTTGACCTCCTATCATGGATCTCCGTCTTGAATGACAGCTGACAGGACAGCATAGACGATTCTGTGACCCTGAGCTCCGAGCTCCTGGGTGTCAATCCATGTGCCATGCTGCTTCTCCCTGGGTTCAGGATGGGCAGTGCAGTGTGGATGGGTTTGGACCCCACAGCTGGCTGCCGGAGTTTCGATGCAACGCCAACTACTGGCATAGTCCCTCAGAGTGCAAGTCGAACAGAGAAATAAGGAGGGGAAAAAAGTGGAGGAGTTGTCTCTCGTGGTTTTCTCACACAAGGGAGAGAGAGAGAGAGAGAGACAAGAGCCCTGTGTCTGCTCTTGATGCCTGGCAGGGGCTATAAGAGGTGGGAGGGGGGTGTATGGTCTCTTAAAGAGTGCTGCTAGCGGGTGAGAGCGTGGACACGCTCATTCTGTTGCCGACAGCGTGTGCTGCTCTCAGTAACTGAGAAGGCTCCTCCACTACACATTCTCCCCTCCTCCTCTCTCTCTTCCACTCCTCCTCTTCCCTTACTGACAAAGCGCCACTACAAAACCAAACAGCTCTCGGGGGCGTGAACTTCCCGGGAAGGTAACCACCACTCTGCTCTTCTCACTGCCTGATTACCCAGATCTGACTGTGTATCTCTCTAACATACACACATGCACACACCGACTGATCTAACTCTCTGGTTCCTCCTCTGTCATTTGAAGAGCATTCCACAGCAGCGCGTCACACTCCGACTGTGCAACTGTCAAAACAGTCTCTCCGTAACCCAGCTCAGATCGGTGGACATAGACACCTCACACTGGCTGCAGCTGGAACAACGGAAAGCTGTGATGAAAGAATGAGTGCAAAAAGAACACTCGAAAGACAGTGGAAACATTTGGGGTTGTTTGGAGTAAAAGTAAGTCTGTATATATATGACAGCCAACACAAACAGATGTTAGAAAAGGTCTACTCTCTTTTATCCCGGAAACAATCCACACTTAAGTTGTTTGTCTAGTTCCCTGGATTTAGCTGCCAAACTCCAATTCACTGCCTCTCTCTTTCTTTTTTTGTGCTGTCAACTTTACTTTCACTCTCATCTCATCTATTATCCCCACCCAGTTTATAGAAATAGTTGGTAAAGGGTCAGAAAGACAGGAAGGCTTGGAGACAGTGGACTGTGTGTTAGACTTTTTGCGTAGCATTTAGGAACTGGTGGAGAGAAGAACATGACAGCAATGCTGACAGCACTGACTTTCCTCCCTGCTAATTCATGTCAAACAAATAATCAGGGAATTTTCTTGTGTTTAGCCCAGGAGATACGATTCATTTCCCACTAACAGAGGACAACGAATCATTGCCCATGATCACTAAACAATCTGTCGTTTTGTACCTGGCAAAGTGCCTGTATACATGAATTTTCAACTGTGGTGTGAAACTGAGCAGCCCTTGATGTATTAAAGACTTTATTAAATGGGCAAAATATGACATGTACCATGGTTTTTAACAGCCGTTAGCCTAGTGTGAGACTTAAAAGAGAGTGAAAGTTTTATATGGAAAGAGCCCATCTGGTTCAGTTTAAAAGCAGGGATGTGTGGAGGAACAGCAAGGATTTCCACCACATCGGAACACTTTAACACAGCAACGTCCAGTTCCTAAGCCTATCCTGAGCACCTACAGTTTATTTAATACCTCATGGGATTGACTCAATGCTCACACAACTAAGCCTATATTCTTGTCTGTTTGGTATATTTAGAATCAAGTGCATTTAATGAGATGGTGAACACCTTTTTTTTCCATGTTCCTCCTTCATTAACAACATACTTTACTATGCAATCCACCAATACTGCAAAGCAATGAATGATAACTATACCTTCAATGTAAGAAAATTATATACAATTATATATTGAAAGAAACTGCTCTGATTTCCTCTCCAGGATTCCAGGTGCTCAGTGGATCACATGTAACTGAACGCTCCAGGCAGAAGGTCAGATTCAAAAAAACATTTCCGCGTGTGTTCCTACTTGAGCAGTGTCTCCCTCACAGAGTTCATCAAGCTGCTCTGGTGAAGCACTGCTGAACGATAGGCTTCCAGTTACCTATTTTCGGAATGCACTGCGATAAATCGGAGCTGAAAGTTTGCCGCTAACTGCCTTAGAAAAGCCAAAGTCAACAGGAGCAGAGCAACCTCTGGGTTCAGTTCCACCGGAGCTTGGTGGGTCATGGCTAGTGTGCTGTTTAGCCATCTGACCGCTTTTCTCCACATGAGGGCCCATACTCTTAGCGGGC
This sequence comes from Rutilus rutilus, assembly GCF_951802725.1. Taxonomy (NCBI): domain Eukaryota; kingdom Metazoa; phylum Chordata; class Actinopteri; order Cypriniformes; family Leuciscidae; genus Rutilus; species Rutilus rutilus. The sequence continues at coordinate 15,913,926 of NC_140212.1, read as the reverse complement.
TGGTTAAGCGGGGACAAAGATCATAAAACATGATGAGGATGTTGATGGGAATGACAGCAATATTGTTGTTGATGCCGCAGGGTGATGATGGTAATGATAGAGTTCACTTCCTCAGGCTTGTCTAGCGAGGCACAGTTGACAACTGTGGCCTGTACCTCAGAAGTGCTATAATTCCAACAACAAACAATGTGTCTTTTAAGATCGGGCAATACTCGATAGATAGAGGCAAAGAGCCCTGATAAGAGCTACATTTACAGCCTCAATCTTTATTTCTGAATGTGGGCTCAGCAGAGTTGCTCCATTCTAGGTGGCCTCCAAAGCCACAGTGGAGTATCTTGTGGCAGGGAAAAAGGGCATTCCAACAGAACTGGGGAAAAGAGTGGGCTGAGGGAGAAACCTCAAGAAATTTGGGTTGGGGGAGAATTATGGAAGACCCAAAAGCCACAGCCCAAGAGAGGAAATAGGAACTCTGCATCTCAAGACTCAATCCTCCAGGCCAAACATTATAACATGTGATTAAGTCAACTTGCTGCTTTCCACGAAAGAGCCTGGAAGGAAATCTGCTGCTACAGATGTATGTATGTTTGTTGAGATACTCTCTTTTCTCTCTGACTGATAAACGCAAGGGTTCAGCATTAATGAACCAAAGTGTGCATTGGGACATTTCCAGCTGACGAGCTCCTAGTCACCATCATTCATCCATGAATCTAAATGTTGTGTTTCTCCAAAAACAAATATTACCGGTTATAGAAAAAGGAATACCAGGCAGAACCAAAGCAGTGGTTCCTGATTATATGGAACAATCATGCATGGAACCTGACGTCAGAGAGTGGCCTGCACTCCCTGTGAAAACAAGAAGGGGGGAGAGATGGGCAGAATGAAAGACTGAAAAAGAGAACGAGAGATGGGTTGACCCTCTTACATCCCCTCTGGACCCTCCCCTGTCAATACAAATCCCTTGAGAGACAGATAGTCACGCACCTGGTCCCCACCACAAGCACATGCTTATCTCAGCTCTGCAAATAGGATGGCATGGAAAAGAAAACACACACACACACAGGGTGCTGGAGTCATGGATTCCTACTCCCCAGTCAACCTTTGACGCCCTCCATGGGCTCTCACTCTCTGCCTGATGGGCTACAGGCTTGAGAGATAAGCTTTATGTGGCACTATGATGGTATTCATTTTTCATCATTAGCATCAGAAGAGTGCTTTTCAAGGTTCTCCTACCATGCTAATCCTTGCAAAGACTTCTAGTCTGGAGTGAATCAGAGATTATCAGGACATGGCAGGGTTGGAGGTGATGGAAGAACTTCCATTCGATTAGTCACCGTTTCTTTTTCATATTGAAGTCTTGAGCCCTTGAGGCCACCGTGATGGAGACGAGTAGTGAAACAGATTGAAACAATTCATTTTAGTGGGAGCAATTGTTCCTCCATTTCGGATTCAAAGGGGTCGGAACAAATGGAATGTGAACTATCCCTTTTCAAACAGCCAAACTTATAAACACACATTTAGCAAAAACGTCAAAGAAATTCCAGCTGCCCGGAGAACATGTTTGGAGCGGGTGGCTTGGCCACATTCCAAAAAAAGAGTGGGTGGAAACAACACTACATTGAATTAAAGCCGCATCCTAATCCCAGCAGGAAATCTTCTACTTTCCCCAAAAAACAGTGCTGCCACTTTCCTACTTAGTGGTCAACTTCAATAACAATTAAACCTCATAACTTACTAAATAATCAGGCACAAGTGTCAATGACATCTAAAATTGTCTATTATAGAAAAAAAAGAAAAAAGTTTCAAACATGTGGCAAGTTTATGTTGGTTTCATGTAGTTTTGAAACACTTTTATGCCTGGTTCAGATTACACGATTTTAGCCCGATTTTGGCACGATCCGTTTGACGTAGGGTGTCGTGGGGATTCGTAAACGACAAGGGGCATCGGGACGCAAGATTCGATCGTTTCATCTCGTAAAGTGTGTCATTGTGGGCGACAACCTACGTCGCGTCTGCGATGCTTCACGACATCACGACAAAAAGACTAGCATGTTTAATTTTTTAACGGTCCTCCACGACGGGTTCCGTCAAGAGTGAGCGAGTATGTGAGTGACTGTGAGTGTGCGCTAGTGAGTGAGAGTGCGAGCAACAGTGAGTGTGTGTGTGCGACAGTGAGTGTGTGTGTGTGCGTGCGAGAGCGACTGTGTGTGTCTGTGCGAGTGAGCGATTGTGTGTGCTTGAGTGAGTGAGTGAGCGAGCGAGCGACAGTGTGTGTGTGTGTGTGTGTGTGTGTGTGTGTGTGTGTGTGTGTGTGTGTGTGCCATAAAAAAAAGCTATTTTCTGTACAATATTTTTAGATATTAACTATGGTCTTCCCTCATGTCTTGCTCACTCCATCTCTTTCTTTATTTTTGGTGCAAGATTTGGTCTCTTTTGAAACATTTTGCAGCTGGTTTTGATTGAACTCAAGCAGGGAATCAATGCACACTTACCAACCAGAACAATAAGCAAAAGGCAGGGATGTACAGTAAGTATAACTGTGCCTATTGTGGCCTAAAAATAACATGAAAGGGAGGTCAGCCATCAGCCCGAACCAGAGGAAGAGGCCACCACAACACTGGGCTCAGTCCCAACTAAATATCCCAGCAGAATAATACTAACATAGACAAGCACAATAGTAGATCAATGAACACTCAGCTGCCCAGGAGTCAGCAGTTATGTAGCCAAGGTTAGAATAACAAACACAGACAAACTGTTAAGGTCCAATCCACTGCAAAACTAACTGAGGAACTATTGGGTCCAAAATGTGCACGCCAGACATTGTGGAAATTAGATTCTCACACACACACACACACACTAACGCGTTGTGTTTTCATGTTTTATGGGGACTTTCCATAAACATATTGATTTTTATACTGTACAAACTGTATATTCTATCCAATTACACCCACCCTACACCTAAACCTACACATCACACATTTTTACATTTTCAAAAAAAACCTTAGTATGACTTCATTATTATTATTATAATATTATTTTACATTTTATTTATTGGCACCTTACATGACACTCAAGGACACCTTACAAACACAATAAAACAATAAACAAATACTCATTATTACAGCCTGGATACCAGTACTAAAATGCAAAAGTAATCACATAAAAGCCTGCCGAAAAAGATGGGTCTTAAGGCGAGATTTAAAAACACAAAGACTTCCACTGTTTTGCACATCCTATGGCAGCAGGTTCCATAAATAAGGAGCTACATGACTAAAGGCCCGGGACCCCATGGAAGTAGTGTGAGTTCGAGGGAGAACAAATGTGAGTGAAGAAGATGATCTTAAAGTCCGAGAAGGAGTGTAAATATGAAGAAGGTCAGATAAGTATGAAGGAGCAAGACTGTTGAGTGCCTTGTAAGTAAGAAGAAGAATTTTAGTAGAGCAAGTTTAGTAATATGGGAGTAATGTGTTCAGCTAGGGGAGTTCTGCAGATGATTCGAGCAGACGAATAGGGGTAAAAGATAAATAATAAATAAAAGAGGACCCAATACTGAGCCCTGCGGGACACCTGTATTGACATACGAAGGCTTTGAACATACAGTGCCCTCCACAATTATTGAACCCCCTGGTAAATATGATCAAAATTGGCTGTAAAAAATAAATCTGCATCGATTATCCTTGTGATCTTTCATTCAAAAAATGTGAAAAATTCTAACCTTTCATTGAAGTAAAAGAATTGAAAGTGGGGGGAAATCACATTATGAAATAAATGTTTTTCTCCAAAACACGTTGGCCACAATTATTGAAACCCTTTTATTAAATACTTTTTGCAATCTCCTTTTGCCAAGATAACAGCTCTGAGTCTTCTTCTATAATGCCTGATGAGTTTGGAGAATAACTGACAAGAGATCAGAGACCATTCCTCCATACAGAATCTCTCCAGATCCTTCAGATTCCCAGATCCATGTTGGTGCTTCTCCTCTTCAGTTCAGCCCACTCATCAGGTCAGGGGACTGAGACGGTCATGGCAGAAGCTTCATTTTGTGCTCCACAACAAATTTTTGTTTTGATTTTGATGTTTGTTTTGGATCGTTGTCCTGATGGAAGATCCAACCACGGCATATTATAAGATTTCTAGCAGAAGGCGTCAGGTTTTGATTTTTTATCTGTTGATATTTGATAGAATCCACAATGCCATGTATCTGAACAAGAAGTCCAGGACCTCCAGCAGAAAAATATGCCCACAACATTAAAGATCCAATGGTATATTAAATTGTACACATGGGGTACTTTTTATCCTTGTGTTCACCAAACCCATCTAGTGTGTTTGCTGCCAAAAAGCTCTGTTTTAGTCTCATCTGACCACAGAACCCTGTGTTGTTTGAAGATCCAGTCGTGTCTGACAATTAAATTTGCTGGAATTTGTTTTTGGATGAGCGAGGAGGTTTTTTTTTAAACCCTCCCAAACAACATGTGGGGATGTAGGGGTTGTTTGATAATTTTTTTTTTTAGGCTTTCTGACCCTAAGACTCAACTAATCTCTGCAATTCTCCATCTGTGATCCTTGGAGAGTCTTTGGCCACTCAAACTTTCATACTCGCCGTGCATTAAGACAGTATAGACACACGTCCTTTTCCTGGCAGATTCATAACATCTTTAGTTGGTTATAACTTCTTAATTATTGCCCTGATGGTCAAAATGGGGATTTTCAATTCTTTAGCTATTGTCTTACAGCCACTTTCTAGTTTGTGATGCTCAACAATCTTTTGCTACGCATCAGAACTATATTCTGTGGTTTTACTCATTGTGATGGATGATTAAGGGGATTTGGCCTTTGTGTTTCCTCATATTTAAACTTCTGTGAAACACGAAGTCATAGCTGGACAGTTTCATGTTCCTAGTCACCCTGGTGTACTAAAAAAGGTAAATATTAATGGGAATATACTTCAGAGATATTTTACTCGTAAAAAATTCTAGGGGTTTCAATAATTGTGTCCAACATGTTTTGGAGAAAAACATTTATTTCATAATGTGATTTCCCCCCACTTTCAATTCTTTTACTTCAATGAAAGGTTAGAATTTTGCACATTTTTTGAATGAAAGATCACAAGGATAATCGATGCAGATTTATTTTTTACAGCCAATTTTGATCATATTTACCAGGGGGTTCAATAATTGTGGAGGGCACTGTAACTGCTACAACTGTACAAATTGAGTACGACCCGTAAAGTACAGTATAAGACTTATAAGCTGTTTTCCTTATGGGGACCAAAAATTGTCCCCACAAGGAGAAGGATTTTGGATATTGCAACTTTGTGGGGACATTTTGTCCCTATAATGCAGGGTTTACCAGGCCACCCCCCCCCACACACACACACACACACACACACACACACAAATCATAAGTGCATTATGAATTACAATGTTTAAGCTTCATAATCATAACCAATATTCACACAGCAGCTTCAACTTCTTTTTTATTAGAAATAAACATTACTTAAATTAAGCTGGGCAGGTCTAATCAAAGCTATATACATAACTGAACAATACAATACACCGAACATTCAGAGAGACCTGACCAGACCAGGTTCCTGCATTGCTTCTTTGAGGCTCAATATCAAACCCTAACAGATTACATCCACACACACAGCTGGCTCATCAGCGAGTAGTCTTTTCACATCAACACTAACACACCAGCCTGCATTCCAAGGTGGCTTATCCTGGCACTAGTTGCCTTTAACAAACAGCATGGAGTCACGGCCATCCAATGCCTTACAGGGTAAAAGCATTCACCAAAGCCAAGGATGGGTGGCAGACAAAAAGCAGCTAAACCTAACCTCATATAGTAATAAAAAAGGTGAGATCTTTCAGCACTGAGTCATTAAGTATATTTTATATTTCTTTTTTAAAATGCAACAGAGGATATCACCAAAAAAAAAAAAAAAAAAAAAGAATAATGGCCAAATAATCACATAGGCCTATGTAACAAACAAAAAAACAAAAAAATAATTTAACAAAATAAAATACAATCAATAAGAAGATATCAGTACATAATAAATTAAAAAAACACAAACACTTGTAATATAAGTTTGTTTCAGACCATAACGCCAATCTAGGATTCAGAACAAGATGTCATTTACAGACACATCTTAGTTAAAGTAGCGAAAAATGTTTTAATAAAAAAGTTATGTAAAGTTATGTAATAAAGTTACATAATAATGTAAAAGTTCAACTTTATTAATGAGCTGTAAGGGGAGAAAGCTACAAAAAACAAGTGGCCCCTCATACATGACATCTCTATAAAATGTTGATCCCTCCAAGTTGTGTTTACGGCACAATCTATCCCTATGTAAACAGGTCTGTTGCATCTGTTCTTATTTTAAACATTCTTTAATACTAGAATGGCCCTCCTCTCCCCCCAGCTTCATTATAGTGTTTGCTGTGGATATCAGCATGTGCGCCTTGTAAATAGCACTCAGTTTCTCCATGCGATAAACATACAGTACAGTGCTGTCACCTGTGGCTGCATCTCCTGCTCATTACAGATCACTCATAACACTGGAGCAGTGCTCCTAGAGAGAGAGATTCTGATTAAAGGCTCGGAATACAAGCCTGCGCTCCTGTGGTACTCCACTATCAGGCCTCAGCTCAGCAGCTCCAGATGTGGAGACACTAGGTCATTACTGGAGGCCTCCCATGTGGTGTGTGCTAACTCTCTTCCAGCTCATTACATTACAAACACTCACTGCTCTACGCTGGGGTGTTTGGCTCGTCTGGAGGCTTCATCTTGATGAGTTTGCGGTTTTTGAGCCCAGTCTGCACACACTGACCGCTTCAGGTCTCAGACGGCACACCCACAGACATTTATGAACCGTGTGATGTGCGTTTGATGCTGGTGTTTCTGACAGGCTTCTTAACTAACTTAACCATCAAGTTTAACCATAATGTACATGCTGGTCGACCATCTGTAGCAGCTAAAATCTTGCTGGTGAACAACATGGCTTAAGGTTTAAAAACTAGACTACTAGCTAACTATCATAAACAATGTGTGGCATTAAATCTTTGAAACATCCAACGGTTTTCTTTTCTTTTCATTCTTATCTTTTCAAATCTTGAAATATACTTCATCATACTCGTATACTCAATACAATTTCAGAATACTAGCCCCAGAAAAAGGAAGCTGTGGTTACCAATATACTGTGCATCCTTAACATAAAATGAATATTATATTAAATAGTATTAATTTTCATTTAATTAATTTTACATATTTCAATAATTGTATAAAAAAAATTATAATATTTTTTAAATATATTTACTTTGGTCAATCAGGGGCCAATCCCCTATTTTAATGATTTATTTAAATGTCAAATTCTAATTAGTATATGTTGTGATAATTATGTTTGAATGTCCATTTTATGCTCACGCAACTTTTTACTTTTGTTTTCAGTATGTAGCCTACTAGAGCCTACTTTTTTTTTTTTTTTTTTTTAATAAAAAAAACACAACAAGTATAGATGTATAATAGCGGCAATTTATTGGTTATAATTGTCTACAACATAAAAATAATTATCGGCTTATCAGTATCATAATTTCAGTGCTTGTGCATCCTTAATTCATGTCAATCAGTCAGCCATTTTTCTGTCTAAATATAGTCAGTTTGTGGTCAGAATTAGCACCCCTTCTGGAGGGAAATGGGGAAAAGAGTTTTTCCCATTTGACAAACATATCACGCAGCTTCCTTGTCTTCAACGAGTTCGGGAAGCTGTTTACCTGCAGCTCAACAGGATCATCATACAATCATCACCCCCAAAAGCTGTGATACAAACAGTCTCAGGTTGGCAGCATCAGAAGATAATTGCATACAACATGAGCATGGCTGTGTATAATCCGTGTAAATACCCCTATATGGGATGGAAGCGTTGACATTTAACTGCAGAGTAAATGATCCCTCTTCACTCTGTCCCTCATTAACAGATAGGTGTTGTTAAATGGGGGTTAGAGGTTTTGGAGTCATCGCTTTGGCCTATGTATGTTAGCATGCTAAAAGCTTAATGGGGCTTTGCCCACACAACTTACACAGATCAGAGCCTTGCGTGTGCTTGAGTGAAGAGCACGGCTCTTTCATCTACAGCAGTGTGTTTACAAAGGGCCTCTGCTCTGTGTTATCATCAGCTATGAGAGTCTCAATCCGCGCCTTCCTCTAAAAACTTAAAATGCCCAAGTGGCCGCGATGCAAGAAGAAAGGCCCCTCTAATGGATTCTGACTCATTAGCTACGGAATACTGTATTTACATCAGATGCATTATGCTCTATTACTAATCACCCACGCACACAGTTCACTGCTTTGAAGAAATCTTCTCCACTAAAGATATTCAAACATCAGATTCACAAAGATTAGGGAACTTCTTTGGAAAGACATTTTAGCGTGACTTAGCTTATGCTTGATATTACAAAGAAGGTTAGGCCAAAAACACACGCTACATAACATGGTTGGGCAAAATTCAGAATGGAAGAACTGGCCCTCTTTCAGTTATGAGTGTGAATCTAAATTGAATTGACCATGCTAAAGAGTTAAAAGAAAAAGACGGGTGCACACAGGTGCATTCTGGGAATTCTACCTGTGAGGCAAACTTTTTTTCAAAACTTAACTTAAACAAGGCTTTGTGAAGCCACGTTCAAAATCTTTCCTATTCCAGCTAAACATTAGTGACATACATTTTCAATTAAATTTATTTGTACTTGCTTTTTAAATTTTGAATTGACAGTTTTTAATCCTTTTTGTGACCTTGTCAAACTAAATTTTTTGTATTATTTATATATTATTACAGTATTTTTGAATTAGCTTTTATTTTTAGATTATCAGTTTTCATTTTAAAATTCATTTAAGCTTGAACAATTTTGCCAAGTGCTTTATATATATTTTTTCGATATTTCTATATTGCTTTTTTTTTTTTTTTTTTTTTACTTTAGCACTTCAACTTAAACATTTATTTCAGTTAGTTGTCAACTAAACATTTCTTATTGTCATTTAAGTTTTTTTTTTTGTTAATTTAAGCTGTTTTCACTAATTCTGTCATGACAAGTCTCAAAAGATTGGTATGGTAATCGAGATTGACATGGTAATGGATATGGCAATGTTAATGTACTGTATTTGGTCTACGCTGCTGCTGCTGCTGCAGAGCAAGTACAGAGATTTGCTACTGCCAATACATTATAGATATGCTGCTGTGAGCATGTAAGACACGCTACTGCTGCTGCACATGTAACGTACGTGATTTAACCCCTGTAGCAGATCTATACAGGTGGAGCTGGGGAAGGTGGAGGATTTTTGAAAGCGCGCTGCATACTGCTACCAGAAACACCCCGGTATTTGTTTGAATGTTGAGCGCAAGTTCATTGGACGCTGATGCAATCAGCTGTGCCATGTAGATAATGATGTGATCGCTACCAAATGAGTCAAAGACTTATCAGCCTTGCCCCATCTAGAGTTTCATTCCAGAAATAGGTAAATATTAATATCCCATCTTTATTTTAATTTAACAATAACACTGTTGCAAAGCCATTTTCAACTCAGTTCTGAATGACGCACAACCCTGCTATAAAATAGTAAAACTGAATAAAATGACTGTTGGGATACAAAGTGGTCCTTTGCTATCACAGAAATATATAAATATAATAATCAATATCCAGGTCTACAATCCACTAATCTCATAGCCAATAACATCTGGCTTCTGCTTGCCAAATGTCATGAATCTAATAGTTTAAGCAGAGAATTTCAGAGCCTGTTTGCTTAACTCTTGGAACCGTGTGGCCTCCAGGACATGATTACATGAGATGCTGTGTTTTCTAATACTGGATGTATTGTGTTTGGCCAGGAAGCAGGTCCGGCCTCTGGAACAGCGTCCAGCGATGTGTTAGGTTTGGCACGACAATCCCACCTCCGTCAACATATTCAGATTGTCTTGAGTTCCCACTCCCATTCTCCCCTTACACATGTACTTGTTCACTTGAACAAACTCTTTTGCCTGGGCTACCCCCAAACTCACGGGCGAGATTAACAGGATGTAAACTGTTGTGACAATCTTATCAGACCTTGACTTGCCTCCAAAAGGCAATAACAACACAGTGTTTTGGATTAAGGGGTCCAAAGGTAATTAATCAAAAATCTGCTTGAACGTGTCAAACAGATAAAGCCATTAGAGGCAATATTTCCAATTGCACCCAGTTTTGAGAACGTGGCCACCATGTTGCTGTTGTTACAGGGGCCCTATAACAGTTTCTAAGATGGATTTGTCATGGCCAAGCTGTGGCCTGAGAGACTCTGAGTTAAAGTTCAGGGACCATGTGGCTAAGTAGTGTGGTGCTGAGAGGTGAAAGCACTCACTTCATTTCTCTTCATTATGGGCTGCTGACGAAAACCAAATGGGAAGCTGGAACCGGCAGGAAGCCAGAGCGCGTGGTGCCCAATTAAGGTCCTGAGCGGGGAACAGGGCATGGCATTGCCAGAGCATAAACAGCAGTGCTAATCTGTGCCATGTCTGCCTTATGAATGACCCAACACTTCATAATTTATGGGTGGGCACTGGCGCGTGGGGAGAGACCTATAAAAGGCCTGAGAGAGGATGAGGGCCGTCTAATCCAGAGTGTACGTGTGCAGCGCGGCCCCTAGTGAAAAACTGAAGGGGAACCGTAGCCATTTACTCAAACATAAGGGCTGAAAGTGCCAAATTTTAAAAGTAGGATTTAAAAGTAGAAATGTGAAGCTTATTTGAATAGCTTCATTGAAAGCTTCTTTTAATGTAGAGGAACCTAGAGGACAATCACATCTCAGTGGGACAGTATCATTCCAAACAATCTCCCAGTTAAAGGAATATTTCAATATTCAAAGAAGCTTTCTGAAGGAGATTGAATCATGCAAATGGTTTGACATCACATTCGTAAGTCTGTTCAGTTTTTCCACACAACAGCTTACATTTTCTTATTATGCAGAGCTTTCCTGCTGTTTGTTTACATTAATGCGCTTCGAAACTCTATGCGAGGTGATTGATACTAAAAAAGATTGGCTGGAGGAGAACAATCAGTTTTGTCTGTGTCTTCAAAAGAGCCGATGAATGCATTATCTCAACATCACAGAATATTCGGTCCAGCATGCAATTTGTAAAGTGCTTTCATCCAATGAGGAAAATTAGACTGTCTGCAGGTCTAGACGCACAGTGATTGATCGAGTCAGATAATTTCGCAAACACACCACGGCGTTCCCGCAGATTCAGGGTTTTCTCTTCCTGCATCGGCTCATCAACCTCCTGTCGTTTTAAGACAAACCAGAATGTTCCTGGTTTCATTTTCTTGGCCTCAACAAAAGCCCGGTAAGTAATTAGTCCCACTTTTGGGCTTTTCTTACTTATCTGGAAAGAATGTGGTAGAACTCGCTTCACATGTTTGGCTTTACTGATACGGTGGCTCCAGCAATATTCTCCACTCAGCGACCCGGGCCAATCAGTTGTGTCCCTTGCTATTGTACCTGTTTATTCAAAGACAGAGACGTCATGCTTTGTTCTTGATAAAAAAAATAACGGTAACCAAATGCTTGATTATTCTTCACAAAAGCCTGCAAACCTGCATTGTTAAGTATTTACAGGCTCTGTCAAAACGTTGCGAATCCTTCATTGGACTGTGAGCATAATGACTCTGCTCTGCTGTGTTATGATTTTCCACCAAAACAAATGCTGCCATGGCACATATCAAGCTAGCAGACACAAAACATAATAGACAAAAAGAGACACAGCTAGCTTACCGTTCAAGCTAAAATTGAGGCAAACCAGGACCTTCTGACCAAATGATGCTGCAAGAATGAATTCATACAGTTGTTAAAATCACATTGTGATGACACACACCTGTGCTCTGGACTGAATTAACAAGAGGACTGTCAAAAACAGGTGTATAAAAATGTATCATTTGACATCTGACCAATTAAATTCTTGTAGCAAACGAATCGTGCACTTTTTTTGTTATTTAGCATATCCGCATGAATAGAGATTAATAACACTGCTAAATGTAATATTTAGAGATCTAAAAATCAATGCGTCTTTCGTACTTTTTAGGGTGTTCATTTACTTACTCATTATTTCCACAAAATAATATTGATATTCTGATATCTGCCTTTGATGGGTAATTGGCCAGTCAAAATAAAGAGTGTCAAATTGGTATTGGCCAAAATTTTAAAAAACTGTGCATCCCTTCTCATGAACAGTTCATTCCCTTTTTTTGACGTTTGCTCATCTTTTCCTGGGGAAAATACAATTATAAAATTCTTAATTGATCTCTTTCAGGAATAAATATTATGACAGATATTCCATTAGCATTCCTGTTGGATCTTTTGATTAGGAAATTATCACAGGTAGCAGTCTCCCTGCAGCAACTTGCTCAAGGGTGTAATAGTGATATAAAGATAGTGGTATCCATCAAGCCCAGATATTTTACCTTAATATACTATATAAGATATAAAGCAGTATATACAGTAAACACTAAAAAATGCATCACCTGTATACATTACATGGCCAAAAATATGTGAACACCCATGTCTAATTACTGGGTTTGGCTATTTCAGCAACACTGATGTCTAACAGGTGCATAAAATCAAGTATACAGCCACATTTTTTTGTAAAATAAAGTATATTTTCTGTTCTAGAATTACAGTGCCCCTACCAGTGCAAGGTCCTAGATTTGAACCCCACTAAACACCTTTGGGGTGAATGGGTATGCTGACTGTAAGCAAGACCGCACCAGCCAACAATAGCGCCTGGCCTCACTGAAGCTTGTGGCTGAGTAAAGGCCTCCCTAGAAATAGAGCCTGCATAGACTAGTCGGGTAGTCAACTACTTCAACCACTAGTTGGTGCTGTTGGAAGCCATCTGAGCACTCGAGCACGCAATAACCATAACGATGCGATTGTTTTACTTAACGTAAACAAGCAAGCCATGACAAAAACCAAAGAGAGTATGTTGCCTTCCTTCAGAAGGTCTGGACTCAATCGCAGCTTTCATTGGCCAAGGACTGCCCAAGAGGACGTCTGACTGACATGTAAAGCAACCAATCCCAGTTTGCTTTGTGCCGTGTCATGAAAATAAAAAGTCTATGTCCCTACAATAATAGACCAGCATGCATCTAATAAATTATTCATTTAAGAACGTTGTGCAAGTTTACTGCAACATACTTTTGAAATCCAGTGTTTAAGTTTATTCTGAAAAAACATCAGCTTTCCTCTTCCAAGAGGGGGTTTGGCATCAAGATGGCTTTATTTCCAGGCAGACCATTAAAGAACGCGACACACACGTCTCCTGGAAATCCTGTAGAATTCAACCAATCAGATGACGACTTCGAAACTCCCAAAGCGTTTCCCATTTTGTGTGCCTTATGCATCAGACGTTGAGCCAACGGTCAGTGGGCATGACATCTGAGGCTGAGACTAGGGGCAGGATGATGTTGACAGCGAATTTACTTCATGATATTTGTCTTATTCTATTCTAAACATTTTGAACCAGTTGAGTGAAGATATGAGTGATGCGAGTACAGATCCATTAGTGCTTTAACTGCTAAAGACCAGTCAAATATGTGAGGAGGCTAATGTTGTATAATACCCATTTAAATTATTTTTATTAATAATATATGTATGCACATATTGCTCAACGTCGAAGATGCAGATGTTAAGGTTTTAATGTGTCACAATGTGTTATTTTGCCTATACAAAATGAAACTCATTGTTTTAATGTTTTTACAATTCATGTATGATATGTAATTGTAGCAAACATTGGGATGTCAACTGATAAACACTTGTTGACACAAACTGTTATTTTGTCATTTTTTAAACAGTAACATAAACCACAAGTAGTTGAGTAACTTGGGTATTGCTTTGATAAGTAACCGACTAGGAGAAATCAGTAGTCGTCCAACCCCTACCTAGGTAACATAACTTATTATGGCATCAAATGGAGAACCTTTTAATGGCAATGGTTTTACAATGGAAATCTCAATAGGTAAATATGAGCATCCATATAATAGTGTTTTAGTGTCTCTAAAGCTTGTAGGGTAAACGTTCTTAAATTAGGACCAAGTCACATGAGGGACTGTGCTTGAGTTTGATTTTCAACAGCCAGTAAGATCTCAGATTCAAAGGCAGGAGGCTCTCTGGGAAATACTCTGATCACTGAGCTGTGAAATTACCACAAATACACAAGAAATCTCTCTCTCTTTTTACTCTCAGAATGTTAATTTCAAAGAAATCCTCCCGAGTGTTATGCTTTGATTGCAGATTTACCATTTTCAGCACTCCATACACAGCACACATAACTGAAAAAATCTAATAAAAACATACTATAAGTTTCATTCAGAAAAAGAATGAGATGTTGCAAATAAATAAATAAATAAATGCATGTTCTCTATGTAGAAACAGAAAGACATTCATTAATACATTGATGCACTGAAAAATGTTCATGCACCACAGAAAAGCTGCAACACAGCCAAGTGCAAATGACAGAAAAACACAAATACACTAACACATGCACAAACAACAAAAAGGCCATGAATAAATGTATAAATCAGCTAAATATGGCTTACAGAAAACCTCAAAAACAGTAAATGCAGGGTGAGACAGAAGCCATAATTAGATCCACGTAATGATTTTCCTCAGTCGTTTGTAGTTTTCCTTCTTTTTATTTCTTTTAACCCAGAGCAACATTCTCTGCACACCCACTTAAACATGAGGTCAGTGGGGAGCTCGGGCTTGGCCGGGCCTCAGGAGTGGGAAAGAGCTTCTCTCAGCGTAATACCACTGGAGACGCTGAACGGGAGCACGGAGAAATACACTCGGCAGGCAGCTAATAGCAGAGGGGGGAAACACTTTTGGCAAATGCAAGCGAGATGCTCCACTGAATGTTTGCACAAATGGGATTGCACCTACTAATTATGGTAACAGAGTACACTTAAAGGCTGACGTATGGACAAACTGTTGTGGTGAGCTGGCATGGACAACAGACCGAGGTCGTGAGGTTCCAGGGCTAAGCCAAGGCTCTGTTATCCTGGTGCAACTCTTTTAGTGGCAGAAATTTCGTAGTCCCCATGGCTGACGTGATGATCAGTGTATGAGGTAATCTCACGAAACCTGTCAAGAACATCTCCGGGTCATATCAAAAAACGAAATAAAAAAAAGTGTATTTTAAGAACATTAACATTACACATTGTGAAGTTGAAGGTGCAATTCTGACAACTGCTATTATTTATACCTGATTTATTATCATTTATTACTGCTGTTAAATGATGCTGGTTTAAAATAAAATAAAATACTTTATATTAACTACAAAATAAAATAGTGCATTCAATTAAATATCTTTTGTTTCTGTTTCAAATTGCAACAGTGGATTTTACAAAAAAATATATATATATTTTTTGGGGAATATATATATATATATATATAAAAAAAAATGTATTACTTTTATTTCTTTCCTGTTGATTTTTGAGTGATTTGGGACATGGTTTTGACAGGTTTTGTGAAATTCATTGGGCAAAATTAGAGCAATGTCAACACATAAGGATTGTGTTCCATTGCAACCAAAATCCAACCTCAGGTTACAGTATGTTATCGAGTCAAAGCGTGACGGATACACTGCTAATTTGCTTGAATGATACTGCTATCCCTTCCATGGCATGAATCAGACTGCAGTATCCAGACAAACTCTAATCTAATCATTTTGGGGCTCCAAACACAGCTGGGTATCTGCAGAAATACAGATAACAACTGTTCTAAACACGAAAGCCTGTGACTATTCCAGGCACTGAACTTCAAGGCATTATGTCTGCTTGTAAAACACTGCAGTCCACCACTAAAAACAAGACTGTCTGCGTTGGACTATAGAGTATATCTAAAACTGGCACTGACATGCTCGCAGAAGAAGAAGATCTTTCCCCTGTAGACCTCTGCTGATCCAATATAAATGAACAGAGACTGTGTGGGCTATAGATCTGAAGGGAAGACTTCTATAGCAGAAAACTCAGTGGACAACTTTGCTCACAGCAGCATTGTGTAAGCCTGTCCCTTTGAATGCATAGTAAGAATGGATAGAGAGGCTGATTAAAAACGAAGTTCTTCTGCAACCAAGCATTAAAAAGCATTCTGAGTGTTCATCCAAAAAATAAACATTTTGTCATTTACGTACCTTCATGTTATTCCAAACCATGGAATTGGACATGTGACAGTTGAGAACCATTGGAGTTTGGTGTCACTGATGTTAAATAGTGGTTATATGCAAATCATATTTGAGATTTTTCAGTGAAAAACAACTTAAATTTGAGTCACTTTCAAACAAAACTTTTGCATGGCTTCAGAAGACTTAAAGGGTTACTTCAGGATTTAGCATTAAGCTTTGTATTAGTAGAAAACCTGTAGTATATTCGAATTACCATGCTTTCCACCCTCATATGACCCTGAGACAAGAGATTTATGTATTTTTTGTCTGGAAAAAATCCTCCGATGACGCAAAAATCGTCATTTTGCGTCATCGGAGGATTTTCTGGCCAGAGGCTAAAGACTACAGCCAGTAGATGGCGTTGTTCCGCATGTTTTCAGCCCGCCCATACAGGGTGGGATCTCACTCAGTCAGAATGTACACAGTGTCAGCCGTCTTTCTTTGGAAGCTAAGCTAGCAGGCTCTTGTTCTGTGGAGAAAGCTGAATAGTAGGAGAAAGCTGAGTAAGTAACCATCCTCCTTTTCCCGGACTTGTCCGGCGGGCGAGATCGTTCAAAATGTACGGGATTCAGCTTTTGCTTTCTGCGGTTGCTATTCCTTGTTTACATGCACACCTTTTGTTTCAATCTAACTGAATTCATTCCGATCGGTGAATCTGAATGTAGTGTTTACATGAACGCTGAACAAGTGATCGGTTGATGTGCGTTTTACCATTGCTAAGGAAAATTCCCGCTCCTCCGTGAGAGATGGGAGACCCGGCGCGTCTCAGTAATCATGCCACCGGCCTCGCGCCGTTCTCCCGCGGCCGTCAGCCTCGTCCTGCTCGCCACAGTATACATGATGAATGAATGGCGACTGTAGAACGCAAAAGCCGAATCCCGGACATTTTCGGCTATCTCTAAATCCCTCGCAAACTCATCACGTAGGCTAGCTTTGTTGTTTTAAACTGCGCACTCTTACCGGTAGGCGTGGCCTCCTAAGGCAGCGAAGCAAGTGCATTCTGGGAGTTGTTGTCTTTCATCCACATAAGCCAAAAATACATTTTCTGGCTTTTCTCAGTCTAGAAAGCTCCAAATTCAAAAATTTCTTCACATTTCTTCTACTTAAATGACCTATTTTAAATACACATTCATCTTCCCAGAGGTGAAGTATCCCTTTAAGATGCATGCATTATATAAAACACTTTTGCGGTGCTTTTTTAGCCTAAACATATGAGATATGACAGTCAAGAGGAAGAAAGTATTCACATTATACAAAATGTTTTCTTTTTGTGCTTAACGGCAGAACATAAGTTGTATGAATTTGGAACAATGTGAGTGAGTACGGCATTTTTCATTTTGCATCAAGCATTTGTTTAAGGACAGTACGTTTGAGATTATAAAAGCTAAGCAAACATGCCAATGGGGAAACCGTCACATGCTGTGACACAAAGCATAAGCAAAGAGTCTGATCTGTCGATAGCCTGCCTAATGTGCGGGTAAACAATTAAGAAAGCTACGTGTGTTTTTTGCATCTTCAAACACAGATGAGAGCTCACAAACTTGATGGAAAGCAGTTGTAATGGTAAACAGGTAAAAAGGATGATGGGGAAAAAAGTCTGAGAATGACAAGAAAAATAGAATTGTAAAAATGCATGTCTGACAGAAAAACACACACACACACACACACAAAAATCGCATTCCAGAAGTGCTAATGAATGGGATCATGTTCTAAAAAGCACCTATGTACAGTATAAGTAAGCTTCATAATGGATGCCATATAATATCCACAGAGGTTTTCCTTAGTATCTGAATGAGCTGGTAAAGCGAATGGCTCAGTTTCTCTGTTCTTTAAAACTTGCGCTCTATTGCTAATGCTCTGTGGTAAAAAGAGCTGTCATAACACGTATTAAAACCACAGTATTCTTCAACAATGACACTTGAGTCTCACGCTGCCAAAATAATTACAAACACATTCTCGTATAACGTAACCGGAGCGTTTTCTTGTGTGAAACAAAGCCTTGTTTTCCGTATTCCCATTAGTACAGACAAAAGACAACCAAATAAACATATTCACACACAGAGGTTGAAAGAGACAGCACTGGCTGATATCTATAACAGGTGTCAGTCCCACAGGAGTCACACTATGAACAGGAAGAGAGAATAGTGTAAATCTGCTTATTTATGACAACTTTTATTTATGTGTAAGCCTTTATTTATTGATTTGGTGGAAAAATGTTACTGCTTTTGTTAATGTACAATGATCAAGCAAATATTTAATCTAACGTACCATATTAATTAATGTATCTCTCTCTTAATTAAGCCCAAAAAAGCAAGCAAGTAAATAAATAAATAAAATGTACTTTTGTCTGGAAAGATTTCATTAGTGTAATATTTTTTATATATATATTTATAGAATAAAGAAAAAAAAACTCTATATTTACCACAAGTATTGTTACAGTTAGGAAGACCTGTTATACAGTAAAAATATATTTTTTTGAATTTTCACAATTGCTGGCAGGATTTCTTTGCAGCAATTGGCACCACAACGATATAATTACCTAAATAATAGATGATGGTTTGCATCTCTTTAAAATAAATGCTAAGAGCAGCCAACTCTGACGTCCAATACATTTCAAGAAACCATGCTATTTCATAATTTCCAATTAAATTCATGTAACTTTCATTACAGCTGCTTTTCCTCTATCAACTTACAACACGGTAATATAAATGTCTGTCATTTATCATTGTGTTTCCTATCATATTACTGGAATACCGTCAACAAAATGCCTCATTCTGTATTGCTAGAATACTGTATCATGAAGCTCATTTATCTATACGACAGTCAGGAAATGCCTGGCTGCAAGTAACCAATGCAGACATCTTTAAGCTGAACTATGGCGACTTGATTGATGCGAGTACATATATATCCAGGCCTCAAGCAAATTAGGATATTTTGGCAGGATATAGTTGTAAAATGCCACAGGACGTTAAAATAAGGACTAAAATCAAAGGAAAAGGGAGGGAGTGAAGAGAGAGAGAGAGAGAGAGAGGAATGCCATCGAAACCTCAGAATATGTGGAATATCCCACTTGCTCTGACGGAGTAGTGAGTCAGAGCTAGTCACACTGCCACACGGCAGCTATTCATTCATGAAGTGCTTTTTAATGAGACCCTTGTGAGTGCGGATTTCACTCTGATTATGGCCTTGGAAGGTGGCCTACAATTTCGAACAGTGTTTAAGCCCGCTCGCGAGAATATATCCAGTTTTGAAGAATGTTGGTGCATCCTGGTTTAAGAGAAGACCTGGGCATCTGTGCGGCAGAGTCCACATCACACTAGACCAGTTCATCCGAGGTCGGTATCGTATGCTCTGGTTGGCCCACTTTTGGGAAACAGGCACAGACCACTCAAACAAACCAGCCATGCTGGGAAAGCTTGCACATAATCATCTTCAAACCCACACAATTTTATTTAGCGGCACACTGGAGTGATTACACGAAACTTTCCCAAGAACAATGCATTGCGTAACATTCACTTTTTCTTCCTCTTTCACTCTTTCAGTAGCCGATGCTTCTTTCCAAGCCATTGAGAGGGCATGAGATTTAGAGACCTTGTCGCAAGGCACTGTGGGTTGGCTAATCTGGGATGTGCCGCATGGAGGATTACATGAAAACAGGGGAAGCGCTGAACTGAGGACGGAAAGAGAGGGATGAAGTTCTTCCCTTCATTTGTTCCTTGGAAAAGATCAGCACAAGCTCACAGCAGCTGCGGAGAAGAGCTGCAAAAAGAAAACACAAAGATGAGCCAGGAAGCGGATAAAGAAACGCAGCTGCATCCTAACAACCCACTGACACGTGTGACGAAACAGTCGCACATGCTGTTAGTCAGCATCCAGCGTCCTGGAGAGCTTCTCCTCACGAAAGCGAGGAGAGAGAGATGGACGTGGCAGCACCATCAAGACGTCAAGCTGTGCTCTGCAGAGGCTGGATGAAAAACTGCAGGGTGCATTAAACTCCAGGCAGATGTAGGGATGACAAATGCAAGACTTCATAGAACACGACAATATGAAGTATTCCAGTCATTGGACAATAGCTAAAATCAGATATTTTTTGCCTAAATAAGCATCAGGCCCTTTTTGCCTGGAAAGGGAAAAGAGCAGAGAGTTGAAGTCAAAGGTTAATTTTGTTAATAGCCCTCATTTACTCCTCATAATGCATTCTGAGGAACTGGAGGCTCATTGTGTGTGTAAGAGGTTTGCACAGGCATTGAATTGAAGCCTGAATTCAGCCTGTAAATGAGGCCCTGTGACTTAACCCGACCCGACCTGACCCGACCAGACTGGTAGTGTCAAATTGAAAGACCCAAACACAAGTTAGCTCTTTTATTTCCTCTCTGAGGCAATGACCTAGAAGCATGGAGCCATTATAGCCTTGAAAGCAAAGTGAAATCTGTCTTTACTCCTTTTTTGTGTGAATGTTTTAGGTGGTAACTGACTTAAACCAACCCAAATCGTCCTGAAAACCAGATAGCAAAGGCTAGCTATTAGAATTCCCATTCATCTCATTGGCATTGATCTCCCATGATTAGTCTCAGGTCTGGCAGCAGACCTACCATGTGTCGAATGTTAGAAGAGAGAGAGTGAACAAGAGAAAGAAAGCGGCTGAACAAGATGCAAAGAGAGTAGAGTTTATTTTGCTCCCTCCTATCTGTGAGAGGCCCGCTAACATTAGTTCTGGGTGATTTGGGTAATTATTCCAACATTAGCTGAAAGTGCTTGAACAAATAGCAGCAGTGCCGCCAAATCTCAAAGATGCTGAGTGAGCAGGTAGCATAACTTTCTTGTAACCAAACCAGGACTAACCTTCACACCCGGTCTACAATGCAATCAAATGATCAAGAGGCATCATTGACTGCATGTGTCCAATGCGACTCCTCCAAACTACTGTAAACAGGAAAGTTTTATGATGTACGCTCTTCAGCATGGGCATATAATGAGAGGATTTATAGAAGCACTGACTCAGCGTTTTCTCCCATGAATAAGTAAATTGAGCAGAGCATTTTCTGGCAGAATCTAAACTGAATCTAGTGTTGTGGTTGACAGTGATGGACAAGTGTGGTAGTTACAGAGGGGGAAAAAAAGAGAAAAGAATGGTTGTTAAAATCTGGCTATTGTACTCATTCCTTCGAGGTTAGTGAGTAGAGGGAGAGATTGAGTAAAAATGGACTGTGATAAGATTCATCACAGTTGTTATAAAAATATTTGCAATACATAAAAAAATATATGCTTTCTCGGAATGTGCATTATACCTGGGAATTTAACCCATGACCTTTGTATTGTAAGTGCAGTGCTCTACCTGTTGATCTATAACAGACGAAGCATTTTTTAGTGTTGTAGTCGAGACCAGATCATTCAAGTCAGAGTCAAGAAGAGTGTCGAGTCTTGTCAAGGCTGAGTCCATATCTCGATTCAGACTCGACTGAGCTACCTTTAGTTCCTTTACAAGACATTAAAGGACCAAGAACAACAACTTTTCTTCTACTCTTTCCTCCTCCTTTAGTTTCTCAAACTTTTTCTCTTAGGATATCATCCAAACACAATGAGCGATAACCGAATTAGTTTTTTTCCACATTAGTGTTTTTTTTTAGACATCAAGGTGATTTGACGGTAAGAGGTTTATAAATCGTTGATGGTGGGTGTGCTGGTCCTGTGCTGAGTGGGTTGTTGAGCTGTCATTATCCGTCATTAGACTAATGCAGGCAGGCGCTAAGCCCTTGTCAGACCTCGAGTCGGTTCCTGTAGTCCTCGTCTGGGAGAACACAGTCAATTAACATGTGCTGGCTGATCTTCATTTGCCGTGAGATTGTCCAAACATGGCACAAATCTCACCACCCACATATCTCAACACTCAAACTCACATTTCAGTGTCCACATGTGATGCCTAATTGACATTCCTGTAACACTAGACAAAAAATCAGCGGCTGAAATTATAGTGTCTGTCAGTTATTATAATACATATGACAAAAACAATTGTCTAAATTATGTTACATATTCCTCAAAAGTTCTTGTCATGATATCACTAGTTGACAACATAGTACTATTTTCGGAAATCATAGGCTATGATATTGCGCAGGTGCACGTGATGCAACGCTGTCAGAGCCGACAGACTCGTGTGTCAGACTCATTTCAGTGCAAAATAATTACGTCAAAAACGATTTAATACTGCAAATAGCCTACTAGTTTTTTATGTTTATTTATAATTCATTTAGGCGCACAGTGCGCAGCTAATTAATTTAAAGTTGTTTTTTTTCCTAACGTCATTTTTAGTCGAAAATTTCAGGACTTTAGTCGACCGAGATTTTCTTTGGTTGATTACAGCCCTATTTGATACTATATGTTAAGGCTGATAACACAGTGTCTAATCATTTCTAAGAACTAAATTAATACAAATTAATATTTGAAATATGAAATTATTGATATAAATGAATAATAGTAAGAATGAAAAAGTAAAAAAAAAAAAAAAAATACACATACAAATGGCAAGTAAATATATTAAAAATAAATGAAAAACAAATAATGAAATGAAATAATTGGCACAGAAACTAAAAATGGATGGTCCTTGACTGATCAGGACATTATCAAATGAAAAATGAATAATAATAATAATAATAATAATAATAATGTGCTGCAATACTGTGTGGCTGCACTTTGGCATGAAGCTCTTAATGTTAAGTATGACATTGAGGGAAAGGGGTATTACATTTCTGATTGAGAATTTATGGGTGCTTCTCAGAGATAAGCCTGGAAGCCATAAAGATATTATCATACAATAAATGTGTCATCAACCAGCCTGCAGGACTTAATGCATTTGAAGCACGCCGTGAAATCCAGACAAAGCAAATCCAAACAGAGCGCTTACGATTAAAACACACATACATTCACATGCGCACATAGAGGGACTTTATGTTCTGTATAAAATGACTGATGCTTCATGGATTAAGGTCGCTAACAATCATCATCAGAATGCGTTTCAACTATGACTGCATAAACTGATCATGAGTTTATGAATTTGTTGCATTCTGAGCTAAAAATATATACATATGTTTATTTCAAAAAGAAAAATCTGAATTTATTTAAATTATTATTTTTTATTTATAATTGTTATTTATTATTATTTCCCAAATGAAGCATCACATGAATCCCAGCACTAAAAACTTCTATTAAAAATCTATGCCTGATCTCTGTCCCTTCTAGTCTCTTACCTGCTTGGCCGAGTGGTCTTTCTTTGAGGGCATGCATGGGCTGGAGGTGGGGGTCACTGGGGCACTGCGACTGCCCCCTTTAAACAACGATCGTACTGTCTCCAACCACCTCATCCTGGACAGGACCTCTGAATTCCAAAAAGTCTGGAGAGCTTTAGCGGGCCCGACGAGCTTGAAAGAGCAGTTTGGAACTGTGAGATCCTCTAAAGAAGTCCTGCTAGATGTGTCCAGAGGTACAGATGGAGAAGAGGCCAGATACTGGAGCAGATTACAGAGCGGACTGGTTATGATCTGCTTTACAGGTCCTGTCGTTCTCTGATCCCCCCTCCTGCCTTTACTCAACCAGCCACCAGCAGAGTGACACTCAATCCTTTTCCTGCATTTCTCCTTCCACCATCTGTCGCTTTCCCTTTCGCCCCCTCCCGATCCCTGTCTCTGTCTCTCTCCCTCTCTCCCCCCCTTCCAAAGACCCCATCTTACTTCTCAGTCTCTGACCGAGCAGTCCCCTGGGGTGTCCCATGTTGTAATTGCGATCACTGAGTTGATTCAGTGGCATTCAGCCTGACGCTCAGATTCTTGAACACAGATTAAGTCTCAAAACAATACAATCACATTGGGAAGCGGTATCTTAGAGCTAGCATAGCACTGGAGGGAAGCACTGTAGACAGACTGTTTAAACCAGAACAGACTGGAAGTATGGGCTTAGACTGGACAGCTAAGCCGCAGATATGGACACTCAGTAGTGAGCCAGACCCCCAACCGTTTCTGACACAGCCTGAACATAAGCTTAGTCCAAACCAGTAAAATCTTTCCACTGGCTAACAAATATCTCAACATGCTCTCTGTTGTTCCAGGCATTGTTCTTTTGTGTTTAAATGACTTCAAATAATTATTGAGAAGTCCTAAGAATACAAAGGGAGATATGATAATAGTTAAAGGGGCAGTTCACCCAAACTGAAACTGTCGTTGTTGTTGTGTACTGTTCCTTTTTTTTTTTTTTTTTTTGCCTGTTTGTTGATGTATTGTTAATTGTAATCTTGTTATGTTCTTTAAGTTGTAATTGTTTCATTGTAAGTACCCTCTCGAAAACGAGATGATACATCTCAAGGGGTTAATCCTAATAAATTCTAATAATAAACAACTTATTTTTCTTCGAACAATGACAGTCAATGGGGTCCAATGTTTTTTATGGACCTCATTGAATTTCAATTCATTAAAAAGCTGGAAATTTCTTTAAAATGTCTTCTTTGTTAAGAAGCAGAAAGAAAGTCATACAGGTTTGGAATGACATGAGGGTGAGTAAATAATATAAAGTTTTTATTCATTTTTGGTGAGCTACCCCTTTAACTGGGTATACAGAATAGCATTGTATGCATGGATACACTCAGTCCCAGCGGTGTTTATTATTCAATTAAATGCTGTCCTGAAGCATCTTGTCAAACTCTCTTATGCTCTACATGCCTTCACAGTTTCTTTGTACAGACATGAAGAGAGACACATTGGAAAACTTCTGACAAGGACACGATAGGACATGAGCCCAAACAAAGACAATATTATAGAGAAGATGAATGTAGATTAATAGTGCTCTATATTAAAATATATATATTTCAGATTTGGAACTGACAATACAATACAATAAAATCAACCTTTATCTTGACTCGTCCACCATCTTGAATGTTTTTTCTTTAAAAAAAAAAAAACCTTGTCGCAATGCATTGCAATGGAATTAAATTTTCTGTGCACAATACATGCAAAGCACCCTTAAAGTTTGGGCAAAGGTACCTTAGAAGCCAACATAATTATGCAATACCTGTTTTTGGAAGAGCCTTTATATAGTGGGGACGCTTTGATGCCTTAAAATGTTGTCTATGTGGACAGCACACTTGGTTTTGGAACAGTACTACTGTGACCTATAACCTCTTTTGGATAGACATCCGACTTAAAAAACAAAAAAAAAGGGCTATACCTGTCAAAAACATCTAAAAAATAACAAATAATAAGAAAGTTGGCATAAATGGAGCATGGCCATGATCTAAATGTCAGTTACAGCTTTAAGTGCATATCTAAAATGACCTGTTTTCAGTATGCGTGTCATAACGTTAATAATTCTGCATTAAGAGAGGCATGTTTGACAGGGCCAGACATGCAGGCTGCACCATCTGTGGCCCATGGCTCCGGCTCTACTGTCTGTGGAGAGCTGGATACTACAAAGCAGAAATCATATGGAAAGCTTTGGCTTAACTTGTCTGGGTAATCTCTTTCATATACCACCACGACTTCACACTGAGAATGACTGTGCCAAACCGCATTTTACTTGCACTTTTGGAAGGATGAACGTGAGAACAGGGAGTGATATATTTTATGAGGCAAATAAGATGTGTCAAAATGTGGTTATTCACCAAAGAATAGAACAAATTTTGCAGGAGAGACGCAAATCATATCCTCATCTTTGTCTCTGTGGGGTTTACCTTCTCATTTCCCATTATTCCGTCTGTTAAGCATCTAACCGTTTCAGACCAGTCGCGGGGGATGCACGTTTGTCATACGTAATGTGTATTGTGTTTACATGCTAGCACGTAATAGACTTGCTCTGTATGTAAAATCATTCAATTCCGGCCTTGAAACAATCCAATTAAGCTTTAAACGAAGCCAAACAGAACAATATCCCACTTTAAATGGGCCCAGAGGGAAGGCGAAGAACAATGGATGGACAAAGTATTCCTCAGATGCTTCACTGCTGAATCTGTTTTAGATGTTATTATGAATATAACTCACCCAAAGCCCCTGAAATGAATGGATTTGTTCTTGGCAGATCCATATCACTCAGCATAGGAAGACTCCATATCTGCTTCATTTTCAGCATCTGCTGAGCTAAAACAAGCGAAAAAAGCTTGGCACGAGCGTAAAAATAAATCAATCGATTTGCAGTGCGGGCAAGTGAGCATTTTAAAGTGAGAGGGTATGTGCTAAGACTTCACACATTGTTGAGCGCTTTCAAACACAGATGGTCTAAAGATCGGTTGGAATAGTGCACTGTTTCCAAACTCAACTTTCAGCAATGCAATTATGGGCTGAATCTGAAAAATCAACTTATTTAGATGTGTGGTTAGATGAATTTAGAAACATCACAGTGTTTACAAAGTAAAAGACAAGCAGTTGTGCTCCATAAATCTCCCCGCAATCTTGAGTTAGATTTCCAGTTATGCTACTTCCAAATAACACCACAAGCATCTGTTGACCAAACAGTGATTTTCGGAAGTTCAATACTATTGACATCATAGAGCAAAATGGAAATGCAGTTTCCTCCTTACAGTCTATTACAAACTTAAAGGTCATAGCAAAACAAAAACTTTACTAGCATCATAAGTGGACCTCAGGGAATATTTTTATTGTATTTTTTAAGTATATTTCATTTCATTTTATTTAATAGAATAGAATTTTAACTCCCCCATAATTTGATAACAACCTCTTTGCAACAATTCAATCAATGGCAACAACTATTAAACTCAATATTCTGTTTCACTTGGAAATACGTTACAACACTGAAGTAAAGTCGGTTGCAACTTCCGGTTCATGAGAACTTTTTAAGATCAGCCAGAAATGATCAGGGGCTTTTGAAAGAAAAAGAATGTGTTTGACATTGACATGAATTTTTAACATTGTGATCCTTCAGAAGGATTTACAAAGCAGAAGAAGCTACACTATTGTCAGGAACTGCACAAGGTTTGGCAAACATTCTCGAACACTACTGTTTTACCTCAGCATGACTAAGCAGACCAGGTTTCTAATCACCCAATATTTATCACTAACATGTAAAAGTGGGTGGTAACTGAATCTCTGTGAGGTCACAAAGTTGCATAAGAGACATTTTGGCACTTTATTTTCAAAAGATTCTGAATTTCAGTATGTTTTCATAGTACATCAAGCTATTTTATCTCAAAGGAAAATTTGATTCCTCATGATATGACCCGTTGAAGCAAAGGCCAGGATGTAGAATATACTGCCAGTTCACTCTTTCACAGAAAAATAAACACCATCTTCACCTAACCAACCAGGACTATGGCTGCTCCAACAACAGCAAATGGTGGTTAGGCTTTGGCTCCATTTCACGAGGGATCCGGCCAGGCTTCCCTCAGCCTCCGCAGACCCCAAGGTAAAGAGGGCCTGGTCTGGGGACGTTGGTTTGGATCCTCTCCCTGCACTTCAGCTATCCCACCGCTGCTTTTCAGCACTCACTCTATAGTAAGCGCCTGCCGGGGACCTGCTCTTTCATCCTAGGCCAGGCGGCTAGAAGGAAAATCAATAGGGCCGTAACCATCTCCCCATAAGAAAGCTATTAGCATAAACCAAGCCATGCAGCCCAATTCATTCACATGCAGAAAGATGACGGGTCATTTCTTTTTAACCTCAAGTTTAAAAATGACAGACTTTTGTTAAAGGAAGAGATTTATGTGTAAAGTCATTTTTAATTGTAATAATATTTTACAATATTACTGCTTTTACTGTATTTCCAATCAAATAAAGGCAGCTGAGTGATAGTATTGTATTGCTGTATTTTAAAGAAATAAAACACGACAGAGAGCAAATAGTACATAAGCACACACAAAACCTGTCTGATACAATCTGGCACAATTTTAAAGAGAAGTAGGCCTCTAACAAGTTTCTGGCGTGTGATCAGAGTAACAGGTCCTTTTATTGGACTACAGTCCGAGCGTAGCTTGAGCAATCACTGAAGGGTTGAAAGTGTTGAGTTTTGCTTAATATTCAAGAGTTTATATTGTTACCATCCTTGATGAGGCCCCACGCATACTTCAAAACAGAAGAACAAGCTAACATTTCTGCCCTACAATTTGAAACCTTTATCGCACAAAACTCCCTCAGAGTTCCTCATCTCAAAAGACAGTCTTTCATCTGCAACCCCCCCCCCTCCCATCCTGTAAATCCCATTAAACACCACACACTCTCAAGACATCCCTATACATCAAATGGGCAGCGCTGTCAAGAAGGAAATGTCACGGTTTGCGTCTAGTCCGTGCTTCAGACGATAAAAACAGCCCTTATTTAATTCCACCTCATAACCTGGATTTGATATACGGCTTTTTGAATCCCGAGTGGCAGGTTGTTTGCAAGCAAAAGCGATGCAGATCAGCTTAACTGAACGTCCAACAATGCACAAGGAAGGACTTTCGATACCATATGCAGCACAAACATAGATACCACAAATTGCGAGGTTACAGATGTGATAAACAAAATCATAAAGTGAAATGCCTACACAGCCTTGTTGTCTCTCTTATCCTTTGCCAGCGCCTCCCAGAGACTTTCAGCAACAATCCACTTTGTGATGACGGCTCATGGACACACACACATATGTAAACAATTACACAACTAAAGACAAGCCGACACACATGACAATTGGAAATGGGCTTGAATTAGTAAAACTAAAGCCCCAGTGTTTGCATTGATTGAGTCCTGCTGTTAATAACTGGACGGTGACCTCAGACGTGTTTCCAGGCCAGAGTCTCTGGAAGAGCCCGTCCAATTCCTGCCACTGTGCGGCCGCTCCAAAGAAAACAGGCCAGATAAACAACAGAGATCACTACACGGATTGCGTCACTCAACAGAACTTTTGAAGCAGAATTTTCCGGTGTAAAATGTCACCGGCTTTATTAGTGCTAATGATGTCTCGGGGAGAGAAAGAGTCATGACAAAGAACTATATATATATATATATATATATATATATGTATAGCTGCATTTTTTACAAAGACTTTGAAGTGTTATTGATTATTATTCAAAAAATTATGTCAAAGAAAAATAATAATTAAAAGGCTGAAATTCTAGGGGGAAAAATTGTTTGGCTTAATCTTTTACAGGTATTATTATATTTTATATATTAAGTATTTTTGTAATGTCATAGTAAATCTGTAAAACAGGAAATTATGTCACAGCGAGGTCCCATGCCGGCCCTTCTGACTGTGTCAAGGTCATTTTCAAATGGTATAACTGCAAAAACATTTAAAGTAAATATAAATTCAATATAAATTGATACTTTTATTTGTTCTTTTTTATTTACTTTAATAGTTACACCCCTTGGCATTACTTTTCTACATTTCTCTTCAACTTTTCATCAATTTATTTTACAAAAATGTATAAAACCAACAAAGAGTACATTTCTAAGAACCTGTCACATATGTTTTTAACTAAAATTTGAAAGATGTTAGTTTTCCTTTTCATCACCACAGACCATTTTTATTATTTAACCCCTCCCCTTGTATATAAAAAAAAAAAATCCACACTGTGAGATGCACATTATATCACTTCATATCTAAAAGTGACAAAATTCATTTCCTTATCAAGTTTATTGCAAGACATGAAATATGATGCATTGTTGTTGTTTTTTTTACAGTTTTGTCTTTTCGATGAAGAATATCCTGAACTTTTCAGAGCACAACTTCAAGAAAATTTAAAACAGCCCTGATTCTTCTGTGCTAAAAAAAACTCCACAAAAGAATAGAAAAATAAGCTATGAATGCCTCTCTGTAATCTGAATTTACTACTCGCATAAGATTTACAACACTGCCAGATCTAAAAATAAACGGGCAGAGCCTTTTTCATATTTTCAAAAACAAAACCAACCCTCAGTTACAAAACATTGGCACGGCAGCAGGGTGCAGAGCAGATCTGGGTGCAGTGTAATGTGTTTGTGTGTATGCAGTAAAGGACAGGCGTTATCGACACCGTCCATCATAGACAATAACCCATCTGGGTGTAGAAGTTGGGACAGCCTAGAGAGGGATGGGTGACTGAAAGCAGAAACACGGGCGGATTTGGTCTTCCACACCACAGCTGGTGGAAACGGAGGTCCTGCCAAAACAAACTACATCAAAAACAACACAATTGCCCTGTCATACACAGGAAAGACAAACTGGGGTTTCGCCAAAGCATATTATCTGCATATTAAAGATTCCAATAGATTTCTCTCAATCTAATGCATTAAAGATTTAACATTGGTTTTGTTTTTTTCTTTGTGCATTTCTTGCAGCATGATGAAGCTACACTGAAACTGATCTGTCAACTGTACTGTTTTTTTTTTTTTTTTTTTGCCCTGATATTGTCCTGTCTCATTTCCTTCTGTTGTCTGTCTGTCACCTTGTTGTGTTTTAGGTGTTATGTGTTTTACTCTGTATGTGGTGCTTTACTTCCACCTGGCCTTGGTGACCAAAACATGGTGAAAGGTTATGGTAGGACAACAGTTAAATGCACTGAATATAAATGTAATTTGAATGTAACATATTGTGTATGTACTTAAAATATATATTGCCTATATAGAAGTTATCCTCCGAAGAGGGGGGGTGGAGGTAAAAAAAAAAAAAAAAAAACACTGAAAGAAAAGGTGTTAAAAAACATTTTCACTGACACATTGCAAGTAAATTTCACAATTAATTAGGCCTAAAAACTAAACAGTGTCAACACATTGTATTAAACATGACATTTTGAAGAAGAAAGACTGAAAAAAACATACATGAAAAATATATGTTTATGATAGGCATTTGATCTGTGAAGACATGCCAGTCTTGCACATGAGCGAGACCTTTCCATGGCCAGACAGTGGAACCACGCAATCCCACAGGACTCGGCTACAGACATTACACTCACATTAATCATTGCATTTCTTGACAATGCAATCAGGTTAGTAAGACATGTTCCCCATCTCACAGTTTTTCCCTGCACGTCTGGCAGGTGCAGCTTGGGAAAAGTGGCACACCGCAGTGTTTGTGTAGTACATCAAAGCCACACATGTGTGTGTCCACTTAAGTGTGCGTGAGTGTGTGCACGTCAGGTATTTACTTACGCTCTGAGCTGCTGGTGAAGTTTCCCTGGGAAAGTTGCTAATGTGATTTAAATGAGCATGTATGGTACAAACAGCATCTAGGATCAGAGCGCAGTAATAATAGCATTCAGAAGCAGAGCAAAGGGTCAGACGATACACCCCAAACCACACAACTTTTACTTAGATCAATGCACCAGGGCTGCTCCAGGATTTCACAAAGCAGAAAAGAAACACAACCTTTTTAGAAGCACTTTCACTCGCTTTTCAGTAACGGGCAATAAGGGAGAATAAACAACCTCCCTTTGTCCTTGCAATGACCTGGCGGGACCTGTAAGTGTTTTCAGGGCTTGAAAAAGCACAAAATACAGGGCTTCACAACACTGCAGGTGTGCAATCAAAGGTTTATCCCACCACTCATTTCTACACTCAGCTGTGTTATCTTTGTGTGTTTAATCTGTGCGATTAAGACACTTCCTGTTGTATCGCCTTGATAACCCTGCTGGAAAATCCAGTTTGAGATGGTAGCTGTGTTTTGGAACATGATACCTAATTTTACCTTTAAATTGGTCCTTGAGATGTTCACTGGCTCTTAGCTTGCCTAAGCTGCACAAAACTGGTATAAGATGGTCTCTGCCTGATCTTTACCTGGATTAGCTAGTCTAAGCTGGTTCAAGGTGATCATCAGTTGCTTAAGATGGTCAATGGCTGATCTAAACTGGTCCAAGGCGGTCATTAGCTGGTGTAGGCTACTCATTAGCTGGTCTAAAATGATCATTAGTTGGCCAAGGCTGCTCATTAGCTGGTCTAAACTGGTCATAAACTGGTCTAAGAAGGTAACTAGCTAGTCTAAGCTTCTCTTTATCTGGTCTTAAATAGTCATTAGCTTGCCTAATTTGCTTATTAACTGGTTTTAGCTAATCTATGCTGAGTATTAACTGGTCTAATATGGTCTAAAATGGTCAATCGCTATTACCTGGCCTAAGATGGCCCTTCTAAGATTGCCATTAGCTTGTCTACAGGCCTGTTCACACCGGGACGAATTTCACGCGCGATATTTGTCGACGTTTAACGCCTCGTGACTAAACAAAGGGCGCCAATGTGAGTGTGCACACCGACGCGAAAAACGCCACGCATAAAAGCGTCATTTTTTTTAAAACGCCTCGGGTTCGTTTTTTTGGTTTGACGCACCGCGTCAAAAACTATCCGACCAATGAGATTGGCGCTTTTGCTCACGTGTCTGGAGCTTCTGAAGTTACAGTAAAACACAACTTGGGGGCGCTCAAACACAAAACGGTCTTGCCGAGCACACATACGTAACGGCGAAGAAGATATACGCCAAGTAGCGTCTACACTGCCGGGAAGAAATAAGACGAGGAAGATGTAAGGCAAGATGAATGTAGAGCTGCTGGTCTCGTTGGTGTCGGAACATAAAGAACTATATGACAAACGCGACAGCGGAGTATTTCTGTTTTACATTAAGCGTCATCTAATGTCAGGGAATGAATTTACATGTTCACTCGGCTCATCGTCAGCGAAAATCGCTTGGGTGTGAACACAAAAAACGCGTTGAAGAACGCTGGCGAATAACGCGGGCCGATATTCGTCCCGGTGTGTACGGCCCTTTAGGTAGTCATTAGCTGGTCTAGACTGCAAATTAAGTGGTCTAAGATGGTCATTGACTGATCTAAGCTGGTCATTAACTGGACTAAGATGGTCATCAGCTAGTTAAGATAGTCAATGGCAACTAACCTGATCTAAGCAGCTCATTAGCTGGTCTAAGGTGATAATAGATTAAGTTGGATTTTCCAGTAGGGAAGACTCATTGGGCGCATGCTGCTGCTAATGCTAACTTCTCAGCTGGGCTAACAGACAGCAGCCAATCTCTAATGAGCAGCCAAAGTGGCCTGCGAGTGGCGCATCTGTTGTGGTTTTGGCATGCACGGCAGAAACTGCCACAAAGAAAACTCCCATCCATTTTAAAAACCATAAAAAGACCGCACTGTGCTGGAGGGAAAAAAGAAAAACGAAGAAAAAAAAAAACTGCTGGCTAAACATATTGTTATTGAATGGAAATGTCCATTTTCTGAGAAGTGTTGAAAAGGCGCCACAGAACCGATGTTCTGCGTCCAAGCTGAGTCTGATAGACTCATCCCTATTATTAGTCAAGCATGGTTACAGTGCAGCACAGATTTCTAGGATGGAGATGAGTCAGCCGAGATATTGAATATGGTGTAATACCTCGTCATCTGGGCCCTGGGAGTCATATATGAATTATGTATATGTGGTTGAAAACAGCAAGAACATGACTATTCCATTGATTGCGATGCATAGGTCATGCCTACAGCACACTAAAGCTATCTATTACACACTATCAACTCAAGCACTGGGCCAGAAAAAATCAGAGAGCTCATTGCTAGAGAGCCAAATTATTTTCTCTCTTCCATGAAGCCATTCGATAGATCTGTGTGAGGACAAAGAACACAATTTAACCAGTTATTTCCTATAAATATTCCCCTCCTCCTCCTGTCTCAAATGTCATACTTGTGCATACTGCAGTCTAGAACCAAATTATGTTTAAAAGTCAATGTCATTCTTGATTCTTGAGTGCCTCGTAAACAGACAACGAATTGCATTTGAACATTTTAATTTGAACACAATGAACTGAAGTTTGAAAGCAACTGTCCTAGTTCACTTTCATAATCTGGCAAAAAGCAGCTTGAACATTCTGTTGTATATTTACTTTTTTGTATAAAAAAAAAGTTTGAGGCTTTCCCTGGGAATCGGACCATGACTTTGGCGTTGCTAGTGCAGCGCTCTATACTATTTGAGCAACAGGAAGGCTCTTTTTTGTCATTAATTTATTATTATTATTATTATTATATATTAATAGTAATATATACTCTTTAGTTTTTTTTTATTTTTTTATTCCCAGTTAGTCATTTTAGTGCCTCAACCTAAACTTATTTCAGTTATTTGCCAAGACAACAAATCTAATTTTCATTTTGGTTAAGGTCTTCATCTAATATTTATATTTTGGTATGTCATATAAGCTGGATTCGAACCTGCGTCCCTGACTGTGACAATCATGGCACAGATTTGACCGTATCTTTTTTTTTCAAACAATGTTTTTTACTTCTGTCTTTATTGTTTTCTTCTCTCTCTCTCTCTCTTATAGCTTTGCGGTGGAGTGTATTAGCGCAGACGATTCCAAAATTGTGTAAAACCATTTCTGTTTGACATCAAAACAAACTAGAGTAAATGAGCTAACGGCGTCTGCCAACAGAAATATGAGAAAATATGGGTACACTCGCTCTCTCAGTGATGGAGTACAGCAGATCCAAAAGAGTGTGCCTTGCTTTGAGCCCTGTGAGGCTGGCTGCGGTCCCTGCATGCTGTGTTAGCGAACAACGGTCCTGTAGCAATCCTATTCCTTCTCTCGGCGTCCCTCCGCTCTGCTATAAAGAGATAACACACCACAATCCTGGCAAAACCGCTAATGGTGCTGTAAAACTTTCTTTCCCGACTGGCAAAGACACTTCAGCAGGACGCATGGGCGAGTGCATGTAGAACTCCCCTATAATGATAATGCCAGTTTAAGAGTGAATACCACTGCAAACAATGGGATACATTCATCATGGGCAGATACCACACAGATGCTGGCCTAGATTTAACACATCCTCAACATACGGTGTGGGCGAGGAACTGCATTTTGTCAAGAAGTCTTTATGTGTGCATGCCTTTGTATTTTACAGCTCTGTAAAGCAGATTCACATCAGTGGACAAGGGAAAGAAGCTATAAACGAAGAACAGGGAGACAGACGTGATTGAAGGATGTCCAACATTATTACCAGCCACAAATGCCCCTTTTGATTGGATTATTTCTAAATACCACAATAAATATGCATTAAATTGACAAAAAAAAGGACATCTGTTCCATATGGAAGTAAATGGCTAAACCAGCTCTGTTCACCCATCATGTTGTATTTATGATTTTCTTCCTTCAATGGAACACAAAATATCTGTGCCATGTTTTAATACAATAAAGGTGAATGAATGAGAACTGGGGCTTTCAGGCTTCAAATAGGAGGCAAAACTAGCTAAAAATGGCCCATACAACTTGCACACTATATTCAAGTCAGGTGATGTCATATAATAACTTTGTGTGAGGAACAGACCAGAAGTTGATAAGATCAGTAACAATTGTGAATGAATGAATCATTCGGTTTTGTATGATTCATTTAAATGATCAGATTCAAAATAACAATTTGTTCACGAATATGCTACTTCTCATGAATTAGCTATCAAGATTTGATAACTGTTCCCCACAAAGTGCTTCAGAAGACTATAGAGCACAAGTCATTTGGATCAGTTTTATTATACTTTTATAGTAATTTTTTTGTCATTTCACATTCATTATACAGTGTATATACAGCATCCAAAACTCAATATGTTGGGGACAAGCAATTCTGGTCTTTTTTTTCCTTCTATCAGATCAGCGATCTCCATAATCTCAGGGTCACAACAGACAGGCCCTGCAGAATTCAGTACGCCAATTACTTTAATCAAACGAAATCCTTTGTCATGCTGTGACAATTTAAACTCTAAGCTTTCATTGAGCATTCAGCACCCAGAGTCATCTTCACTTGACCTGACACCGATAAATATCCACCCTGGTGTTTTGTTTCACACAGAGGTTGCGTGGCATGGTGGCATGGAGTGAGTTATCATCATCTAGAAATAGAAGCATAATTCACTTTCTCCATGCAGGTGATGATTCAATCAACCACTGCTTATGTTTTATTCATCTGCCCACCCACAGTTGCCTGAAGATGGAAACGCTGTCATGATTGTGAAGGGTCAAACTGTGAGGCTACCATCAACCATCATTGTTCATGTTTTATAATCAAATGCAGGAATATATTTGGACACAAAGCAAAACATCAAAACAACAGCAACACAAAACCTTTCCACTCCATTTTATTTAAACTTTAAAGTGGACTCAGATCTCTTTATAGTCTTTTCATTTGCAGTATTTTTTTAAGCCCAGTAAAATAGTATACTGTTTAAGTGCATTAATAATAATAATAATAATACATGTGAATTAATAATTGTACATGACCATATTTGGTTTTGATTTTCATAGATGAACTGCGCAGACCTAGCTAAAAAAAGTTTCAGAAACTTGAAAAAGCTGAAACTTGTATGTTCTGCACTTTCAACATGGTAAGATCTCAAACCACAGCTGGCGCTAGAGGTGGGAAAGTTAAAAACGTACTCCGCACAATACATCTTTTGTCTTTTAACTCTGCTATACTTTAAATAATTCAAGTATTTGAGAATTACCCAATGGTGTTCAAAATGGGTACTGTATAGTACTGTAATTCCACATCCATTACTTCTGCAGACCACCTAAGAGAGAGTAGACCCCAGAGCGGTGAGTGTACGTTAACAGCAAGGACCACCAGTTCAGCTCAGTCCATTGCGGGTGACATTTCCTTTCTCTGACCACAAGAATGCCCAGCATCTGAGAAACAGAGCGCATAATGGCTGTGGCCAAGCACAAGTATTCATCAGCTCTTACTGTTTCAAGCTGTTTCAACTTCAGTTCACACTCACTGTGTCAAAATCGTGTTTCACAGAACATTCCATTTCATTATTCTGTTTCCATCAAATGTGAGATGTGAAATCTGGTGTGGATACTAAAGAACTAGCATGTCTTTGGCAGTTTGCACACTTGGTTTGCGGTTTGCTGGTGTGCACCTGAGTTTGGAAAAGTGCTTTCACGCCGACCGAACGAAACGAAAAGCTCTAGTGTGAAAGCAGCCTTTATCTCTCTCTGAACGCAATGCGTTATAAAAACATGCACCACCACCAAAACCAACATGACTCAACACATAGGGCCGCTAGTCATTTTTACGGTCCTGTTTAATAGAAATGGGTGGTAGCAGCGGTTAAGCATGGGCAGCAGATCCAAAGGGCTCTTCAAATGGACCATCTGGTACTACTGAGCATGCAAAGGCACCAGGAAAAAGATCGGAAGCGCTAATGTTTGTGGACTCAGTCACGGTCCTCACTCCAGACACCTGGGGGAAATCAAGAGCTGCCAAACACCACCCGGAAAAAACGGCAAACAGCATGATTTATCTGAGTATGGGGTCAGCTTCCTCTTCGCTCAACAAAACTAATTGCTGTTAGTCTTTCGCCGAGTGCTTGTTTTTGTTGTTTTGGAGGTTAGATGAGAGGAAACATGCTGCTTGGCATAAACACCCTGCCATAAATAGGTCATTTGTGTCAGATGTTATCAACAGGACAACATTTTGTGAGTTCAGATAGGTGTAGATGGTTGAAAATAAGACGACCAGAGCAGCAGTTCTCCAAGTCTCTCTCTAGAACATCTGCCACAAATTTGCCAGGCCAGAGGTGTCTTGGTTTAG
Source organism: Rutilus rutilus (assembly GCF_951802725.1). Taxonomy (NCBI): domain Eukaryota; kingdom Metazoa; phylum Chordata; class Actinopteri; order Cypriniformes; family Leuciscidae; genus Rutilus; species Rutilus rutilus. The sequence continues at coordinate 15,876,187 of NC_140212.1, read as the reverse complement.
CCAGGTTACACAATACTGATCCAATGGGTAATTACTGTAATTGTGTGGCTGCACATACAAGGCTAAATGTCTTGGCCTGCCGCATCATTACATCAATTACTTAGGCTTTCTGGAACCGTGTCTCTTTTGTGTAATTACATATTTAGGGCATTATAGTCATTTAACAGCAGTATAACATGGACAAAAGAGGGTTAGTAAAAAAAACAATCCTAATGCTGTGTTAAAACACATGTACTTATCAAATACTGTGTAATATGTTAGAATTAACTGATTTAACGATCTACAGAGGCCTTTCAAAGGTAATATGGTGAAGAATTAGGCTTGTGAACCAAGCTATAAAAATGTATAGGTAATGTAACTATATTCATAACAAAATAATAACATAGAGTACTTTAGCCAAAAATTTAAATTCTGATGGTATTAACTAACCATCATGTCTTTTCATAAATGTATGAAAGCATACAGTGAATACACAGTAGCACAAATGAGATTTCCTGTGTGAATATAGCAAACTGGTCATATAAACTATTATTATGATATGTATGAAAAACATCACAAGGGAGAATCTGCTAAACATCTCCTTTTGTTTTCTAGATAAGAAAGAAAACCAAACTGGTTTGGAACAAAATGAGGCTGATTAAACGATGACAGATTTTTCATTTTTAAGTTTCTAAGAAGGTCACATATGAAGCAACCTGAGACACTGCTCGTTTAAACAAGAAATCTTTTGACAGAAAGCTAAATTTGTCAAGGTTGGATGATACAGTATGGCTACGCTCCATTCATTTATTCATCATTATTGAATCAGCAAGACCTTGCGACTGTGATCTTCTCTTGGGGTGAAACTAGAGAAGAATGGAACTGAATGAAAGCTATTTGTGCCACAGAAGTAATCTTGTTGGAACCTGTAGCTTGATCTTTGTGAAGGATGGGCTGTGAAGAACGGGCTCGCCAGTTTTAAAATAATGCCTGTCAAAATATGGAGGAATAACTCACAGACAGACTTGCACTCCCACCTTGCATGCAAAGACACATATGTTCACATATATACAGAATGAAAAAAGTCAAAACCCTGAGGCAAACAACTCCCAAAACTGAGTGTAGAGATTAAGTTATGTAATATCACACAATAAGGATGGATGGACGGACAGACGGATGACAGATAGACTGACTGACCGAACGACAGAAGGACAGATAGTTAAAAAGTTGCATTAACAGTCAACAGTCAAACTAACTAGACCTGACAAGCTGGCACCATCTTCAAATATAAAGAGCGTGAGAGAGTTTTAGCGTGCGCCTCCAGCAGTTTCTTTCCTCTCACTTTCTGTCAGCGTGTAGGTGTATGCTCGTATTTTCAGAGAAAAAACCCTGAAATATCAGTTTAACTAAGAATCACCCTCGCCTTCATTCATAAAACTGTCCATCAAGAGCGCAATCTTCAAATGAGCACACCGGTGCCTCAAAAACCAACTCGAGCAGAAATCACGCAAGGCTGTTGGGCTTTAATACAAAATAAAGTGACAGAATATATATATGCCACAGGGGAAAAAAGTGTCAATTACATCCCCATAAAAGGCAAAGCTAAAGATCACCATCTCAATGAAGACAAGGTTTCTAGTGTTAACTCTGCAAGATGTAACTTTCTGTTCTATAAGATAACGAAGGCAGCTTCCTCTTGTCTCTCGCAGACAGACGGTTAAATTACTATTCTCAGAGCTGACTGGGTCCGGCAGAGACATCAGCCTCTGGGCTACATGTCTCATGCTTAGCTCCTAAACCCTCATTTCCGTAGTCTTCATCACTACACTTCCCAAAGCACACACTCACTGCCACTGAGACAGAGGCTGTGTAACGTACCTTCTGTTTCTGAAAGAACAAGGTAAACAATAATGACCTTTGTCAGAAAAAAAAAAAACCCAATATAAAATATTTTTTTTATTATTATTATAGCTCAAAATCAGATGTAAAATGAATGTAGGGAAAAAATAATTTCTGAATTTATTTGATATATTATAGTATATTCTTTTTTGCAGTATTCCCATTCAATAACCCCTCTTTCTCCCCATAACGCCCTGCTTTCTCTGTCTGCTGACTCTCTTTATCAAAGCATCACAACCTCAAAAATAAAAGGTGTAAGAAAGCTGAATTTATTAGTTCATTACTGTCAGACATTTAAAAAGGTTGCGCTGTCTATTAATTGAAGTAGTGACTAACGATGGTTGTAAAATTATGTTCGAGTGTTTCGAATGAGGTGAGAACAGTCATTAAATCAAGCCGATTGATTAATGCCCTATTGGAAAGTAAATCCATTCTGTATCCCCACAGGAATGTGTGTGTGGCCACACGCAAGGTCCAGTGCTGCGTCCATTTGATATAGCTCCCTCTGCTGGTACTGGTGCAGTGACATGAGAGTAAAACCAATACAGCATCCACACGCACGCATGCACGCACACACACAGATACTTGTATATTTGGCTTACGGGGACTCTCCATAGGCGTAATGGTTTTTATATTGTACAAACTGTATATTCTATCCCCCTATACTAACCCTACCAATAAACCTACCCATCACAGTAAACTTTTGCCATTTTTTTCAATTTCAAAAAACACGGTTAAGTATGATTTTAAGCCATGAGCTCATACACAAGAACACACACACATGAGATTTAAGTAATGCTTCACAATTAGGGTGCACAATTGTATTAACATTAGATAAAGTCATTAAAATCTATTGATTTCTACAAGTAGGCAAGAAATGACCTTCAGTCAGGTGAACAACAGTGTCAGGAAAGTAAAAGAAAGAAAGTCTCTCAAACAAAATAACATATTACCGGCAGTCATCAAAACCATAAATAAACCTTCAAGGTGCTATAAGTCGCTTTGCTAACTTCTGCCAGGTTCCTAACATTGACCACATGCCAAACTCCGAAACTAAGCAAACACAAATGTGTGAAAGTATTGACAGGTAGAGAGTGTTTCTGACTGGCTAAAAAGTGTGGGCTACACCCCTAACTCTTTTTTACAGCTTAAAATGCCGTGGGATTTCTCAGGACACATAATTCAGTAACGTCTGTCAGGCTGAAGGGCCATTTTATGTGTGCTATTAAAAAAAAAATCAATTGCAAAACCTTTAATCACGCTTGAATCTCCCTAAAAATAAATGAACAATTGCGCCTCTTCAACATCCACTCAGAAATCCTCATACTTGAAGTCTAACAAAACAAAATAAATAAGTGAATAAATGTGTCATTAAGTATCATGGCTTTGACAAACAGATCCAGAAACTATCCGTCCAGATATTGTCATTCACAGCACTATGTTTCATCTCTCCCTCTCTATGCTTGATATGGTAATAATACACCATCTCCTCTCTCAGCCTACCCCTCTTCAATTAATTCGAATCCAATTAACTCTCCCACTAGCTTAACGAATGACTAATTCAATTTAGACAAAACAAATAAGCATTGGATGGCGCCCTTATCATCGCTTCCGTGACATTCTTCCTTTTTTTTTCTTCAAATTGCCATCTAGCTCTGAAAATCTGCGGAGGCTGAGGTTTATTGATGCCCCGTTATCTTGTTAAATCAAATCAGTGTGACATCAAATGTAAACCCAAGCCGATAAGGATGAAAACACGGGAACATCGCCAGCATGCGCACATACACGTGCGGCCACACAGAAAACCTCTCAAGCTCCTCCAGGGCAAACAAGTCATGGCATTTGGCAGCACGGGTTTCTGTAGTATGAGTCACTGACAGCGTAAAGCCTCGCAAAACCGCCAATCTGTTTTATTAGATACCTGCTGCAGTTATCATCGTAAAGTTGTTTACATGCTCCTGTCAATTGTCAAAATTGGAGGCTGGATGTAAGATGTCATTCCTACAGGTGTCCTATAGAGTAACCACAGGTGTGCTTCATTACGTAATGCTGGTGTTTGACAACCACAGTGTTGAAAATGTCCTTTAAATTGAATCAATATATCATTGATAAATTCGTTTTTTTTACTCTGATTAAAATGGCATGTAATTTTGATAAAAACAAGCAGTAACATTAAATATAACATTTAATAATTTAATAACTAATATTTTCATTAAGAAATAATTTATATCACTTTATGTTGTGGATAATGTAAAAATTCTGTAAAATACACACAGACGCACACACACACACATGCACTTTCTGTAAAGCTGCTTTGAAACAATATGTATTTTGAAAAGCGCTATACAAATAAATTTGAATTGAATTGAATTGAACACACACTTTCAGCTCAAGCAGATCAATCTCCTATACACCAATCATTAAATGTTTTTTTTTTTTTTTTTTATAGAAATTAAACCTTCTTCAATATATTAATTAGGTGTAAGATCCATAAGTTATTTGTATACAGTAGATGTGGATTTAATACCTGTAAATAAAGTGTAATTCAATATTTAAGTATTTCAAAGGACTATTTAAAATGTAAGATTGGAGAAATACATTTTTGGACTGTGTAAAAAAAAAAATTCCAGTTAATTTTGTTAATAAGCATTTTTATTAGTTACTGTTGCTACAAAGTTGTTGGAATATTGGATATTCTTTGAGTTCAAGTCACCCTTACATACCACGGAGGTGTAAAGAAATATGACAAATTGGAGGGATTGCTATCACAATTTTATTAGTTGTGAATGCAATATTGATATTTTGCAGTGCTATTTTTTTTCCGCATCATATTTTTGACAGTAAAAAAAAAATTGTCATAGTATTTTTTTTTTCCTTTTCTTTTTCAGAAATGACCTTTTTGCTTGTATCCTTTAAAATAAATGCTAAGTGGTTCGGTATTTTGAAAACCAGACGATTTTAAGTGAGAGTTTTAGTTATAGAGTTATTTTAGTGGCAACTTCAAATCTTTTTAAAAACAGTGTATATTAATTCCATTTATTTGAAATAAAAACGTCAGTACAGCAAGAATCAACGCACGTAAGGCAAGAAATATAGCCTTGAGACACATCAGCTCATATTCAGGTAAGGGTCTGATTCCCCTTTAAGACTGAAATCCTAGAATCTCTGGTTTAATTCCTACTGTACTGCAGCGATTGTGACAGATCAGCCCCTCGGCCTGGATTGAAAACTCATAATTAATCTCGTCTTTGGTTCGAAGATCGGGTCAGCCTGGCCTCTGGTTCGGGATACGATTGATTGATGGCAGCCCTGCTTGCGCTCTCCAGGCTCTGATCAGATTTACTGTGTGTAATTGAAGGTTGGACTCAAGTACTTCCTCCGACCGCGACCAAGAGGGTTTCTGCCACCGGGTCTCCTCAGAGCCAAAAGTGGTGAGTGATTTGTGAGGTGAACTTCCATTGCTCTGAAAAGTGCCTTTACGGTGACTCGGCGTATGCATGAGAAAAAAAATACAAGAGTACAATGCTTTTACACATCGGAACAAAGTGGCTCATTCATACAGAAGCTCTCTTTCTTTCTGATGAGGTGAGCTCATAAATAAAAGAGGGATGAGAGCGAAGGGAGGAAAAGCGGCCTCCCCATTGAAAGGCGACGAGGGAACGGTGTTTGCTTTCCAGCGAAAGGCGAGTGCATGCAGGAAATGCCCCACGGCTTGACATGTGTTTTCTTACAGTCGCTAAGCTTAGGAAAACAAAGAAAAGAAAATGCCATGAGAGAATACCAGACAATGGAAAGATCGTTCCTGACACACGCCTGTCCTTTAAGGACGAGACGGTCGTGAAGGAAAACACTGCAAGAAAGACAACAGTCCGCGGCTATGAATGGCCTCTCTTTTAGTTCTTCCCTAAATTCCTGTTGAATAAGTCAGGCCTGTCAAAGATAAGATTAATAAAACGCAGACGGGCCTGCAACTCGCATTGAAGAGAGTGGCGGGGTGATTTTTCCGACAGGTTGCTGTCTGCTGGGGCTTTGCTCTGATCTTCAGAAGCCGTTGGAAGCGATTCGTTGAGGTTCGGCTCAGCCGGCTGGATCCTGAATCATCAGCAGTAATCTTCTCTTATCCGGATCTGACCTCTAGTAAAAACTTTCTGCTGCTGGTTTATATGACCTAACTGTGTAGTTTCAAACAAAAGATGGATAGTGTTATGCAATAAGTGATGCAACAGAAGGAAAACATGGGTGGTCTGTGTTCAGTCATCAATAACTGTGCTGAATTCGTGGAATGAACAATGGTTTGTTAATCTCGTTGATAATGCAGTGAGCTACAACCTATGGAAGTATAATCACAGTGACTCTGTGTGTAAAACACTTTGTTTAAATCAAAGTTCAGGCTGTATTAACTTGATAAGTATGTAAATAAGCCACATATATGATGGAAAACGGAGAACAGAGAGACTGAAATATTACCTAATTTATGTCTGGGGGCTCATTGTGAGGCAAAATAACCCTACCCATGTCTCTATGATCTTTGGAATAAAAAAGTTCTCTCTCTCTCTCTTAAAAGAGTATGATGTCTTAGAAAAGTAGTTGAGGCGTCGTTAAATATCTGTAGGATGATGTGGGATGAATTATGCACATCAAAAATGATCCTTAGGGGTTTGAACATTCTCCTAATGCTAAGAGCAACAGTGATGGTTGCTAGCAAACACATCTAATGTGAACAAAGAAAGATTAGGACAGAGATGGAAGTGCATTCCACATAGAGAGCAGCTCTATATATCATATCCATCATCATTCAAATGACAGAGAAAGACAGATAGTGGATGATATGAGAACAAAAGTGTAGTGTGCAACTGATCATTGCTGTGGTGATAAGAGATGTAATTTCAGTCCATCTTCTGTAGTTGCTGTGAGGCATTTTCCAATAGAAACCAAGGCTTAAAGGGAAAATTCACTCAAAATTAAAATTCTGTCTTTATTACTCAATCGAATGTTGTTCCAAACATGTAAGGCGATGTTCAAACAGAATGCGTTTCTGCATTCAAAAACACTGCTTTTCTATCGTTTTTGAGCTTGTGTCTTTTGCAATGTCTCGCTCAGACCTTTTCTTTTCTTGTCTTTTTTTCACTGCCCTGCAGTTTTAAAAGTTCTGTGTAAATAGATCCTTAAATTTCCAAAAGTAAAGTTTACAAGTCTAACACAAAAGGTGAATCTGTGAAGAATATGCTGGCTACTATTTTCAAAGAACTACGAATAAATGTGGACTGGGATTGTCAAGCTCCAAAAAAAAAAAAAAGCACAATAACATTTATATAAATGTAGTTCTTATCACTTGTGCACTATATTCCAAATCTTCTGAATCTTTAGAATCTCATGTCATTCACTAAACAAATCATTTTTTTATTTTTTTATAAACAGTCGAATCTTTTCAATGAATCTTTTGGTCCAGTTTGCAAAGTTATTTTATTATAACTAATTAAGACATGGAATAGCAAAATAGCAATTTAGTCGTAAGACATAAGAGTTGTACGTTTTCGTTAGTAAGAAACTTTTTAATACTTAAAAATATTTTTGCATCATTTTGAATCTTGAACGCTTCATTTCCCATTCATTGTAGTTGCATGTAAAAGAGCAGCCAGAACATTTAGCAAAATATCTCCTTTTCTGTTCCTCAGGAGAAAGTAAGTCACTTGGGTTTGGAACACACAGACACATGCACACATACACACACTACTAAAAATATTCATGAAATCAGTTTCTGTGAACTTTCAAATATCCCCAGTTGGAGACAGGTCTCATGATAAGCACCTGGCTGACAGAATGCGTGACCTTTTGTTCTCGATGAAACGCTTTGGTTGTGTTGCTGCCATTCTTCAGAACTCCTCCACTTCCTAATAGCACGCTCAATTGACCTTCACATAATCAGGGGAGTCATCCGAGCTTCCAGCAGCACAGCTTCACTGCACTCATTACACAAACCAAAGGGCTCCTACTTTTTTACTGTCATTTCTGTTGGTAAAAAGTGTGCAAAACTCGACTTCCGTTTGACCGACACCGTTTGTGGGTTCACGCCGGTTGTGATGGAAATCTACGGAGAGGAAGAAACACTAGACATTGACAGAAAGATGGAGAGAGGCCAATATGCACTGCTTGAACTCAGACAAACCTGTCATACCATGTATGTCCAATAGATGGCAGTGTTAAGTCTGTTCAGTCTGTTACAGGGTAACAGCGTGAGGTGGTGATTCTCTCTGGACACTTCAGATTGTGGTGTGCAGAGACACAGCCTCAAAAGAAAGGCGATTTTTATAAAAGGAATCATCTAACAAGACTTCGTTCCTGATCAAGCTTTTCAAATATCGATCGCAATGCACTGCTGTGCACGCAGACAGACAGCAGTCAGTGAGCAGACAAATAGTCTGACAGGCTCTAATGGCCTCAGAGTCAGCAGTTATTTACTCTCGCCATCGACTGACTCGCTTATTTTAGAGAGCCAAATCAATCTTTCTCCTGCCAAGCTGGCACAAGTAACATGGACAACTTGGATGTTTAATGAAAGGTGCAAATTTCAGCTTATGAAAACAAACTTATGCGTTTGCTTATATAGAGCGATAGGATCGTTTTACACAATGAATCTACACGTATATTATATTTATTTATTTATTTATTATCTCTCTCTTATGGTTCCCCTGCCTCCAAAATGTCACTTTAACCCTTGGGTATAACCATTACATTTGTCATATATGCATCTACCCATTAAATAATATGGATGGATTGATGGATGGATAACAATTCCCCCTTAGTTGTACAGTATATTATTTAAGAACATGTGCTTGATGCACAGAGCTCAAAACATCCCCCATGCTCTCATAAGCATAAGCAAATCTGCATTTTCTACAGTGGAAAATCTTCAGTCAGGAGTGACTAAGCTTATTTTCCTGTTCGCATGACTCACTGGCTAATACTAAAGCAGGCAGAAACAAAGTGATGTCCGTTATTTTACTGAATTTCCCCTGAGGGATCAATAAAGTCCATCTATATGTCTATCCATGTCAGAGCATCTCTATGAATCTTGACACATCTCATTCCCTCAGGACTAACGTGAGGTGGCTACAAGATATCTGATGTTCCCCAGGGATCTGATCACATGTATACAAATAAAAGGCAGCCATGGTGAATAAAGCCCACTGTTGCTGACATACGGTATTTTGACAAACCAGTGCACCTTTAGTGGTTAAATCAGGATAATGTCATTTCTTTCATGGATCAATCTTATGAACATGCCCAGGCTGCATTTTACCCATGATAATAATAATAATAATCAATAGTTTTTGCATTGTATAACAATTAAAATATAATTTTAAGAACCATTAGTGTTAAAACTACAATAAATCTTAAAACAAATTTCTTTCTTTTAATTTTGATGTATAATGTGTTTGGGACATGGAACTGAGATTCATCCATGTGTCAATTTAGTAAGAAATCTTTTGCTAAGCACATAAATGTATTCTTAATTGAACAGGCTTGGTCCGACTTATGTCTCTAACAGGAGTTTTAATGGGCTGAGGGGCTGAGTGAAGGTCATAAACAGGTTGACCTTTGGTAGAGCCACACGCACATGCTCTAAATTATATATTAGGGGTCTAGATATTGGTTTCCAACCTTCCTTTCTAATTTTATTTTACTGTCACAGTGGAGGGACAAAGGTCAGTCTTTCACAGACCATCTGTCAGGATGCAATCTATTCATCATTTTGAAACCTTTCCAGTCTGATAGTAATGTACTACATGATTTGTGTAAGTAAGCCCACCTATACAGTAGTAGAGAATACAGCCAGTATCATGTTTTCTTAATTGTCCAGCATCGTTAAGCATTAATACTCTAATACTCTTCTACAATTCAAAATCAACAGGCTTTGTCGGTGTTGTGGCTTGAACACTGAGATATGGTGCTCATGCCGGCCATAGAAGATTATGAAGAAATGCTGAAAACCATTTCTCAATCTTAAGACATTTGTATGAGGTATCATAGAAATTGAAACTTATCTTGTAAATACACTAAACAAGTCATCCACATTTTTATACAGTACTTTAGAACATACATTAAACATGCTTATTATTCACTAACAATATGCAATCCAGCTTAGCAAAATACAAACTGAACTGAAATAGCACTGCTGCATATTTAAGCCATTGTCATTGTTTTTTTTTTTTATGTTTTCTTTCTATGCAAATCAGTCTTATTATAGCATATGCCTTTTTCACCAAGTTAGCACTGTTGCAAAAAACAGCAGAAAACCAAACAAAACAGCAGAAAGTAAAATTAAACAGAATAAAACAAAATGGGACAAAATGGAACGGAAACAAAACAACGCTTCATGCCCTCTGTGTTTCCATCTGTCTGAACACTTAGTCCTGTCAGGAAGCTTTCTGAATCCCAAACACAGCTCTGCAGAGGCAGCCATCTGAGTGCTTCTTCACTGCAGGTGTAATGAAGAGGTCGAGAGAGGGAGAGTGGAGGTAATGAAGTGGCTTTGAACGGCGCACAGAACCTGAGCCCTGTTCATCAAGTAGATTTCTAGTCTTGGGCCATTACAGATACATTAGACCAAAAGTGGCTGATCGGAGATGTGGTACAAACTCAAAGCCAAAGGACGGACATCATCTAGTATGATACAGTAGCACATATTTCTGAAGTATAATCAAGGCCATTTTTTTTTTAAGTGTACCGCTAGAGCTTCTTAATCATGAACATAAACAAAATTCAGTTTTTATTTATTTATTTATTTTTATCCTAAATGTGAATGCAAGGGAAACAATGCTGCTAATTTGTGGTATTTTAGGTGTCCATCAAAGCATTTTTTCCTGCGGCTAGCATATTTAAAAAAATTGTTTTCAATGGGAGCGTCGCGTTTTTAACCCGTCAGGAGCATAACAAGGTGCTGACTGTCTATTTCACGCTGAAGCGCTGAACGCTCTGTGTTTTTTACCGGTCGCCGAGAGAAGAAGAATGTTCAACTTTGGGTAAAACCAAGCGGCAACCTTCCGGCCTCTCTCTTGAATCTAACACGTAAGAGACTTAAAGTGCAATTCATTGACTGGCCACTAGAGACATACTCCAAAAGAGAGTCAATCCCATATACCCCCCATGTTAATATGCCCAACTTTACAGCAGAAATAAATATGTTCACAGCCTGGTATAAAAAAGTGGTTTTGGTCTATATAGCTAATTTTGCCCTTCATGACAACTGTAAGGGGGATGAATATATTTATAAATCATCCGTTTAAATTATATTAAACCTTAAAGTTCTGCATAATTAAGGGCGTGGCCACTTGAGTGACAGGTGGATTGCCGCTGCTGTCACTACTTGTCGTTTTTCTGCTGTCTGTTAGCCGTCACGTCTCCTCAGTTAATCCTCTTTGCCCATTTTCGGTTATCCGGGAGTGACGCGGTGACGCGTTGCCAAGATGGCGACGGCCGGCTCCGCCCACTTTGGGCTTAAAAAATGCTCTTCAGAAACCTACGGGTGACATCACGGACACTACGTCCATATTTTTTTACAGTCTACAGGTAAAACGCAGCGCTCATCACTGTAACTTTTTACCTAGCTGTCCAATCACAGTGGAGGAGGGGCGGGACAAATACCACACCGACCAACCGTCACATTCTGCTTGTACAACGTCAACAGATGACAACAACAAGCATAATAACAGAACAAAATAATTTAAAACAAGAACCAGAGCAAATACTTTACATTGTATTTTTATATAGAAACAACACAGAAACAAACTCTCTGTGAAATGAGATACTAGTAAGACTTCCGCGGATATTCCGTATCATAGCAAGCAAAGCGTCTCAACTGAAAAAAAATGCTGCGCTGCCAAAACACTCTCAAGCGCCCACAGCTAGGCGTTTTCAGCAGAGCGCCTAGTGTTTTCAGCTGGCTAAAAACACTTTGGAGGACATGCGGTCTTAGAAGCACTTTATGGCCGTTATTCTTACAACTTTCGTGCCCACAGCAAAAGCAGTGAAAATAAAAAGATTTAAAAAAAAAAAAACATTAATATCATATTATTTAGGCTAAGAATATTTTTTATTTCATATTCCATTCATATTTGTATCTTAATATTTACATTTTAATGCACAACTTTATAATTATGATGCAGGTAACTGCACTGATACTGTATATGACAGGAAACTATGTTGCAGAATCTTCTCAACCTATTTTTACTGCATTTTTAGATTCAGACTTAATCTGTCCCAAAGCTTTTATATTCATTTAGCTTGTGTCTGGTTCTTAGGTCTCACTTTTGGTGGAGCTTCCTCCATGTCAATTTGACTGACACCCTGCACTTAAGCTGTCAGTATTATATGATACTACAACATTGAATTAGATGCTAGAATCTGCAACGAAACTGTAATTTGAGTGTTGGTGAAGGAAAATAAAACGCCCTTCTTTCTCGAAAATCCATTTGCTTCGCTTGGAAACCTCAAGCAGTGCTGGGAGATTTGCTCTGGTTTGTCGAGCCGGGTCATTATTTGGGAGCGGAGGTGCGGAAAGGCCTGTACTGGTTTGGCTGAGGTTGGCGGGCACCCCGCAGACATCTTCGATCAAACGGCAGAGCCCACAACACTTCCACTCTACTTTACTTTACCGACTGACATGTGAGGTTACCCGCTAGCCACTGTGAAAACGCATTTGTAGAATTTAAATGGCGTATTTCCGGCGATTCTAAATATTCACCCGTTTTGTTTGCATTGTGGGGTGGATCCCTGCGTGTATATCCCTCTCAGGCTCAATCCGACGCCACAATGTCGGTACTCCCACTGCAGTGGAGCCGGTACATGGTGTGGGAGCGACAGACCGCCGCCCGGCGTGGTGCCTCACACTTCAGCTGCTGCAATCTGGGATCTCTCCCGATAGAGAGCTGAAATTGGGCATGAGTTCATCTGGCGAGGATGCCCTTCTTAACACAAAGTTGCACAGTTTGCTCAGCCATTCATTAAAATGTCACTGTAGGTTAGAAACATGCTAACATGCAAACAGTGAGGCAATCTCACAAGTAGTCTTGGACTTAGACAGCACCTGCAGTCTGTTTGACAGTTCCATTTTTTTCATTGGCTGGCTCCTAGAAAACTTGAATATGCACATTTTTACCAGTCCACCTAGAAACATATGCATTTTTATAAGGTATCAGGCTGACCCAAGTCTAAGTGGGCGGCTTTAGGCCAGAATAAACTGCAAAATGGACCAGACTTTATGCCAACAGTCAAAATTGTGGTTGTGCGCGACTGATTATCTATTATAACATAATATGAAAACAAAGGGAATATTCTGATTGCTATAACAGATGACTTTGAGTTACTTTCTGTTTCAGTGTGGTTCTAGAAGGTCATTAGAACAATGTGCTTGAAGCGCCAAGGGAACAGATGTTCAGTCAAAGGTGAGAACTAACAACTCCAGAGCAGACCGTCAGAGACACACTGTAGAGTCCATCACAATAAAATGATCTGGCCTATGGCCAAAAAGACTAAATCAGGGCTGAGGAACTGCATTTTGCACTGTACCAGGTGTTTGCCTTGGCTTAGACTTTCTTTCAGTTGCCCTGACAGCACGACTGTAATTCGATTAGGAAAAGTGTCAAGATGCAGGTAGAATTAGGATAGAAAGATTTCCTGAGATTAGATACGCCTGCATGTATTTAAAGTGCCATCCACTGATATTGACTTGTACTGCTTATAGTTATAGAATCACACATTTTCTACAACAAAAATGTGCAAATGTCACGGTAGTGCATATAGTCTTAATTATGAGATATAAAGTTGCAATTGTGAGATATGACGTAAACTCACAATTATCTTCATAGTTACATATATAAACCTAAAGAGAAGCATTTGAAATTAAATTCAAATGTGTTTGTATTTTTTTCTTTTTACAATAAATATAGGTCTGCAGTTTTAAAAGAGCATTTATTATTTCTTACTGATAAAATAATGAAGAAATAAATTGCAATTGATCCGATGATTTCCGACTAGTTGTTTTATAATTCCTATAATTCTTTCCCTCAAATATTCTGTGGAGCCTGTAGCTCGTCTTGCAGCACCCAGTTTGAAAACTCTCACTCTATTAGATTCCATGAGGGGCACAACATCTGAAGTTTGCATTCAAACAGGTTTCTTTGCTTAATCCTTCAAAACGTGAACATTTTAAAACAGCCCAATTTTCTTCACCAGCACATCAAGTCATGAAACATATCCCGCATGGACAGAAGCCAAACACAACCTTAACCACCTCTGTGCTTCAAAAGACCCCGTGCTAAATGTTTAAATAGAAAACTGATGCAGTGTCACCAGGAGACAAGTTATCAAGTTTCTAAAGCCGAGACCAGGTAAGGGCCCGTGGTAAATCTTCGGGTGACACCGAAAGAACTTGGGTTCAACAAGTCAGAATGAGAGCGACATTGTGCTTGCAGTGGAGGAGGACGATGAGGTACAACCGCTCGTTTTACACTTCAGAGGAGAAACCAGCCTCCCAGGGTTCCAGGAGAGCGGACTGGAAAAGGTAAAGCTACAGTACGGCCCATGGCTTGATTTATACCTCCCTCCTTTCTACAAGGCTATTAAGTGTAAGACAATATTTTCATATTGTTTTATTAAACACCATGTGGGCTTATTTATTACCCTAGTCCCCGGACGGCCATAGCCGAGGCTGCAGTCATTTACAGGGCCGTGCCCTCCTGAAAAGGCCCATTGAAGCCCCATTAGGAGGGAAAAGCAAGGTCTAAATGGATGTACTGCATTAGGCTGGCCTGTATGATGACGCCGCCATATGGGTCATGTGAGTGTTTGTGAATGTTTTATTTTTGACATGTCAGCAAAAGATTTCAACTTTTCACATCATTACTGACATTTAATAGGCTTCATAAAAGCTTTTTCTTTTAAATTTAGGATAACATGACATGAGTCAGAGCGTTTTCTTTGAGGGAGAGCCAGAAATGGCACGTTAAATCAAACAGTGAAACATGCGTCAACAACAACTTTTAAACACAAATATGGGGAAATATAAATCTTGCATTGCAAGAGTGGCTTGCGGTAAGACCCCTGTACTAAAGGCAATTCCTCTAAGAACGATTACATAATATTACAGATTTGAAGGATTGTTTGAGGCCTTGAAAATCAACTGATCCCAGGCATATAAATACAGTAGCTGTGACAGCTAATAACCCAGAATCAACAACCATAAGTGCCAATTAGTTCATATACTTAGGCACATCAAGAAGAGCATAATAAAAGCATGAACTCTAATAAATCCCTCACACCTCTCTATTAAACCCTCACTTGCAAAAAGATCTATGCCCATTTATTTGAATGATTCATAAGAAATTAGCATGTCGGCAATTAGCACTTCCTGAATCATTTATGTTCTGTGCCCTAGGACAATCTCACTGTCATTCCAGTCAGTTCATTCACTCTGAATGGTAATTTATGTGTGAGCCTACAGTACAGAGTTCTGAGTACAATACATAATTACCTTATTTTAAAAAAAGTACTGTTTTTGGACATGGAAACAGCATAAAATATAAAGGTAATACCACTGCTAACTCTTTAAAGTACTTTGGAGTACCATGTAAATATTATAGATATCATGGTTTGGTGCTCAATAAACATTTCTTATTATTATCATATTATATCATATCATATTTATAAATATAAATGTATTTAGAAAATTATTTATTTGAAATAGAAATGTTTTGTAACAGTATAAGTGGCTTTACTGTCACTTTTTGATCAGTTTAACTGTGTCCTTGCTGAATAAAAGTAATTATTTCTTAAAAATAAATAAAAATACTGATTCCAAACTTTTGAACACTTCATATATGAAAGATAATAATAATATAATTTTATTTTTATTATATGTATAGTCACATCTGAAATAAGCCCATACACAAACCATAAACAACCAATAATCAACAAAGCTCATTTGTGGTGTCAACTGGTAGTGAAATGCACACTTTTTTCTGATCCCAACCTCCAGCTGCCAGATCTGTCACCAGTTATTTTTCAGGGACCTCATAATTTACAAATTAAGCACCGCCAATAAAATATTGTCTACTGAAGGTTTTAATGAGGTAATGTGGCACAAAACACAGCCAGAGGCTTACTGAGAACAGAAAGTAGGTGAGAAAGAAAATCCAGAGCGAGAAAAAGAGAGAAAGGGGGGTGGATGGAGGGAGGAGGCTCATCATGGCGAGACAAAATGAAGAGCCTCCTCTTTTGGCCCTGTTCTCCGCATCAAACCATCAAGCCGCCCCGCTGACTGCCAGAGCAACACTCCTGTCACAACAGCTCACCACCTCCTTCATGTACAGATAAAAAGAGGAACACAACCACAAGGCAACCACATTCATTCCTCACAAAGCTCCAAGACACCAAAGGCCATCTCACCCTGTCAACAACCAAGCAAATCTCTTTAAATTTCCAGGGTCTTTTATGGGCATACTTTAATAGCTCACATATTATTCTGGCGAGGCTGGACAGACAGGTGTGTGAAAAAGATGAAAAAGAGAATAAGTTGGAGCCGACCGCATTGCTCTACCTGTCATATTTCCTGTTGTACTGACAGATGAGACGGTGCAGAGACATGCTTGTCCATGTCTGGGACCGGAGCAAAACAGCTGCCACTGTTCTGCAGATGAGCTCTGTCAGTCACCGACGCCTGCTGCCTGTCATTGACAACACTACATCTGCAACAGTCACAAGGTGACAGTCAACAAATACATGTCTGTGCATGTGTGCCAGTGTGTCTGTTTATTTAAGTACTAGGAAGGAATAAAGAGGGTTTTGACACAAGAATAACAAGCGAGATGTAGGTTGCAGGTTATTGTTATTGTTATTATTATTTATTATTATTATTAGGTGTAATATAATATGAAGCATGTTTTGGTGTGCGAAGTTCCACTAACTAACTAAAGATTTGAAAATAAGATAATGTACCCTTCATTTTTTAAATATATAATTTAGTGGATAATCAAAATAAAGGTAATCTTATGTTAGTATGTTAATGGAAATATGATAATGTTTACACATGTAAAATATTAAAACTCAAAAATATTTTTTGCAAGATCACAAATTCAAATTGTACATATTCAATGCAAAGTTATATATATATATATATATATATATATATATATATATATATATTACATTTTATTTCACTTTAAAGGCAATGAAAATGACCTATTAATTGTCATTAAAGTGAAATTACTGAACTTAAATAAACAAGCTTGATAAAAATGCTAATTTTAAAAGAAAATTTCAGATGGCACTTAGAGGCTTTTGCATCTGAAGTCTTCATATATATATATGAAGACTTCAGATGCAACTCTGCGGCTAAGTGCCATCTGAAATTTTGTCTACTGCAGGTTATATAACATATATATAATTTTGCATACTTTATATATATATATATATATATATATATATATATATATATATATATATATAATATAAATGTATAATTAATATAAATGTGTATAATATATAATATAAATGTGTGTGTGTGTGTGTTTGTATATATATACAAACACACACACACAAACACACACACACACACACTGTATATAAAAAACACACAACAAAATAACTAAAAATGTTACTAAAATGTAACTAAAATGAAAATGGAAAATCTAAAAAATAAAACTAATTCAAAATATTAATAAAAAATATAATAGTATCTCAGTGATACTAAAATATCACTACTGTGTGTGAGCACTGTCTTATACAACATGCATTGACTGATATGAAAAGGAGTCTGGAAGACTGGAACCTGCCTGACCTGTGTCATGTCCTGATCCCATTCCTCCCTCTGTCCCCAATCATTTCCTGTCTCTCTATGTTGTCCAATGTAATAATGGTAAAACTCTTATAAATAAATAAAATTTGCCTTTATAAGGTAATAAAGCAACAGAGAGAGCCTTAAATCAATGTGGTCAGATCCCTGGCATAGATAAACAACTCATAACACACAAACACACAGCTGATTAACTTTATCTCAGAAATCCATGGCTGGAAGACAAACAAGTATTTATTATAATTTTCTTTATAAGTGACAAGCTAATTATGATGCTATTAGCAGAGGCCCATTTAGCCTTGATAGCATCGCTACTGCTAATGAACAGCGCGGGCGAACCTCTCTTTACCGCTGTTATGTGGTGGTGCTTTAAATTGCTGAATGTTAATTGTTCTATCTGAGATCGCAGGTGCAGTCATGAATGACGTCATGGGAAACCCCGTATTTAAGCCGGTCCGGAATTGAGGCTGGTCTCTCTCTCGGCTCTCTCGGTTCTCTCGGCTCTCGCGACGCTCGCTGCTCTAGCTGCCTCTACCCTTCTGATCAGTAACAGCTGGGGTTTCTTGCCACATGGCGAGCAGTCCACGGTCTTCGCCTCGGCTGTTCCAGATCATGGACTGAGTTTTTATTTTGGTTATTTTCAAGCCAGGTAGTGGGTATTTTCTTTGATCACTTTTATTATTTAGTTGATACAGCGTAGGAAAGCAGTGGTCCGGAAGACTCACTCTGTTTGTTGTTTTCTTCGGGAGCAGATAAGATCTTGCTTACAGAGTTAGATAGTCAGGCTTTCTGTTTTCCTTTTGCTACCCTACCTGTGCTATTAGTTTGATTTATTGTTTATTGTTGGTGCGCTCTCTCATGTTTCATTAAAAGAAACGATGTACACTTTGAAACCTCACCCAATCGTCTGTGATTCTTGATATGTACGGTCCTTGTCTTACATGTGTTTTAACGAGCCTAATTAGATAAAGGGCCGTAACATATTTGGGGGCTCGTCCGGGATCGAATTTTGTGTGGCTTTGTTTGATCTTTTGATCTGCTCACACTTTGTATTTGTTACTTGAGTAACTTCAGTAACTTTGTTGAATCACAGTCGATTGGTGTGTGTGTATATTTTCTCGTGTAGTGCTCGTTAAATTTTTTTCCTTATAATAACCAGACGTTATTTTTAATCATGTTTGAATTAGCGAACTTCATTGCGAAACCGACGCAAGCTGAGCTGTTTCAAATTAATAGAGTAGATCTTACGAGGATTGCTGCTCATTTTAAGGTCAATTTTCGTAAGACTTCAACTAAACATGAGCTTCAGATTCTGCTTGTTGATTCATTGCATGAACAAGGCGTTTTTGGTGATGAGGAAAAGATGACGGATTATCCTGATGTTGAATTTGAAGGTAGTTCCGAAGATCTTGCGATGCAGGTTAAAAAATTGCAGTTGCAAGCTAAAGAGCACGAGATAGTTTTGTTGAGAGAGAGAGAAGGGTGGGAGCGTGAGAGAGAGAGAACTAGAGATCGTGAGAGACATGAACTTGAACTGAAAAAGCTCGAAATGGAGCAAGCGTGCCGTCTAAAAGAGATTGAGTTAAGCGCTCGTGAAAGGGGCTTATCTGACACTTCTGATTTCGACGTGAGTCGTAATATTCGTATTGTTCCTCCTTTTCGAGAACAAGAAGTTGATAAATTTTTTGCTCTTTTTGAACGCGTCGCTGTCAATATGAAATGGCCGAAGACTTTTTGGCCCATGTTGTTACAGTGTGTTTTTGTGGGTAAAGCCCAGGAAGTTTTTTCCTCTTTATCAGTCGAAGACTCTCTTAATTATGAGCAAGTGAAGACATCCGTTCTCAGAGTGTATGAGCTAGTCCCCGAGGCTTATCGTCAGAAATTTCGTAATTTACGGAAAACTGATGAGGCTTACGTTGAGTTCGTTCGGGAGAAAGAATCACTGTTTGATCGTTGGTGTGCTTCCATGAAAGTGACCACTTTTGAAGAGCTTCGTGAACTGATTATTTTAGAGGAATTTAAAAACTGCTTACCAGAACGCGTTGTAATCTATCTTAATGAGCAAAAAGCTTCTAAATGTTCTGTTGCTGCGACATTGGCTGACGAATATGTGCTCACACATAAGAACGTGTTTAGTGTCGCACCGAAGTTTCCTTCAGCTAACAGCACTCGGTCTTCTCAGCGTAATTTTGAACGCCCCCTGCCTGTTGATAAAGCGGCGCTAAGTTCTGATAAGTCTGTGTTCTCACCCGTTTGTTTCTATTGTAAGAAACGCGGACACATTATTTCTGAGTGCAGTGTGCTCAAAAAGAAAAACCGTGTTCCTAAACCGGTAGGTTTATTGATGACGTCCATGCCACAAGTGAAAGGACTTGAGTTGTTGGCTTCGGAAGCTGACATGTGTGAAAATGAGGGATATGTGCCGTTTTTGATGGACGGATTTGTATCTTTGTCAGGTAGTGCTTCGCGCAAACCAGTCAAGATACTTCGTGATACAGGCGCTGCTCAGAGTTTTATTCTGGAAGGAATATTGCCGTTGTCTGATGAGAGCTCTGTTGGTTCAAGTGTCTTAGTACAAGGATTTGAGATGGGCTTCGTTAAGGTACCTTTGCACGAGATCGAAATTGAATCTTCCCTTGTGTCTGGCCGCGTTGTTGTTGGAGTGCGACCATGTCTTCCCGTTCGAGATGTCACGTTTATCTTAGGGAATGACTTAGCGGGAGGAAAAGTTTTTGCTAGCCCTGAGGTAACTGATGATCCTTTTCTGTGTCTTACTGTTGCTGATGCCTTAGCTCAGGAATATCCTGAGGTTTTTCCCTCATGTGCTATTACTCGCGCTATGACTCAGAGACTAAAAGGTAAAAGCCTTAGTGAATCAGAAAGTGAGTGTAATTTTGATTTGAGTGATACATTCTTTTCTAATTCTGATTTTTGTGAAGTGAGATGTTCAAATTTTGTTGACGGTTCAGATAGTGCCGTTAAAAAATTAGATGAACATATTATGGGGCCTACTAAATTGTCTCTGTCTCGCGAGCAGCTTATTGTTGAACAGAGGAAAGATGAGAAGTTGTCATCCCTCTTTGAAGCTGTTGTTCCTGCTGAGCAACTCGAACACGTATCGCAAGGATACTTTGTAGAAGATGGAGTGTTGATGAGGAAGTGGAGACCACCTACTGCATCTGCTGATGATGAGTGGCAAATCGTCAAACAGATAATAGTTCCCTCCTCGTACCGCTCTGAAATTTTGAGTCTTGCGCATGATAGCCCGTTTGCCGGTCACTTAGGAGTAAATAAAACGTACGATCGAATACTCCGAAATTTTTTCTGGCCTGGCCTGAAAACTGATGTAGCAAGTTATTGCAGAAGCTGTCATGTGTGCCAAATGACGGGAAAACCGAACCAGAATGTTTCACCTGCTCCGTTGCATCCTGTTCCAGCTATCGGTGAACCATTTGAGCGTGTGATGATCGATTGTGTCGGTCCTTTGCCTCGCACGAAGTCGGGAAACCAATATCTGCTCACTATAATGTGCACGTCAACGCGTTTTCCAGAGGCCATTCCTCTGCGTAAAATCACTGCACCAGTGATCGTAAAATCACTTATAAAGTTCTTTTCACTGTTTGGACTTCCACGTACTATTCAGTCGGACCAAGGCACGAATTTTATGTCCCGTGTGTTCAAGCAAGCTTTAGATCAGCTGCATATCCAACATTGCACCTCAAGTTGTTACCATCCGGAAAGTCAGGGAGTACTTGAGAGGTTCCACCAGACTTTAAAATCAATGCTGCGTGCGTTTTGTCTTGAGTTTCAAAAAGATTGGGACGAAGGAGTGCCTATGGTCATGTTCGCAGTGAGAGAAGTAGTGCAGGAGTCGTTAGGTTTTAGTCCGGCCGAGTTAGTGTTCGGGCATACTGTTCGTGGCCCACTGAAGCTGATCAGAGATCATTGGACTAGTGATATACCTCAAAATAACATACTTGACTATGTCTCAAGCTTTCGTTTTAAGTTGCATCGTGCATGCGAATTGGCCAAAGAGAATTTGGAGATTGCACAGCAACGAATGAAGCAGCGTTTTGATCGTCGTGCTAAACTTCGTAGCTTTACTCCTGGTGACAAGGTGCTTGTGCTGATGCCAGTGCCTGGGTCTGCCTTGCAGGCTCGTTATTTTGGTCCCTATCGAGTGAAAGAAAAGGTGAGTGAGCTTGATTATGTTATCTCGACGACAGACAGAAGAAAGAAAACTCGTCTCTGTCACATTAACATGCTCAAGCCGTACTTTGAAAGATCGCCAGATTTGTCTGAAAAAAAGTCGGCTGTGTTAACCGTTTCACCCACAGACTTTCCGGTGGCCGGAGGACAGAGGCTGTCCAGTGCTGATATACTTGACACCAAGGCGCTGTCCAGTCCTGAATCTTCGATCCACCCATTGTGTTCTGCTGTATCGGACAGCGGTGATGATTCTTCTTTCGATGAGGATGTAGAGTTTCCTTCTACCGAACTGGTTGCGGGAAGATTGAAAAATTCTGAGATCATTCAAACCTTAGACTCACATCTTTCTCATTTGACCGTTGCCGAACGAGCTGATGTGACTAATATTATTCGGACGTACAGTAATTTGTTCTCCGATATTCCATCTCGTACTTCGTTAATAGAGCATGACATCGATATTGGTGACTCGTTGCCCATTAAACAGCACGCATATCGGGTAAGTCCTGAAAAGAGAATGTTGTTGCAAAATGAGGTGACCTTCATGCTTGAGAATGACATCGCAGAGCAAAGTTTTAGTCCTTGGAGCTCACCCTGTTTGCTCGTAAAAAAACCGGACAGTACATTTCGTTTTTGTACTGATTTTAGACGCGTTAATGCTGTGACCAAACCAGATAGTTATCCATTGCCTCGCATGGAAGATTGCGTGGATCACGTAGGAAATGCTGTGTTTGTTACGAAGATCGATCTGCTTAAAGGATACTGGCAGGTGCCGTTGTCAGATCGTGCGAAGGAAATCAGTGCGTTCGTAACACCAGATCATTTTCTCCATTATACCGTAATGGCTTTCGGTTTACGAAACGCCCCGGCAACCTTTCAGAGACTGGTCAATCGCGTCATCGAAGGCATGCATAACGTTGAAGCATATTTGGATGACTTGGTCCTTTACAGCGCGTCTTGGCCAGAACATGTGGAGCAACTCGATACGCTTTTCAGTCGTTTGTCTCAAGCTAACCTTACGGTTAATTTAGCGAAGTGCGAATTCGGCCGAGCCACGGTCACTTATCTGGGAAAGATTGTTGGTAGCGGTCAGGTTCGACCCGTTGAGTCTAAGGTAGAGTCCATCACTCATTTTCCCGTGCCCAATACACGTCGTGAGCTTCGTCGGTTTTTGGGTATGGTTGGGTACTACAGAAATTTTTGTAAGAATTTTTCTGTAGTTGCTTCGCCCTTAACCGACCTTCTTAGTCCTAAGGTTCCATTTAAATGGTCTGAGATTTGTCAATCGAGTTTCGAGAGAGTTAAAGCCCTTTTAGTTAATTCTCCCGTTTTGTCTGCTCCTGATTTTACCACTCCGTTTTCTCTTGCTGTTGATGCAAGTAACACCGGTGCTGGAGCTGTTCTCCTTCAATCAGATCACACTGGCGTCGAACATCCTGTTTGCTATTTTTCACGTAAATTTAATAAACCTCAACGACGTTACTCGACTATTGAGAAGGAGGCGCTCGCCCTTGTTCTTGCTATTCAACATTTTGACGTTTATGTTGGTTCTGTTTCGTACCCATTGACTGTTTATACGGATCACAATCCCTTGATTTTTATTGATCGGATGAAAAATAACAATCAACGTTTGATGCGTTGGAGTTTATTCCTACAGCCTTTTGAGCTTGACATTCGTCACATTCGGGGTAAGGATAACGTGGTTGCGGATGCTTTATCTCGCATCTAAATTAATTGCAGGCTCTGAGGTAAGATATATATTTTTACCCTACAATTAATTATTTAAGGGTGAGGGTGTTATGTGGTGGTGCTTTAAATTGCTGAATGTTAATTGTTCTATCTGAGATCGCAGGTGCAGTCATGAATGACGTCATGGGAAACCCCGTATTTAAGCCGGTCCGGAATTGAGGCTGGTCTCTCTCTCGGCTCTCTCGGTTCTCTCGGCTCTCGCGACGCTCGCTGCTCTAGCTGCCTCTACCCTTCTGATCAGTAACAGCTGGGGTTTCTTGCCACATGGCGAGCAGTCCACGGTCTTCGCCTCGGCTGTTCCAGATCATGGACTGAGTTTTTATTTTGGTTATTTTCAAGCCAGGTAGTGGGTATTTTCTTTGATCACTTTTATTATTTAGTTGATACAGCGTAGGAAAGCAGTGGTCCGGAAGACTCACTCTGTTTGTTGTTTTCTTCGGGAGCAGATAAGATCTTGCTTACAGAGTTAGATAGTCAGGCTTTCTGTTTTCCTTTTGCTACCCTACCTGTGCTATTAGTTTGATTTATTGTTTATTGTTGGTGCGCTCTCTCATGTTTCATTAAAAGAAACGATGTACACTTTGAAACCTCACCCAATCGTCTGTGATTCTTGATATGTACGGTCCTTGTCTTACATGTGTTTTAACGAGCCTAATTAGATAAAGGGCCGTAACAACCGCATTACGACTAATTCAGAAAACTCCATTCCCCCGCTACAATATTAAACTGGTCTCTAAAAGTATGGGGGTGTGATGACTTGGAACTACAGAAAGAAAAAAGACCTGAATTAAAAAAAAAGAAAAAAAAAAGAAGTCTACCAACACACTAGAGTGAATAAACTCAGAGGAAGATGGGCCAGGTCGGATTTATGGGTATTGATTTTGGTCGGTTCAGCCACAGGTCACCCCGACACTTATGAGAAGCGGATCAGATAAGACTAAAACTGCTACATGCAGCTCGGAAAGAGCTGCCATGCACTACTAATGAGGGCACGAACTCTGACCTTGTGCCAATCTGAATGCATATTCTGGTGTGTGGATTCACTCATATTATGGTTTGCTAGTTTGCTGAAAAGACCACCATTATTTTACATACTGTTTGAGGCCAGTTTATGCTGGTTGCTGTTAGTTTGCTGTTGATATAGCTGGTGGACAATCGTTACCATTATGAAGTGAGTTTCCAGTACAACAACGTAACTCGCTTGTAATTACCAAAGTATGATGCGGAGTATGGAGTAATTTTCATCATTCATCATTCGAACTACATTGGTTCAACAATGTAGAACTGTCGTTAATGAAGTCACGCAGGTGGTGGTGTAATAAATTCAGCTAATTAATCTGTTTGAGAACAACTTAATGTCAGATTATTACTGTAAATAACAAACAAGGTATCACAGAACTACTCAATACTTTTGTTTTTGCGTTTGGCTTTATTTACAGATGTTTGATTCAAATCTTAAGGCATACTCCGGGCTTCCCCTGAGGATTTAGAGAATGTACACACATGCACACTTTTCAAAAACGTTTATTCTCTTGAAAAACTAAAAGATATAGAATTAAATGTGTATATATTTGTGGAACGAAAGATATGGATTGTGCTGCATGTTAGCTTGCTTTTTTTCTCCTCAAGAGCAATGATCTACTTAAGTCCACGTCATATTAAAAGGAAACTATGCTTCTAACCAGAGGTTGAGCGCTGAAGTTTTCAACCATACAACTTTGCGATGTTGTTTGCAAATGTTCCTCGGAACAATGTTTTCAGAAAGTCAAGTCATATTTATTTATATAGCGCTTAATACAATACAGATTGTTTCAAAGCAGCTTCACAGTAATAAACAGGAAAATAACAGTGTTAATATTGCAAAACACATCAATTATGAAACCAGTTCAATTCAGCTATAACGCAGCTCTACAGAACAGTGTCATTGTTCAGCTCAGTTTAGTTCAATGTTCATTCCAATCAGTTAAAAAACTGACAATGCAAAGTTCAACAATTATGAAATGACTTCAAAGGCAGCACTGCAGAAGACAATCCAGTTACACAATGTTGGTAACAACAGAAATTGTGACCATAAATGGCTAACTTTACCTGCCCCCCTGTTCAGCAAAAAGGCAAAAATGGGTGGAAAAATACTGAAATCACAAGTTTCCAGGGGGTCTTGCGGCATCTGAGCAACTGTCATTAAGATGAATGAGAATGCTAACAGACAGCTATCTCCAGGTATTACAAACCTCCTAAGGGTGAACCAGCATCCACCGCCATGATCAGACATTGATCATTGTGAATGCCAGCAGAAAAGAAAGCTGCCGGGAAGACATGTATGTTGATGAATTTTAATGAACACAAAATGCATAGTTTAGCCTTTACAGGGGTGAAGGTGTCTCCCACAACAGGAGAAGTGATTCATGCAGCTCCATGAGATTGGTCAGGAGCGATTGTCTTCCTGCCTGGTTAACAAAGTACAGGCCAGCGGCTGCATTGTGGAAGGTTAGTCATGGCAAATTTGAAATGACTTGACCTCTCCACCCTTGTCAACATGTAGAACATTCCCTGTGGCTTGTCATCTCTCTGCTGAGTCAGAAACAATCGAAGCATTGTGACAGACACGCACAACTGAAAAAATAAAATACACTATTACCTCTAAATTTGATTTATCAAGTTAATCTGGTCAATATCAGCATGAAACAGCTTCAAGACCATTTTAATATTTGTGCAAGAGTTTATTTTATTCTGTCTAATTCCAGATTAAAACAATAGCTCCACTCACACTTGAGAGTACGAGTCAGCAAGTACAGTGCAGTGAGCTTATGGAAGCTAATATAGTTTAATTCCAGATCCAGACCTTGGGAAGAACGACAAAGCAAGAAAAGTAATTTGTCAAAGGACAGGTTCAATTATCTTTGTAGTCAATCATAAGCTTCTTTCCAGCAAAAAGGCTGTGATCAAATCTCCAACAAAGCGTGGAACAGAGAAATTACACCGACTGGACCCGCTATTTTTGTGAAAGCACTACTTTTGCTTGGACGTTTGACACACCAGCACAAGGCAAAAAGGGTGGCAACGTGACCTTCCAGCTCCGGCTTCATAAATTTTCCCTCCCTTTGATCAAACAAGTTGAAGCAGCAGCCTGCATGGAGAGCTGATACGGCAAAAGAGCTGCCCTCATTTATCCCTGCTATACTATAGACTATGGCGGTGTATCATGACACCTAGAGGAACTTAATCTTCTGGTTCACTCACCTCTATAATAGTGCAAGGTCAGAAATCTTCACTGAAGTTTACAAACTTAAACTTTATTCTATCAAGAGCGCGAATGTGAGAAATCCTTAGCATAAATTATTTAAGAGATCTGATTCATCAAGTCTTTCCAGTGGCTCCCTTGAGCATCTTAATTATAGTGCATTTATAATGATTTCTGGGATAATGCAGATCAAAGATACAGAGTCAGAACCGAGGCCTTAAGGGGCGTTCACAGCGATGAAATTGCTAGCTTGAAAGTTGGTAGCTAGAAAGTGTTCCTACGAGACTACCATATCCAACTTTATAACATGATGGATCCCTATCTGCACTCCTATTGGTTACTGCATGTTGTCATTACTCGTTTGTATAATGAATTCCCCCAATGGTTTCTGTCACTGGTTTCTTGCCAGAAATCAACAGCTCATTAAAGAATTATTTTTTTGTGATGGGACCAGTGATGTTTGCAAGTAGAAATTTTAACTATTAACCCAACTGGGCAAGCAGAATAAAAGACTGTTGAGCTCTGATTTGATGAACCCCATTCAACTTTGCAAACTCATGGGGTGTAAGAGTTTGAATGTCAGAATGTTTGAGTCATCTGCACTGGGTCTCTTCACTTCAAAGACCGGGCGCCTGTGGACTTTTGCCAGCCAGACCAGTTTACAAATGACTGGAGTACCAATGTCATTCAGCCAGTGCTGGATCCTATGCGGAAGTCTCTGGCCTAATAAACTGAGACATTAGAAAACTGAGGGACCAAATCTGGTAGCGAGGAGCTGCTGTTATTTGCCTTATTTTCTGTCAGAGTAATGTGTCTCTTTTTTCAGGCTCTACCGAGAAACATCATGATGAGATGGAAACGTATCGTGAGAGATGGAGAGACAAACACGCTCATTTTCCAATCCCTCTGTCTCCCTGTGGGTCCCCACATGGTTGTCTAGCCAGAGAGCCACCACATTGTCCGTGTAAAGGAGATGATGAAGATGACTGGAAAGGTCGGAGGAAGCAGTGCATGTCATCTCGAGAGAAAAACACAGTTGGCGGATAGCACTCAGCAACACTGCAGTAGCTCCATTTAGCATTTCACAACTGGCGGTAATGTAGCTAACAGCCCACTGTAACCTGAGTGAACTGATGTGATTGACAAGTGACTCAGCAGAACCAATGAACGGACAAACAGCACAGTCACTGTAATGCTGTGGAAACATTATGTATGTTTGGAAGGGCATACTATATATTAGTCTTTTGAAAGTATGAAGTATGCAGAATATTTTGCCACAGAACTGGATTAGAAATGCAAATAATAATAATAATTGTTGTTACTGTTATTAACTATTATTTATTAGGCTATATGCACTGTAAAAATTAAACCGTGATTTTTACGGTAAAAAACCGGCAGCTGTGGTTGCCAGAACTTTACCGTCAAAAATACGGTAGCAACGTTATTGGTTTTACAGACTTAACTTAAAATTTACAGTAATAAACCGTATTTTACCACCAATTTACCATCCTATTGAACTATTAATATCTGTTTTGTACCATTGTAATACACTGATAACCACCAATCACAGCAGTGATGAGAGTCACATGATCAATCAAAGCTCATCACAAGCAGCTCTTCCACAAGAAAGTTAATACTAATTTATAAAAGCTGCATAGTGTCATTCACACAAACATTAAACACCATCATGGTAACACATGAAATTTAAAAAATGCAATAAACATTAATTTAACAACATTAAATGTAACATAAAACCCTAATGTACATAACTGATTAGAAAAACTAAAAAAAAAAAAAAACTACGAAGAAACAGTTATTTCAACAAAAATACATCAAATGTGAAGTGTCACACAGGGAATTGTGGGAATGCCAATTTACGTTTTTTCACTGTAAATTATACAATGAGTTGTTCTTTTTCACTTTCAAAAACTGTAAATTTAACGGTATTTTATAGCAAAATTACATTAAATGTACCGTTAGATCTATCACAGTTATTTACCGTATATAGTACGGAAACTTTCTGTTAACCAATTAACAGTTTTTCACTGTAGCATTTTTACAGTCTTTTACCGTTAAAATTACGATCATTTTTTACAGTGTGTATTATTATATTATTATTATTACTATATTCAAGCGTTAGCCAGTATACAATATATATTCTACAGTATGCTTACGGCTGTGCTTGGGGTAAATATGAAAGGCAACTGTGATATTCACATTCTCCTAATTACAAAGCGCATTAATTGTGTTGTCATGCATATTTGTAAATCCCAACTGAATTGACTTAAGCACTGCAGCAGCTATACAAGAGCAAGTTCATGAATATAAACAGAGCATGTTCAAATATCTAAAGCATTTGATAAATCAGAACAGAGGGAAACTACAGAGAATGTGTTTTTCCATTTTCTGCAGTAAACTTTTGATCTTTCCCCTTGCGCCAGCAAATAAATCAAGGGTCTGATCTTGCCTGTGACTTTTCTTATATAAATCAGAGCAAAGACGTTGATTGCTTCCATGGATATTTGTTTTTCAAAACACCCTACTCTTACCTGTCCTGTTCAATCCCATCTTACATTTGTCTGGTACAGGCAGTTTAATGCTCAGGACATCTAATAAGAAATTGGCTACCCTATAGGAAGTATATGAGGTTAAGCCATGGGGTACATATATGGTGATCGATCATACTGTACAAAGATGACAGTTTATTGTGAAACTTATCCTGTCAGTTAATCGAAAAGTTTGAAAAGCCTGCTTAGCCACTGCTATAGGGTAATAAACCAGAAAGTTCTGCTAAATGATCTGTTTGACAGAGCAGCAACTTAACTCCCAAGCGGCAGACCTCTAAACTGTCTGAAATCTCCTTACTTGTAACTGAACCAAAGATTCAAGTGTCCTATTGGCGATGGATTTACTTGGGTTCATGATGTCCAAGGTGATTTTCTACGTGACTCAGATTTTCCACCCAATCTCTTTTTAAAAGTTAGATTTTCTGATTTTCTCATAATTTGACTACTTATTTATTTATTTATTAGGGGGCGCTATATCTAACAATCTATTTCAAAGTTACGATGTAACGAAAGTAGTGACAGATCTTGTTTCCATATTATGACTTATGAGAAAAAAAAAAGTAGAGAGGTGACATGGTTATATTCTTTAGAAGCAGATCTGAATGTGAGCTTGTGAAATTGGTGGGATTTAAACAGACTAATAATTGGCATATTTCCAAATTGACCCCTTTGACTTTCATTGTATTGACAAAACAGACATTTCTACAAAATATTTTCTTTTGTGTTGCTATATCATACAGGTTTGGAACAACGTGAAATTAAGTAAAGGATAAACTATCCAATTAAACCTGTGCAACTGTGTGATCAAGGAAGTTGAAACTTTCCACAAAACAACAATCTATAGCATCTACAGGACATGTTCTTATATTAATCATCTTTATATCTTAGCAAATGTGGTTATTTCGACCCAGATGATTGGCTCTCTCTCTCTCTCTCTCTCTCTCTCTCTCTCTCTCTCTCTCTCTCTCTCTCTCTCTAGCAGGCCAGATTCAAACCTGCATCCCACAATGATTGTTATGTGTCAAGCATATTGGGCATGCATCCTGAAATTATAACCTGCATCCAGAGCTCTACAATAGCCATAATAGAACAGAATCCCTCCCTGCTCTCTCTCTCTCTCTCTCTCTCTCTCTCTCTCTCTGCACCCATAGTGACGACCCTTATTTCAGTGTTCACGAGCTCTAGAGTCTCTTTAATTAAATCTGCCTGAGTCTGGCATCGGGCCGTGTGACTCTGGCAGGTGGGCTTGAAATATTCCTTGTTGCCAAGGTGAAACAATGCGACGCTATGTGGGCGCATTCTCATGATGCGCTGCAAGTGGCATATGGACGTATTAAAAGAGACCGTGGAGGCTGGCTGTACGACTAACTGTGGCGAAATGGCTGCAGGAGAGATAACAGGTCCCAGCGCCTCTGCTGAGAGGAAGTCTAGGCCAGTTGATGTTAATTGGATGGAAGAATGAGCATGTGTGTCTTTGGAATCAGGGGAAATGTGTCACATTTATCATCTCTACAGGAAGAGGAGCTGGTATTGAATGATTGAAGCTGAATATGAGTTAAACCTTATTTCCACACATAGCAGGGGGGATATGTAGTGAATGGGTCTTCTTTGCAAGCAATAGGCAGTAAATTACAGCGAAAAGTTGCATGGCTGCTTGTTCATAAATGAACTTGACAGCCAATTAAAGATGGCCGGATAAAAAAAAAAGCAGATTAGCTGGCTTGGCTTGAGTATGTGGCGTAGTTAGGAATTGATTAGGGTGTTGAGTAGGAAGTAATCAGTGACTGTGATTGGACCACAGGGCAAGACAACACTTGCTTATTACTCTGAATGTTTATATGATGTTTATTAGCTCATATTGAAGTCATTAGAAGTAATCACAGAGGGCATTGCCTTCCTTTTCTGCTGGCAAACAAAAAGTTGTTCTATTAATAGCAATAATCTTACAATGAACATCTCCTCTTTTAAACATCAAATCAAATCAAATAAATCAGATTCAAAGTGCATTTTTGAGTAGGTTTTGAGGCTTTGTAAATTTTAATAGCATGTAAATGCTGCAAATCTGAATCCAAAAAGAAGTAATGAAATGTTTATTATGTGTTTTAGGATGTGTCAATTTGCATATTGAATTATCTGATATCACGCTGTGTTCACTGAATCATATTAGCAAGAATTATCTAATTTCCCCAGGTTTCTAGGTCTTCAGCTAAAGTGGCTCAATGCCATTAAAAACATTGTCTGCATATCTAAACAGCTGACTGAGCTTTCGGAGGCTTTTTGCATTAAACTGGTGCACTGTGGATTTCAGAAAAGCACCTGAGGACATGAGGATGTTTGCCATGCCTTGAGCTCTCTTGTATGAATTAATTAATTTTTCAACAGATGGACAGGGGAATCTACAATGCCTCGGGAAATTACAACCAAGAGCTTAGAATGTAATTTAATATTAAAAACAAGCTAGGTAACAATTTTTGTAGATTTTTGTTGATGTTGTTGCTTAAAGGTGTATTCAGTGTTCTGCTAATTAAGAAAAGTTTTACATAAAAAGGGGGAAAAAATTGTCATTTTTAGAAACATAGTTAAAACGGTACAGATGAAGACTCCAGTCATATCCTTCTAGAAAAAGCAGTTTTCTTCTACATGGAATGAGTTGTCCTTTAATGGGCACCACCATGTTGACCAGCCGTGTCATGCAAATGACTAATAATAAAAATAAAGTTGCTTTACAAAGCAAGAAAACCAAACAATATAACAATATAAGAATGAATCACCAATAATGCATGAAAATGCATTTAATCCAAGAATGAAGTGTAGAAGTGAAGTGAAGAAGAAAACTTACAGAGAGCACCTGAAAAAAAAAGACAATAAGGACGAACTTTGGGTGAGTGAAACTTTGGGTGAAGTGTATGACCTTCAGACGAAATATAAGATTAGTCTTAAAAATACCCATCAATTTATTTGCCAAGCCCACAGAGAATATCTCCATCATGTCAATGATGGATACAACAGAGATGTGTTTCCAAAATAAAATGTCACGTGTAGCCACATCAAGTTTGAAAAGTGAGTTTTCACACCTGTCTTCCAAAGCACTGCAGTCATGACACATTATGGCATATCTTCTGCGCTTTCAGCACCCGAAATGCACAGGCAGTGTGACAGAGCCGACTGCATCTCTGGATATGTGTGGCATCTCATGTTTACATAAGCTAAGCATTCGTGTTTGACTGTTCTCACCGCCATGAAGACACAACCCCCGCCCCCCCTCCCCCCAAACCACTCAGCCACAAATATTCCATGGCAATACCATACGAGTTGACAAGAGATGAGCAAGATGATTATTCTCATTTGCTTTCTCTTCATCCCTCTGGCAGAAGTGAGAAAGTAAGGCGTCCGGATGTTTAATCCACAATTAGTCGCGCTGAAAATTGATTGCTGGGGGAAAAGGAAAGAAAAGAAAAAAAAAAGCCTGGGATGAGCTTGGAAAATTGACATCATTATCAAATTCCTCCAAGAAAGAAAAGAGAATCATAACAAATTCCTTTTGTGCCTTTGTTAGAGAACTGATATCCCCCTTTGAGGGACAGATATGAGGACAAGATGAACCAGAGATTTGAAGATACTGTCGAGAAACCACAAAGAGATTTGATCATTATATAATTACAAGATCTGTATTAAAATTAAGAAAGACAATGACACTGGAACATTAAAGAGCTATTACAAGTAGCAGAATTGTGCTGTCACATCGCTGACGGAATCAGACCTCTGAGGTTGCTGCCTGCATTTTCCAATAACTTTTGATGCTTCTCGTCTTAATTTGAAGCTGAAGTGACATAAAAACAACAAAAACAAAGCAAGTATCAGACCCAGTTTGGGTTTCAGGGACAATTCAGTCGCCCTACATATGTATCCCAGCTTCTGTATGTTACGTAATGAATCTTGAGGTAATGTATACGTGCAGAGGGCCACAGCGGGTTAGCTGTTGTTCAAAAAGTTTACTATGATGTTACGAACACTTGAAGAACTTCAAGTATAACAAGAGCAAATCAGCTCCCTGGGACGAGTGTGTCAAGATACAAGCAAAGCCCTATGGTTAAGTGATACAATATCCCTCAGAGGTTCACTTCCTGATGCTTTCTCTTGTCTATTGTGTACTGTTTACTAGTACGTACACCATTTACAATATTAGATGAAAGACTGCACTGTATACCAAAAAAAGTTGTGTCCTACAATATTCTCTGAAGAAACTTCCCACACTTCCCTGACGGCTTACGACTTCATGCATGAGTGGTCAATGGTTCTCATCATCTACTGAATGCCTGTAATTTACTTTCCACCCAACAGGTCTTCTCCAGCCTCCACGCTCCACAAAGTATAACTGCTGCTCACAAAGCAGGGCAGAGGTTGCCACAGCAACAGTGAAGTAAGGGATGGACGCGCGGCTCCTATCGACAGAATCTAAAATTGAACTTTCACCAAAATAGACTTCTTTCATGCTTGAGCTCCAGAGATGAGCAGGGAATAGGTGTTGGTGGAACTTTTTTTAAAGACCTCAGACATCCTGCACAACTTTAACTAACTTAATTAAACTAACTTTAGGTGTGTCAAAATGTCAAAATGAGTAAACACATTTTTTTATTTGAGATAAAGACTTACTTGAGTTCATAGACCTAAGAGGAGGGGAGTTTCCCAATGCAAAAAAACTGCTGATTTTGCAGCAGATTTGACAGAAGAACTTCAACACTATTGTTGGTTTGAGTAGTTTGAACTCGAAAAGGCAGCAGTGGAGAAACATCTGGTCATCTGAGCACAGAGCCTCTTTCTTTTCCTTCATGACTCTGAATAACAGGAGGAGTCCTCAACAGTATGTGTTTATCTCTGAAACTAAATTCATTTTCACGTAGAATGCATGACCTTTCAATAAAGAACCACCTCTGTTCAAAAACATCTCAATAACAGACCTAAAGGCTCGTGAGGTACTGCAAATAATCTGAAGACAAAACTATGTGTTTACATGTTGTATAAATAACTAATACATGTATTCAGGTTTTCAGAAACATATACGTAATTGTGAATTGACAAATCACATGATTATTTAGTCAATTCAAAATTATCATGTTTTATATTATGTTATTTGCATGAATTATGTCAATTCACATATTGACTATTAGATTAAGTGATAATACATTTATGTAAAGAAATTCATGTAAATAATGCTATCAAACAATACATTTGATAACAGCTTTTAACCAACAGACCTAATTAAAACATAACAGAGTCATGTATGTGTGTTTGAGTTGAGAGGTTGGTGAGGGCAGCCGCTGCATATCGGTGTATTGAAGTGTCTGCTAATTGTGGGAGATTAAAGGGGGGGATTAGTCTGCCGCAGCTGGTTTCTGATGAGGAACGTTGCAGGTGTGCTCAGATGATACTGGGGTCTGTATTCATTCTCCCACTCACACACGCTCACTGTTTCCCACTGGTTCAGTCCACTAGGCTTGTCTGTCTTCAAGATGCTAACGCGGCATACATCTGGAGAGAGCAAACTAATGAGGGAGATGACAGCTGGAGATGCTATGAGTATGAATAAAAGACTGTGAGAACATGTACTGAGTAAGCCAACTCAAGTAAAGTTATATATGTATCAGCACTAGCTGTAAGATTTCGAACTTTCAGGAAAACAGGTTACATGATTACTGTATGATGCTGTCAAAGATATTCTTGTCAAAGGATTACATTTTTGTCACACTAACAAAAAGTACTAAAAAATACCAAGGCATCTTTTTTTTTTTGGACTTGCACAAATACAATGGCTGTTCTTGCATATGAGGATGAATATGGTAACTAGGGTTATGTAATATGTGGAAAAATATTGCATTAGTAATTTAATATCACGGGAGCTGTATGTGTTATATATTAATTTTTTTGGTAGTAATTAATTAATGAATAAGTAAACACAACATTTCAACAACTAAATATTTCAGATAATCTAGTAAAATTTACCAATCATATCATCCCTTTAAATGGGAGGGTGTTGTAATCACTAAATTTGTGACACGTTCCGCCCGCTGTGAGGAAAAAAAACGCTGATAATATAGCTAACGCTATTCGCTATGGAAACCGCAAGCAACATTAATGAGGTATTTCACTATCCACTTCGTTTTCAAGATTAACTTTTAAAGAAAAGCTGGAGTTAATCGCAAAGGAAATCCTACACCAGAGCTTAATTTTGTGCAGAAAGCCAAAGCTTTTTAAGGCGAGACACGGCAGGCAAAAACATCGGGGTTTTTACTGGTCAATTTGGAGATTTTGGGATATTTGTCTTCAATAACAGTGACTTCTTTCAGACTTGTGGTGAAAAAAAGTCCGAAATACACATTTAGGTCTTTATTTTATTACACTTTGTCTGTTTGCGTCTGTAGATTTCTCATAAATTCAACAAAAGTTGGCGTTGTAAATCATAACGCTGCTCCGCGATCACCGTCTGCTCCTTGTCATCATATGCACCGATGGAAAGCTCTCTCTCTCCTGTGCAATGCTGTCAGATCCAAATATGGTCATTTCCTTTTTATCAGCAACCAATCGTGAAAGTAAAAGGGCTGAATGCGCAATCTCATTGGCTGATGATAAATCTTTAAAGCCCGTTTTCTCAAAATGACTTTTCTCTCACACTCCAAGTCCGAAATCTCCACTTCAGTAGCACCTATATACACCAAACTTTCCAGTCTTGTACCTAGTTATATTATGAAGACATTTACAGAGGGATTTGTAAAAATATTATTCCTAGCCTGATTTATATAACATTTTATTCCAAAAAACATGTTAAGGCTATTGAAAGTATATTCTGATTTACAGGATAACAAAAGTAGATATCCATAAATCCCTCTGTAATTTTTTTTCCCCATCTAATATGTGAACACAGTGAAAGAAATGTTATCCAATACTCTGATTTAATTAGATATTGCTTAATTTGCATATTTAAACATTAAATTACAGAAAACTTGTAATACATTTCTTTCTCATCTTAATAATCAACTGGGGGAAAAACATATAAGAATAAACCATTATAATAAAATAAAACCACTGGATGGATTTTTATCTTTTTATGATGGTTGTGTACAGGCACTGCCAAGACACATTTCAGAACAATCAACTTGTAAAAGTGAATGTACCATTATATGACCCCTTTAAAGCAATTATGAGTTATACCCTTGGATGACAGCATCAATCAAGTAGCTAAAGCTTTACTGCTGGAACTGTTTGCTGTTTGGGCACGTTATTTAAAATCGAATAGGTTATGCGACTGATTTTATTCTGGCCGCCGCTGCCACTGTTTTATATGTTAAGAAAACAGCTGAGAAAACAGTTATTTTGCAGAATTACTAGTTAGTCTGTAAATGTACTAACTTAGCGACCATGCACATTTTCTGTATATCTGCATAATAGTTACATTTTTCCCAAATCATAAGTTTAATACGGTCTGTTATACACATTTAATCAGCTGCTGTGCTTATGATATGATATGATTTATTATTAACATGCAGAAGTGTCGCTAATGTGCTTTGGTCTGAGTGCTGCCATGATGCATCAGCTAACATAACATTTTGTTGGTTTTGTGGCCAGTTGTCACCATATTCCACTGAAACGACACACCGATTGTGTGATGATGCAATTCTTTGTAATGTCAAAGGTAACTTGTGCAGTACTACAGAAGAAGACACAGTAAGCTAGGCTGAGTACTTCTTTCCCGACGAGGGAAGGGGGTGAGAGGGCCAAGGTTCAAGAGCAACGGTTCGCTACGGACATACTATATATCAAAATACCATTGTATTACACTCTGACAATTACTGTAACATGGTACCACTTTGTAAGGACAGCTAGTTCCATTCCTAACCACATAATTTGTGAGAAGAGAACAAATTAATCTAGCAAAGGAATTGATGTATAACAGTAACTTATCCATTGGACACATGATGGTAAAACCATGTGAGGAGATCGTGAACACATTGATAGAAAGGCTACATTCAATTTAAGTAAAAGCTTTTATCAACAGATTAATCTTTTCTTCATCGCGGTTTTAATGTGTTGACGCATGAATCGAACGTCTCTTATGAATTGCTACAATAAAAGTAGAGTAGAGATCAATAAACAGAAGCCATTTATTTGAATAACAGTCTAAATGGGAGTTTGATATTTCCCTTCATTTTGAGTCCATGTACCCATGATGCGTGGCTACAGACACTGGGAACTAGCAATCAGGCCAATTTCCTCCTATTCACAGATGTCCTACCCGATCGATTTCCTTCTGAGGGGAAAAATAGCATATGACAGTGGGGGGCTGTACTTTATTCTTGTTTGATACAAACAAACACTATTTTGACATGATGCATTGTCATTACCGCATCTTCCATCCAGAATCCTGCAGCGATTATATGATGTCTTGCCTGAAGCAAATTCTTAGGAAGATTTTCTAGGATCCGTGCCAGTCCTCTTAATGTTCCCCCTCTCGCTATACTTGAAAAAGATGATATATTTTTCTCCCCAGGTTGCACGCTTTCCATCCATGGAAAAATCCAAAGTGTGCCATGGCACCTGACTAACGGAGAAAGGCCTGAATACTTTCTGGTATCTGCACTGTTATTCAGACTGGAATAACTTTGGAACACAGATTTTTTTCCATAGTGTTTTGACTCTATATAAGCAGTTCCTCCCATAAAAAAAAAAGAAAAGAAAAAGAAAAGAAATATTGATTTACACATTAAAATGATATAAAAACATATACATTTTAAAAAAGTATTAATTTAAAACTTTAAGTTTACAAAACTGTACCATATTTTATATAGTATAGAGATTTTTTTAAAGAAATAAATACTTTTATTCAGCAAGGATACATTAAATTGATCAACGGTGACAGTAAAATACTATTATAATGTAACAAAGAATGTTTAAAATAAATGTTGCTCTTTTGAACTTTCTATTCATCAAAGAACCCTGAAAAAATGCATCACGGTTTCCACAAATATATTAAGCAGAAAAACTATATAATAAATAATTTTTGAGCACCAAATTAGAATGATTTCTGAAGGATCAGGAGACACTGAAGACTGGATTACTTACTGCTCAATGTTCAGCTTTGCCATCACTGAAATAACGGTTTAGATCTGCTGATTAAGACAATACTGAGGTTGATTTCTCCAGTGCTGTGGGATTCACTCCATTATTACGCTCTTCTTGTCTCTGATGACATCCGCAGCACAGATTCAGGCTCCGTCAGAGTGCAAATCTCTTGCTAGAGGGCAATTACAACAGTACAGCCAGATGCTGAAGTGCCTGAGGTTTACTTCTAACTTAATAGAAGCATAATGCTATTTGAATGGCAAGAGGAGGAGGGCAGAGCAATGATGGGGGATGTGGGCAACTTTTCCAATCAAACCCTTCTGAAAACACCCAACTGGTTTAAGCTGGTTTGATTCTGGCATAGTTTGTGTTAAGGCCTGTTCACACCGAGAACGATCACTATAAATATAACAATAACTTTACCTAATTAGTATCCACATCAACACACAATAACGTTCTGTTTATGACAAGTGCAATGCAGTTATGTCATCTGTCGCTTTAAATGCTTGAGCTCTGGTTGGCTGATGGATCCTGATTGGCTGTTATCAACTGGAAATGATATCGTTCCAACGATATTGTTCCTCTGTGCTGTTATCATTATAGTTGTGGTATGGACTCTGCTTTTCTTTTCAAATTAGAATGATTTTTATAGACATCTCTGTATCGTTATAGTTATAGTCCTTGGTGTGAACGGGC
The DNA here is from genome assembly GCF_951802725.1 of Rutilus rutilus. Taxonomy (NCBI): domain Eukaryota; kingdom Metazoa; phylum Chordata; class Actinopteri; order Cypriniformes; family Leuciscidae; genus Rutilus; species Rutilus rutilus. The sequence goes on along the minus strand of NC_140212.1, from coordinate 15,836,886 downwards.
CTTTACATAGCAAAAGGCATCCTAATATAGGTGACAATCATCTGACACACAACCTCAAGGCCTAAACTGCCGCTGTTTTACAGGACTGCACCAACTGTTATTGACAATGAATTGTGATCTACAGTAGAAGGTCAGTGATGCTGTTCTTTTCAGCAGGGACCTGCAATACTTGCCCTCTGTTGATTTAGTAATTCACTAGTTGTTTTAGGTGATGTAATGGCTCAACAGAAGCAGCTCACACTATAAATAAATCTAAACAAACCATTTGACCTTTTGCATGTGGCGAATGAGAATGTCAAAAAAGAGATTAAGCCGGGCATGAGGTGCTGTGGTAATGAAGTCTGTACTGTGGATGACAACATTAATGAGCATCAGCTACTACAGTAGGATATCAGGACTAATCAGTAGGATAACACAGTAATATGGCACTATTTGGATGTCTAGAGAATGTTCTTATACAGCTAACCATTATTTTGATGCTCTGCTACTTAGTTGTTGTTGTGCCGATAGTATATTAAGATTCAGTTGACTGCAAGAACTTGTCCTTGTTTGGAGTACACCACTAAATCAAACACTAAGAGCATGTAGACATGATATGTGGCTACCAACTCCATCCTTTTCTGCTTTGTAAACAGTCTTTATCAAATCTATCAGCCATTGTGGTAGCAAGAGTGAGCAGCCATCAGTAAATAAACCAGCAAAGCAGCCATCTCATCTCATTATCTGTGCACAGCACAACAAAGGTGGCAAAAGAGCGTTGACTGGCATATCTGTGCCCTGAAATCTATACTGTTGAATGAGGTTGTCCTTCAGGTATGTTGTATGTGGTATCGCAATTTTAGTCATACAATAGCTCTGTTGCAATCCTAGCAGATTGCCTACAGTACCTAGGCAGCATTGTAAGGAATCAAAGACAAAATACAGCGCATTATATATGCTTTTAAGCAATCACAGAATGCATTGCAATAATGCTGCCTTCAAGTGCAACACGTACCAATGTGTTAGGCATTCATTAATATATTTAAAATAGCCCCAAGTTTGATTTAGTAGGACTATTTTTATAGATACATTCAAGTATTTTAATGCGTGTCTGTATATTAGATGCGTGCGGGTCTTAAAGTGACAACAGCCAATTAGTAAACATGCTCCCACTTGTCCTTAAAGGGATATTTCACCCAAAAATGAAAATTCTGTCATTATTTACTTACCCTAATGTTGTTCCAAACCTGTATTCATTTCTCTCTTGTGCTGAACAC